>NC_062569.1:140564166-140889166 GCF_022837055.1 Prionailurus viverrinus | reverse complement strand
AGGGGCGCCTGGGTGGCACAATCGGTTAAGTGTCCGACTTCACCTAGGTCACGATCTCTCAGTCCGTGAGTTCGAGCCCCGCGTCAGGCTCTGGGCTGATGGCTCGGAGCCTGGAGCCTGTTTCGGATTCTGTGTCTCCCTCTCTCTCTGCCCCTCCCCCGTTCATGCTCTGTCTCTCTCTGTCCCAAAAATAAATAAAAAACGTTGAAAAAAATTTTTTAAAAAAAGTTTAAAACTAGAATTGCAAATACACTCCCTTCTTTCAACGTTTTAAATGTGCACTACATTCTATTCTTTAAAAAAAATGTTTATTTTTGAGAGAGAGAGAGAGGAGACAGAGAGAGAGAGAGAGAGAGAGAGAGAGAGAGGATATGCACATGTGAGCAAGCAGGGGAAGGGTAGAGAGATTGGGAGACAGAGGATCCGAAGCAGGCTCTGAGCTCAGTGCAGAGCCTGATGCTAGGCTCAAGCCCTTGAACCCTGAGATCATGACCTGAACTGAAGTCGGTCGCTTAACTGACTGAGCCACCCAGGCGCCCTTTCAATGTTCACTGTCTTCTAAGTGCATTTCTTCATACTCCTAATCTATTTTATGTGTAATTATTTTTCTAAGAATGAGATAATATGTGTCCCTTTAGTTGTTACACACTTGATGCAGAAAATGTCCTAATTAAAAACACATAATTCCCTTTAACTATGGATTTGCACTAAACTACCTCCCATGCCCAAATGGCTGTGCTGGCCACCCACGGCATAGCAAAGAGGCCTGGTGCCTTCTGCTATGTAACAGAGGCCAGTGAAGGCAACTGATGTTATCTCCATGTGAAGTAAAGTGAGAAATCATCCAAATGTGGCCAGAACTAGACCCACAAGGGTCAGAGTATGAACAGGCAACTCCCAGTAACAAAAACTGATCTCATTGAGTATACCCATTAGTGTGCTAAATGCCTATGTATTAACTGCTTTAATTGTCCCCAGATGCTACAAGGTGTTATAATGGCTCCAATTTTTTATGATTAATTAGAAGGATGAGGTGCAAATAAACTAATAAAAGTCAAGGGCTAAAAAGTGGAGAGGAGGGATTTGAACAAAGGCAGCTTATCTCTGGAGCTGTGCTATCTCACCGGCATTTCACGTTGGTTGTATCCAACTAAGTTGGGATGGCTTTACGTGGTCAGGACCCAGCTTGCCTTCTCTCTGGGGCATGTCAAGTTTGCTGGGAAGAGGCAGGCAAGTGTCATGATCAAGGGAGTAGGAATAAGGTATCCTTTCAAAAGGATACCTGACCAGCCAGACTGGTCAGAATTGTTTTTAAAAACAGCTTTGTTAAGGTAGAAGTCCCATGCTATACAATCTACCCATTTAAAGTGTAAATTCAGTTGTTCAGTATATTTATAGGGATGTGAAACCATCGCCATATCTAATTTTAGAACATCTTATTTTGACTGTCACAACTGTTACCCACAGATACATCTATATAAAACAGAAAACAAATTTTCAATAAACAATACTTGTCTTCAAAAAAATTTTTTAAAAAGAACATTTTAGTCTTTTCCTAAAAGAAACCTAGTACCCATTGCATTCACCCTCAGTCTCAACCCCTTTCCTCCAGTCCTAATCAACCACTAACCTACTGTCTGTCTCTATAGTTTCCTGTTCTGAACACTCAATATAAATTGAACGCTACACTATGTCATCTTTTCTGATGGGCTTCTTTTACTTCGCATGTTTTCTAGACTCATCCATGTTGTGGCATGTGTCAGTACTTTATTCCTTTCCACTGATGAATAATATTCTGACATATGGATTCACTACATTTTGGTTTTCATCCATTAGTTGTTGGACTTTTGGGCTGTTTCCACTTTTTGGCTATTATGGCTAATGCTGCTATGAATATTCAGGTATAGCTTTTTGTTTGGATGTATGTTTTCATTTCTCTTGGTATATGCCTACGAGTTGAATTGCTAGGTTACACGATAACTGTACATTCAACATTTCAAGGAACTGCCAGACTGTTTTTCAAAGCAGCTGTACCACTTTCCATTCACACCAGCAGTGCCTGAAGGTTCCAGTATCTCCATATCCTCATCAGCACTTGTTAACAACTGCCTTTTTAATTATAGCCAACCTAATGGGTGTGAAGTAATAATTCACTTGGTTTAGATGTGCTTTCCCTGATGGTTAGTGATGTCGCTTTCACGCCTGCTGGCTATTTGCATATCTTCTTTGATAAATGTCTATTCAAATGTTTTGCCCACTTTTAATTTAGATTGGTTGCCCCTTTTTTGTTATTGAGTTGTGTTTTTTATATGTTCTGGATACAAGTTTCTTGTCGGATATATGATTTGCAATTTTTTTTTCCCATTCTGTGGAAATCTAATCACTTTCTTGATGCTTTGTGCAGAAAGTTTGATGTAGTGCAATTTATTTTTTCTATTTTTACTTATGCTTTTTTTTTTTTTAAATCTAAGAAACCACTGCCTAACTCAAGGTCAAAATGGTTTACTCTTAATTTTTTTTCTAAGAGTTTTGTAGCTTTCCCACTTTCATTTAGGTTTATAATCCATTGAATTAACTTTGTGTATATGTTGTGAAGAAGTCATATAACTTTTGTGTATGTTGTCTGATATGGGAAATATATCTCAGAAATAAACTCTGTTCTTTTCATGTGGATATCTGGTTGTCCCAGAAATATATATTGAAGATATTGTTTTCTCCCTATTATGTCTTGGTACATTTGTCAAAAATCAATTGACCATAAACGTAAGGGTTTATTTGTGGACTCTCAATTTTTCCATCATTCTATGTTTATCTGTAAGCCAGTGACACATCATCTTAAATACTGTAGCTTTATAGTTAAATTTTGAAAGCAGGAAGCATGCTTCTTCAAACTTTATTCTTCATTTTTTTTAAGATTTTTTTTTTTGTTTTTCTGGGTTCTTTGCAATTTTATATGAATTTTACGATCAGCTTGTCCATTTTTTTCAAAAGCCAACTGGGATTTTGATAGGAATTATATTGCATCTTTTAATCAGTTTGGGGAGTATTACCATCTTGACAATATTAAGTTTTCTGATCCATGAATATAGAATATCTTTCCATTTTTTTAGGTCTTTATTTTCAATGATGTTTTGTAGTTTTCAGTGTACAAGTCTTGCACTTCCTTTGCTAAATTTATACCTAAATAATTTTCTCTTTTTGATGCTGTTGTAAACGGTATTGTTTTCTTAATTTTATTTTCAGAACTTTCAATGCCAGTCTATAGAAATACCATAGATTTTTGTATATTGATCTTGTATCCTGCAACCTTCTTGTACTCTTATTAGTTCTAATACATTTTTAATGGATTCCTTAGGATTTTCTATGTACAAAATCATGTCATCTTCAAATAGAGATAGTTTTGCTTCTTTTTTTTTTTTTTTTCACTCCGGATACTTATTTGCTCTTTTTTTAATGGAATGCTTCATGAATTTGTGTCTAATCCTGGTTCAGGGGCCATGCTAATCTTCATTGTATTGTTCCAATTTTAGTATATGTGCTGCTGAAGTGAGCACTTTTATTTCCTTTTCATGCCTAATTGTCCGGATATGACATTCAGTACAATGTTAAATAGAAGTGAAAGAGTGGACATCCTTTTCTTTCTTGTTCCTCACTTAAGGGCAAGTATTCAGTCTTTTAGCATCATGTATGATGTTATCTGTGGATGGTTGAGCAAGTTCCCTTCCATTCCTGATTTGTTGAGTGTATTGATGAAGAAAGCATGTTGGATTTCATCAAATGCTTTTTCTGCATCTGTTGAGATTATCATGTGGTTTTTTTGGTCATTTATTCTATATATAGTGTATTACATTGATTAATATTCATATATTACACCACCCTTGAATTTCTGGGATAAATTTGGTCCTGGCATACAATCTTTTTATATTGCTGGATTCAGTTGGCTAGTATTTTGTTGAAGATTTTTTACATCTATATTCATAAGGGATTTTGGTCTACAGTTTGTTTTTTTTCCTTGTGATATATTTTTCTGGTTTTGGTATCAGATTATTCTGGCCTCATAACATGAATTAAAAGTGTTCCTGCCTCTCCAATATTTCGGAAGAGTTTGTAAAGAAAATTTTAAATTACTAATTTTATCTCTTTACTTATTATTGGCCTATTCAGATTTTTAATTTTTTTCTTGAGTTAGTTTGGGCAGTTTGTGTCTTTCTAGGAACTTGTACATTTCATCTAAGTTATCTGATTTGTTGGCATACAGTTGTTCATAGCTTTCCTTAAAATCTAACTTATTACTAGAAGGTTGGGAGTAACGTGCCCTCTTTTATTCCTGATTTTAGTAATTTGTGTTTTCTCTCTTTTTTCTTGGTCAGCTTAGCTAAAGGTTTGTTGATTTTGTTTATCTTTTCAAATAACTGACTTTTGGATTCATTTTCTCTGTTGTTTTTTCTGTTCACTATTTCATTGATCTCTGTTCTAATTTCCTCATTTCCCTCCGTTTGCTGCCTTTGGGTTTCGTTTGCTCTTTCTTATTCTAGTTCCTTAAGGCATAATGGTAGCTATTGCTTTGAAATCTTTTTAAATGTAGGCATTTACAGATAATACATTTAGGAAGGAATGTGGACTTTTATTTGGTATAAAGAAAGTCTAATAGTTGACCCAAAACCTACCAGTGGGATTGAGTTACAATTGTGCTTGGGTGCCTTTGCTTAGATTTTGATTCTGTGGCACAGAAGCAACCAAAATACACAAGTTTAAATATATCATCTCCAGTAGGCTTGTGTTTCAGTGGTGACAATTATTCAGAGTTCGTATACTTTTTTTAATTTTGAAGGGCCATTTATTTGATGACAATTGTGAAACGTTCCCAAACCTGTCACATGTAGTAAGTCTGCGGTCTGAGAAAGCGTTACTGGCATTTGCAAGCATTGCAGAAATTTAATAAACTGTCGCCAAACCATTTGCTTGTTCGAATGCCAAGGTTTCCTTCCCCACATCACATGCAGTGTCCTGCTGCCAACACTTATCAAAATACTCCCACAGTTGTCACAGAGAACTGTTCAGGGAGTTTCTATTTCTTTCTCTAGTTGTCCCTGTATTTCACTGCCTTTGCCACTTCTACTTGGGGATTCATTTGAACAACCTGAATACTGTCAGTACGCGGAGCAGTTGAGTATCAAATCATGGACTGAAAACCTAAGCATGGCTGAGATATAGCTACAGATATTGACATATAGGGTGCAGCGAGACTGGGAAGGACAACTCATGCTTTGCTCTCTATGGGTTTGAATTTTTATAGAGACGTTATGTTGTTTGTGTAATGTAAAACAGCAATAAAAGCATTAAAAACATTTGAGAGGGAATCTAGAGGAAAACACTAAGGAAACTCTGGATAGAACAACTCATTCTAATTGCAGATATACAATTAGGTAGTACAAGCATCTATAATAGGATTGAGAGATATAATCCAGCGCTTTGAAACAGAGATTGACAAATTACTGGCTCTGAGTTTGCATTTCCTCTGAGTACTCCAACAGATAAGTGCCAGACTCAAACAGGTAAATGCCAGGCCACATTTAAAAAGCTCTTGCATACGAAGCGGGAAAGGAGGAAGATGAGAGGGTGTGACTTTGGACCCCATTCACCAATTCAAAGATGCATGAAAGTGTAGCCTTTTACCACTACGATAATATCTGCAACTGTCATCTGGAACAAACACATCTCTGGCTTTGATGGACATTTTGGCAGAGTACCTATCAAAATTTCAAACACATATACCCTGGACCAAACAATTCCACTGCTAGGAACCTCTTCTGAAGAAATATACCAGTGCACAGATTTTAGATAGCAGATGCTCACTGCAGCAAAATAGTTCAAATATCCTGAGTGTACTTCAGAGAGAGTATGTTTAAGTAAATTATGGTCCAACTGTCCCAAGGTCATAAGGCTAAGAAGTAGAGATCTGGGATCTAATACATGCTTTTACTTCCTCACGTAACTACATTTCATGAGTTAGTCAGTGGGTGTGGGTGGTTTTGGGGCATTCAGGACTCAGCTTGTGTGTTCTTCCCAGGGCAGGTCAAGATTGGATGGTGGGGAGAGGAGGAGGGACAGGCAAGTGTCATGGCCAAGGAATAAGGAATAAGACAGGGGAAAGTCAAAAGTTTAAAACAACAATAAAACGTGGGAAAAAAAGAAGTTATGCATAATTAGGGAGAGGAATTCTGGAGGAAAGTATTTCACTTCACCAAAGAGCATCACTTTAGCTAATTTTCACCCTCAGGAGCCATCCTGAAAGACGCTAAGTGAACTGGAAGGTACTCACTCTGAAACCGGATGGAGGAAGGAAGGAGGAGCTTAATTCTGGAGGATATATCTGTCCCTTTTCATCAAAGAAAATCCATATTAACATGTGTTTGAGGGATTAGTACATCTTTGAACTCCTAAGCAAATGGGAAGAGAATTCTTGCAGTGTTCCCAGAACTATGAAATGAAGGGTTTGGTGTGGCTGTTGCAGGGTGGGATGATTCAGAGCATTTTAAGGAGCACATGCCAATTTCAGAAGTCCTGGCATTTTCCACGTGCCCTGGTGTTTCCAGTTTTCCCAGATGCTACCCTAGCATTCTGTATGACCTTGAGCCAAATACCAATCTTTCTGTGAATCATCTTCTCCATCTAGTAAATGAGGTGGGTGGAATAAATGATCCATACACTCCCTTCAACTTGTGATTCAATGTCTCATCCTCAAGACTTACTGAATCATTAACATTTTAAATCAGCATTACTTGGTATTTATTAATGAAGGTTAGAAGCAAAAAATGTACTTTCCTAACACAATTCTTACATGCATGCACACACACACACACACACACACACACACACATATTTGTAAAATGAAATAGAAAATATTACCTAAAAAAAACCTTTCACTTTGGTGATTTGTATCTCTGGTCCTCTCTTGTTTACTAGTAACAAAGAACGGATTTTCTTGTGGTGTGAGGAAGAAAGGAATGGTTTAAAGGACGAATGCTAGCAGAAGGAGTGGGCGATACGTATATTTTTATATTCAACTGCATTTCACTTCTCCAGAAGCCCATGGATTCTCTCTCTCTCTCTCTCTCTCTCTCTCTCTCTCTCTCTCCACTGCTGCCTCAAAGTGAAGGTACCAATTTGCCCCATGGTATCACACTAACAGAAAGAAAAGCCTTGAGTTGCACCTGATTTTTCCTGTGTTCTTATAATCTCAGGAGTTGTGTGTTTGTCTGTACCTTTCAGGCCACGTGGATGTGGAGGGTGTTGAGCCCTGCTATGAGATCATTGACAGAAATGTTTGTGTGTGATTATTATGTAGTAAGTGTAAAATGCATGGCAAGTGCTTCTTTAATTATTTGATTTCTTAAATACAGCTCGTTTTGAGTGCTTCATAGATGTCTAATTACAGGGGGGTGTCATGACCGAGAGCCCCAGACACTGAACTCTGAAATCCACCACGTTTGCTCTGAGGGCACACCTCCCACCGGCTGCTCCCAGCCGGGAGGCTGAGTGTGGCCGGCCTGCCCCTGGGAGACTGGGAGCCCTCTAGTGGTAGGCTTGGGCTTAAGGAGTCCCCCCTCCTTTCTTGGTCTTGACCAGGCTTCCTTATCCTGCTTGGCAGGGGGGGCGGAATGGAATGCCTCCATTGTCTCTTCCTTTCCCTTCGATTTCACGTGGAGCCAGTCTTCCCCTCTTCTCTCACTGGTATGGAGCCCAAATGAAATCTTTGCGTATTTAACTCTGTCTTGGTGCCCATCCTCAAGAGAACCGTACGAACAGATTGATGTTGATTCAAAGCACAGCTTTGCAAGGCAAAGAACTATGTATTTGGTATGTTACATTTTAGGTCGTAAAGGGGGAGGAAATAAGTTTATACATTTGGGTTAGCTGATAGAGGCACCCAGAACTCTCAAGGATACACAAAAAATTAGTAACAGTGATAGCCTGTGTGAGGTTTTGGGGATGAATGGGGATAAGAACTGGGAGAGAAACTTTTCAAGGTATACCTTATGCATTTTCTCGAGTTTTCAAGCAAATAAATGTATAACAATTTGAAAACGTACAATCAAATATTTTCATTAAAAAAAACACATGAATTTGAGAGAAAAACAAAGCATGACTTTTGGAGATGGATCTGAGCTGGAGTCCCTTATCAGCTAGTGATCTTGGGAAAATAACCAGTTTTGGGAGGGTAACCGAGCTATTGGATTCTAGATGTCAGTGAGTTGTTTTTCTCCTTGAATTCGATAACCTCATTCGCCGGATCCCAAGAAGGCATACACTGCCCACCGGATTGCCACTGGGCTTGGCCATTGAAATTGCTGGGGCTAGGGGACCATGAGGCCGAGAGCTAGTGAGCCTGAGAAGATTTCAAGAACCAGTGCACTGAGCAGACCAAACTCTCCCTTCCCTCTGCCAGGTAACCGTAAGTCCCAGGCTGGTGGGGGGGTGGCCGGGGGGCCGTTTGGATTCCGGAATGAAATTGCTGAACCACAGCTGGCCTGTAGCATTGCAATGTGAGCAAACTTCTGTGGTTTATTCCCCCAACTTTTCATTTTGAAAAATTTCAGAATACACTCGAAAGAGTAATATGATCAGCACCTCACTTAGCCTCATCAGGTGTTGACATTTTGCCACATTTGCTGAATTTCTCTTGCTTCCTCTCCAGATATAAAGCCCTCCATTTTTACTGAGCCATTAGAGAATTAGTTATAGGCAGGAGGATACTTACTCCTAAATATTCCCACATCCTACGAACATGGATTTCCTCCTTCATGACCATAATTCTGTTATCAAATCCAAGAAATACAACATTGATACAATAATATTTACTATACAGTTCATATTCAAATTTGTCATACTAATGTCCTCGGAATTTTTTTTCTTTCAAATCCCAAACCTGAGCAAGGATCATACATGGCCATTCATTGCCTATCTCTTTAGGCTCCCTTAATTTAGAACAGCTCCCGAACTTTTTTGGTTCATCTGTCGTGGAACCGATATTTTTGAAGAGCTTAGGCCAGTTGTTTTGTAGAATGTGTCATTTTCTGGATATATCTGATTTCTTTTCCTCGTGGTTCTTTAGAATCAGGTTAGACATTTATACTACATTTATACTACATGGGTGATGTTTATATCACAACCAGGCACAAAGAGTGTCAGATGGTCCCATTTTGGGTGATGATAATTTTGACCACTTTGGTAAGGTGGTGTGCAGTAGATTTCTCCATTGAAATTTCCTTTATCCCTTTGGGGGATAACCTCTGGGGTGATAGACACCAGGAGAATATCTTGATCTTGGAAAAATGTTCCCCAATGCTGTTAGCATCCACAAGTGACTCATTTCTGAAACAATTATTACACTAGTAGATGCAGAGTGGTGATTTTTCCCCATTCTGTTGTTCCACCCTCTGGATTTTGTAAAGAAAACTTCCTCTCTGCTCCCATTTATTTTTTAGTATCGCTATGAACTGGATTTTTAACATATACAATAATGTTAGACTCCTTTATCAGTATTCTTTTAAACGGTCCTAAATTTGTACAATGAAAACCCTTGTCAAGCTGGATCCTGTGCCCTTTGAGCATGTTTCTGCCTGTCTTTGAGTATTTTCTTGCTTTCTGACACAACAAGATGTTCTATCTAGGCCGACCTTTGATAGTTACTGCCGCAGACCTGATGACTCTTTTTGTTTGGGAGAGAGACCGAGAGAGTGAGGCTAAGACTTGGGGAGAAAGTTGGTAAAGAAGGAGGTGAGAAAGGAGATTTAGTGTAAGGAAATATTTTGGGGGAGTTCTTGATCTACTGTGGGTAGCTCTCCCAGGTTCTCCAAACCTGCATTTCCTCTTCTGGAAAATAAAGATTATTATGTGCCTATTGAAGGAGTAGGTTGCAAGAATTAATAAACCTGATTGATTGGCATATGTTCAACACCTGTTGGACATTACCGTTACTGACATCCTTCCAAGTTAATTTCTGTGATACTTGTGACTTCCAAGTATCCTCCCAATGTGACATATATAGGATTCAACTTGCTTAAATTTATGTTCTGAGGTTTTGTTCAAATATGGCTCTAAAATGTTCTGAAGGCAACTAGATGGGGTTCAAGTCTAAAGGGACTGATAAAACAAAGATCTTTCAAGAGAGTAATTGTATGCAAGTTTAAGGAGAAAGCAAAAGACACACACACCATACATACATGTGTATCTATATTTCATAGTTTGAAATTGTATCTTAAATGAGAAGTGGCCTAGTAAAATTTGACTGGCATTATCAAAGCTCTACTGCTTACTTACATTTCTTCCCCTCTCCACCCCTCCCATTTCTTATTTTAATTTTTTTTAATGTTTATTTTTGAGAGAGAGAGAGACAGAGTGAGCAGGGGAGGGGCAAAGAGAGGGCCACGCAGAATGGGAAGCAGGCTCCAGGCTCTGGGCTGTCAGCACAGAGCCCAGTGGGGGGCTCGAACCCACAAACCGTGAGATCATGACTTGAGCTGAAGTTGGATGCTCAACCGACTGAGCCACCCAGGTGCCTCTGCATTTCTTATTTTAAAACCAAAGATAATTACACTCCCTGAGCCGTTGGGAATATAAAATTCAGGCCACGGAGACACATCTATGGAGGCAGGGAGTCTCTGTTGTTGTCTTCCAGTTTTATAAGTGACATACAACACTTTCAGTTGAAGGCGTACAGCACAAAGACTTAAAATACATGCATACAGCACGAGGATTAGCACAATAAGTTAACACGAGTCGCTTCACTGTGTTTGTGATGAGAACTTTCAAGATTTACTTTTTTTAAGCAACTTTCAAATACACCATACAGTACTGTTAATTATAGTCGTCATGCTGTACATTAGCTCCCAAGTGCTGATCTGTCTTATAACTGGGAGTTTGTGATTCGCGACCACCACATTCACCCAGTTTCCCAAGGGAAGGCACGGAGCCCTGCCTGGTATTTGTTCCTTAGCAAGTACCGCCCCCTGGTGGTGATATGTTCCCATGGCAAGTCAGAACCCAGCGTGGGGGGGGGGGGAGCGGCGGGGGGGGGGGGAAGGACATGGGTTGAATTTGTAAACTTAACAAGCCTTAAGTAAAGCCACAGCATTCGACAGCTTTGAATAAAAAGCATTATCATACTTACCATCCACGGAATGCTTCCTTCAATAGCAATAACATCCTGGGCTATAACAACGGTATTAGACGCTGCTCTGGAACTGCCCCCATTCAACACGTACCTACTGAGCTCGTACTGTGTGCCATGCATCGTTCCGGGCCCTTGGGATGAGCCAAAAATTCCACCCCAGTGAGATAGGGAAACTGAAGGGCTCCATAAAACTCTTTTTCTTCCCTTTCCTGCTTCTATTTCCCCCTCTGCTATTCTTGCTAGGACCTGCACCCCCATTTTACACATGCCTTATAATGCAAATAGTGGATGTCGTCCTTGTAAGGGACTTATTTAGAATAGATAACTTTTTTTATCCTATTCTATCCTAGTCTGGTGAGAAGGACCAGAGGAAGCTATCATACAGTATTCCAGACCACCTGCGCTAGACATCTGGACACCAAGATACCCTGGCTTGAAGGAGTAAGACCTGGGCCCTCATCTTTGTTCTCACGGGTTCCTGGATGCCTAAGAGGACACCTACACCCGACCACCGACTGTCCTCAGTGAAAAACCCCAGACCTCAAGCAAAGACGAGGCTCTCTCTTTTCCTTTGAATCCCCCCGACGCTGTCTGTGATCGTACTCTCTCTGTACCTTCCATAAACTCTGTTTTCGCCTCCTGCACGCATCCAGGGACCCTCTTAAGTACCCCCTTAAGACTCTGGGTCTGCAGAACGGCCTGCCAGCATCACCGGGATGCCTTTTTACATGCTCTTTATATTCTCTGTATACTACACAAACGAATCTAACTTGTAAAGAGCTATACGAATTATAGAGTTCCCTTCAATGGCTCAATAAATGGAGAACCCTGGCGCAGATCACCCTTACAAAACCGAGAGTTAAGATGCCATTAGCTTGACCGGCCGGGCAGACCACGAAAGCAAATCCACAGAAGCTGTCTTTGCCCAGTTTTTCTCCCCAGAAATATTCTTTGCGGGGAGCAAGGGTTTCTCCCAGCCTTTCGGGCTCGAACTCGCGGAGGGAGGAGGGTGATGGCGCGGGTCGGACTCTGCGACCCCAAAGAGGACGCCCGTCTCCCTGCACAGCCCCCGGGGGTGGCGGACCCGTCGCCCTGCGGTCCAGCACCTCTTGGTCACCCTCTGCGCCCCTGGAACGTACCCCAGCTCCAGACCTCCTGACCTGCCGCCACTAATCCTCAACGAGACGCAAACGCGCCCCCTGGTGGAGGCGTGCAGCGCGGCCGACGGGACCGGAACAAAAGTGTTCTACGGAACGCGGTGCGGGCTCAGAGTTTCCGGGGAGGAGGGCAGAGGAGGACCTGCGCGAGGCGGTTCCTTCGGCAGCGGAGGAGGCAATGGCTTTGGGGGTCCGGGGGCTGCGCCTCTGGCGGGCCGCCCCTGCTGGCGGGGCTGGCTGGAGTGAGTTTCAGCGGCCGTGGGGACAGAGAGAGAGGATTAAAGGATTGTCGGCTCGGATTGGGCCTGAGGCGGGTCCTGGGAGGTCTCACGGGGCTGCGGGCGCAGGAGGGTCTTTACGTCCTGGCTGTGGCGGCCACCCCTTCCCGGCCCGGGGACACAGATCTCGGGGCGCCGGGTGGATACCGGGCCGTGGGAGGAGCTTGGGGCGCCTCTGAGAAGGACCCCGCGTCGTGGTGCAAACGTGTCCTTATTTTCCCATTGGAATACTCGTACGGGCTTTGTCAAATCCTCTGATTGAGGGTTTGGAAAATAAGCTCAGCATTTCTCGCTCCAGATATCGATAGTTTTGGCGAGGGATCCCCAGTCTCCTGGAGCTTTCTTGTCCCCAAGACGTTTCAAGGCGACAGCTTTGCTCACCTTCCCAATGACTAGTGTGACTTTGACTACTTCCTGGTTACTTTTTGCCTCTTATTGTAAAGCACAGATTGGAATACGACAGAGGAAATTGATGGGCAATGGGGATCTGATGGTGAGAGAGCCAAGTTGAAGGAAAGGTGTGGATCTGGGCTAGCTGCGGGTTTCTTCCCTTGGCATTTTAGTTATTAATATTAGAAAGTGGTTTAAGTTAATCTCTGAGCGCATTTTGGCGAACGGCGTTTTAAACTCGTGTTGCCCCTCATTCTTGTAGGACGGTGGTGCGGGGTGGGGTATCATCGGTGTGTTACTCATTCACTGTTTATATTTATCGTAACTTCTACACAGGATTGATAGCAACATCGCCAGCTTCGCACCTCTCACCGAGAGAACTGATAGAAATGCAGAATGACCTCTTTAATAAAGAGAAAAACAGGCAGTTATCATTAACTCCTCGAACTGAGAAGATTGAAGTTAAACACGTTGGGAAAACGGACCCTGGCACTATCTTCGTGATGAATAAAAACATTTCAACTCCTTATAGTTGTGCTATGCGTAAGTAGTGAATCAGGATACAGTTTTGACTTTCCCATAAGCTGTGCAGAAGGACTGGTTCAGAAGAGACAAGACTCGGTAATTGCTCCCTGACCTTACAGAAGTTCTTTATCCAGCATCTTCCTCTCTGTTCACTGTCACTTTAGCTCTGGAGGGTCCTGTGGGTCTTGAAAGGTTGGTACTGTGATGCACAGGTTTCCTGGCACTCACTTGAATCTGGCTAGGTTTGGGTGCTGTAATTGTTTCTGGCAGAAGAAGACGGAGGTGAAAGCCTTGTTACTATACTAGTGTGCTTGCCTTTTTTAGACAGCACCCATGGGGGGGCTCGTTAAAGGAATTTGGGATAGAGGGACCGCCCAGGCCTCCGAGGACCAGCTTTTTAGGCCTTCTTTTCCTTTCTAGCTCTTTATGGCCTAACCTAAACCTTAGGTGCTTCCCGCTTGTCTGATTGTGTGTTATGTGTTTCTTTATACTTCCGTGTACATGTAGTGAATGTGTAAGTGGAAGTGTGCATGGGGTGAATGCGGTTAGGGTAAAAGTGTGTGTTGGGATTCATATCTTAAAGGAGAGGACTGTGCCCTGTGTGTGATTTGGTGTGTAAATGAAGGGAACAGAGCCTCTGTATGGATTATTTTTGATCAAAATGCTTTCAAAGCAGCTTTGATAGAACTGGTAGTATTTAAATTTAGAAAGCTCCCCAAATAGGTATATACACCAGGATGCTCATTTAAACCACATTGTTTAATTTTTGGAAAACTGAGTAGTGATTCCATTCAAGTAATTAACAGTTTTAGTTAAAAGCTTAAGATAGTCTACATTCTCAGTCTTTTTTTCACTCTGGCACTTGGATGAGTCCTTATGACCGTTGTTTGGTTGTTCTGTGAACATTTATTTGAACCTTTGCTGTGTGATAGGCATTAGGATTACAGAGGAGGGTTAGGACGAAGCACAGGCCCTTGAGGGGTTTTGTGGGTTTTGAGGGGTGGAGATGAAGCCTTTGTGCCCCCCCTCAGCATGACACCTGCACTGACAAGTGCTTCTCATTCATACTTTCGATCGTTCAGTACACTTTTGAGTATTTACTGTATTACAGGCCTGGGGCTAGGTTCTGGATATACTGATGAGTGAACAAAAACGGACATGATCCTCTCTCTGTGGGACTTCTAGACTCTAACCCTGTAGTTTGAGCACTTCTGTGACTAGCTGTGTACTTGAAGAACATCTAATCAGGCTTAGAGTTAGAGTTGCATTCCGGTCAAAGAACAGACCAGGGCTGATGGGCTTATATGTGAATTCATACCCATAATTAAAAACTGTTAAGGTATTTGACTTGGACAGTCCATGTTAGGGAAGGACGAGGTGGTGTAGGAGCAAGACACCCAACCCATTTTGACCAGATTTACTACGGATGTATATTTATATATACAAGTGTAACTCTTGGAAAATTGTTTTATTAGTTAATAATAGATTAACTTCAAATTAGACTTAGCCTCAATGGTTTTCGTAAATGGTTTTGGCAGTTTTGTTAATAATAACACATTGGGTGTGTTGGGTATTATTTTTTTATTGGTACAGAGGTAATATGTAATGCTTTTTTTCTCCCAGAGGAAGTCAGCTTGCAGAATCTTGCCTTTCTGTTGGTTTTATTTCTTAATGTAGCACTTAAACACGTAAACTTTTTGATTTGAGTTTTGTTAGATTCAGACCTTCAATCTATTTTAAATTCCTAGATTTAAGTGAGTGGTACTGCAGGAAGTCCATTCTGGCTCTTGTGGACGGACAGCCTTGGGACATGTATAAACCTTTGACCAAATCCTGTGAAATTGAATTTCTTACTTTCAAAGATCGTGATCCTGGAGAAGTGAATAAGGTATTTCTACTTGTGTGTTCTTTTTTTTTCTCCTAGTGTTCTTCTTCTTCTTTTTATTAACATCTGTTTTGCTTTGGAGTATGAGATGTGCAAACGTGGCCAAGGTCAAATGTAGTAATGCCTGTGATAATCAGCGTTTTGATTTTTTTGCATTTTCACAAGCTCCCAAAGTACCAGTGGCATCCTTTCTTTGTACTTTGGTTTGAGAAAACTGTGTGACCTGTATTTTACTTTCATGACTTTGTTCCACAGACATTTGTTGATTTTCCTCTATATTTCATTCTCTCTACTGCTTGAATTCAGCCGTTGACCATCGTTGGATTATTTCAGTAGCTTTTTAACTCTCTGTCCCCACCTCCCTCTTTAATACTAAAGTCTTCCTTAGTAGGCCTGTAAGACTTTTGTTAAGCGACATGACTGAGTGTTGTGTCATTTCTTCCTCATGACTTTTCAGGCCCTGTGGGATCTGACCCCAGCGTGGCTTTCAAGCTTCACCTTCGCTGCATCTTTCCACTTCCTCTCTGCTGTGGCCACATTTGAGGACGTGGTCACTAGTGGTTTTTGCTGTGTGAGCCTCCTGGCTTTTATAGGTGTCCTTCTTCAACTCTGGGTATTTTCTTTCCTCCCTGTTAAAATCCTGTTTATCGTTTATAGTTCTATTAAAATGCTGTCTGCTCTGTGGAATCTTCTCAGTTTCTTCTTGTCAGGATGAATCCCTCTGTTCTTTAGGGCCTCACACTTGGCTAACATCTTCAGATATAGTATTTTAATCATGCCTTGTGATGTGAACTGTTGAATGCATTGGATTCTCGGCTCTGTGAAGACAGGGATCACATCCTCTGTTGGGCCCAGTCCTTGACTTACATACAATAGGTATTTAATAAATACATGTTGAAATGAAACACTTAAGCAAGAAAACTATGGATATGATAATAGTAGCTTATATCAAGTATCAATTATGTATCAGGCACTGTCTTAGGTGATTTACAGGTATTAACTCATTTAATCTTCATAAAAAACACATAAAAATAGATGCTATCGTTCCCATTTCCCAGAAAAATAACCTGAGGCAAAGAGAGGTTCAGTAGCTTGACCAAGGTTACCAGTTTAGGAAATACTAGAGCCTGGATTTTAGTCCAGGCATTCTGATTCTGGAGTTCAACAGACATTAAACACATTTAAGTAGGATAGACGAGGAAGTGCGTTTTGCTACTTGCCTTCAAGACCTGAGTTTGTACTCCTTTTTAGTGTATGTTGTGTGGTTCTGTAGGATACGTTCTGGAGCGGTCTCTGCTGCACACAGCCAAGTGGGCCCACTCTTGTCCGCAGATGTGAAGAGCTTGTGAAAGTCAAGTGCCCAGTTGTAGTAGTGCCAGTGTGGGGCACAAGATAGGCGGGTATGATAGGACTTGAGTTTCTCTTTACGGCTCTGATAAGGTCATTGCATGGATACCCACATTAGGCATGTCCATGGGTCAAAACGTGCCGAGTAAAACGAAAGCCCAGTTAATAGTGAGTTTGCTCTGCCGTAAATATGAGTAACCTGGGTGATGTGCTCTGTGGTGTTAGGCATAGGAGAGGAGTCACAAGTTCTGAAGAGTTCAGTGTTCCCTCTCTATTATATATGGCGTAAACAGGTGTATATTAATATGTGTATTTTTCTTTACTTTAGTACAGGTTTGTTAACAAGTTCTCTTTATCCTGGGTTAAAGAGAAAAGTTGCTACCGGATAGTAAAACTATCTTGTGTTTGATAAACATCATAGTGTGTGATATCTTGTACAGAAACACTGCTAACAACAGAAGTTGGTACTTCATTCTGCAGTGCTTTTTGCTCGGTAGAGGTAATGTCGTGGCCTGATGTTAACTATTGCCACGTGCCAAGGATGGATAGAAAAATAGTTCCTAAGTCAAAAGTTAACCAAAAATTTTTTTTTATTTACTTATTTATTTTTCAATTTACATCCAAGTTAGTTAGCGTATAGTGCTACTATAATGATTCAGGAGTAGATTCCAGTGATTCATTCCCAGTGTGTAACACCCAGTACTCATCCCAACAGGTGTCCTCCGTAATGCCTCTTACCCATTTAGCCCGTTCCCCCTTCCCCCACAGCCCCTCCAGCAACCCTCAGTTTGTTCTCTGTGTCTAAGAGTCTCTTATGTTTTGTCTCCCTCTTTGTTTTAATACTATTTTTGCTTCCCTTCCCTTATGTACATCTGTTTTGTATCTTAAATTCTTCATATGAGTGAAGTCCTATGATATTTGTCTTTCTTTGACTGGTTAATTTTGCTTAGCGTAATACCCTTCAGTTCCATCCATGTAGTTGAAAGATAACCTAAATTTTAATATTGAAGAAACAGTGAATCTTAGTGTGTATTATGTTTGTGTATGTTTTATTTTTCTAGGCTTATTGGCGTTCCTGTGCCATGATGATGGGCTGTGTGATAGAGAGGGCATTCAAAGATGAATATGTGGTCAGTTTGGTCAGAGCTCCAGAAGTTCCTGGTAATGTACATATGCGTGCACACACGGATTTTGTAATCATTGAATATTTTGGTACCTATTTTTGATATTTTATAGAGCTTCTATTTTTTCTTTTTTAATTTTTTTTTAATGTTTTTATTTATTATTGAAGGAGAGAGAGAGACAGAACATGGGCAGGGGAGGAGCAGAGAGAGAGAGGGAGACACAGAATCCAAAGCAGGCTCTAGGCTCTGAGCTGTCAACACAGAGCCCGATGAGGGGCTCGAACTCACAAACCGTGAGATCATGTCCTGAGCCAAAGTCGGACACTTAACTGACTGAGCCACCCAGGCGCCCCGAGCTTCTTTTTTTTTTTTTAGCTCATTTCTAATTTTATGTGATAGAAATTACTGTCGTACATACATTCCATTTATAACCGGTAACAAAATCCATCTTATTTAATTACTGGAGGTCAATAATTAACATAATACAATTCGAGGATAATGTTTCTCTTGAATATGAATTCTGTGTAATTACCCTGTTTCAGTGTTTGTTTCCTACCACTTTAGGCACTTATTTCTAAATCAAATGTGTGGAGGAGGAGGAAATAGGAGTATAAATAGAATTCTGGAAAAAGCTATGTTTAGGAGGTACCATTTCAGCAGAAATGACATGACTCTGGGGCGGGGGGGGGATCACTTTTGAGAAGATGGAAGAGTTCACAGTCTTTGCAATTTTGCCAAGATTCCGCATCAGTATGTGCAATAGGATCGCATTTGTAAATTTTCAAAAAAAGATAGGAGTATATACGCCAAAAAACTTAAAAAAGCTCAATAAGTGATTCTAAGAACAAAACAACAAAAACAAAGCTTAGAAGACATTAAAAAATTCAACATTTCACGCCCACGTAGTCATTTGTCTACATACTAAATATCTGATTCTTTTGAAGTTTTATGTCTAGTAACTGTGAAGTCTCTATAGTGATAATATTCTGGACGAAAATGTGAATGTTTAAAAAGTACTAGGGATTTTGGTTCAACAAAAAGAGAGTGAGTGAGGGAAGGCTGGTAGAGCTCTGGCAAGAGCTGGGATAATGGTAACTTTTATAATTTGTTGAGTTGGCAGAGATTGCTGGCCTTCCCTTTTATGGTCTAAATATTCAGTTGTTGCAAATTAGTAACTCTAGTAGATTTGACTTTGCCTCTCATTTTGGTTGGATTTACAGTAATCTCTGGAGCCTTCTGCTATGATGTAGTTCTGGATAAGAGACTTGATGAGTGGATGCCAACAAAAGTAAGTATAGTGTTTAGAATATGAATTTTAGAGTATGTACCTTCTTTGGTTAGAACGATTCTTGTGTCAGTGTTGTTGAGTGATACTGCATGTTGAGGATATTTGAAAGACCTTACCTGCCTACCTGTGTTGCATTTTCAGTGTATTCAAGACAGAGCATAGGAATGGGGGTTTTCCTCATGTGGTCAGCTTTATGTCCTGCTTGACCTTTTCTGGAAGTGCTTTCTTCCTTGTACTGTTCATTCCTTTTCTTAAGATAGTGGTTTTCAAGATGCCCAAGCTATCAAATTTACAAGTTTAATTGTCTTGGTTGATGTGGTGGTGGGGGCCCTGGAGCCTTACTAACTTCCTGGGTCCTCAGAGCACAATGTAAAACTCATTGCCCTAACCGTTTTAACCTGTTGCATACTGCGAGGTCTCCCTGTATACCAGGGTTACGTTGAGAGGAGGGGTGGAGGGGGTAGACGGTTAGTGAATTAAAAATCAGACTTTGACAAAGCTAAGCTAACTCAAATAGCAACAGACTAGACTCTTGGTGAATGGTCTGATTGCACGATGAGCTTCTCCTGTTTGATCTGGGAGTTGGGTAGCATCAGGGACCTGGCTGACAAAGACGATCTGGATCAGATTCTCTGTGGGTAGGATGTGCTGGTGGCTTTCAGATGTCCAGCCCAGAGATTTTAGTTATGATTGGGGAGACAAGGCAGATGCCTGAATCTTTTTTTTTTTTTTAATTTTTTTTTCAACATTTTATTTTATTTTTGGGACAGAGAGAGACAGAGCATGAACGGGGGAGGGGCAGAGAGAGAGGGAGACACAGAATCGGAAACAGGCTCCAGGCTCTGAGCCATCAGCCCAGAGCCCGACGCGGGGCTCGAATTCACAGACCGCGAGATCGCGACCTGGCTGAAGTCAGACGCTTAACCGACTGCGCCACCCAGGCGCCCCGCCTGATTCTTAATTTTTTTAATTTTTTTTTCTTTTTTTTTCAACGTTTTTATTTATTTTTGGGACAGAGAGAGACAGAGCATGAACGGGGGAGGGGCAGAGAGAGAGGGAGACACAGAATCAGAAACAGGCTCCAGGCTCCGAGCCATCAGCCCAGAGCCCGATGCGGGGCTCGAACTCACGGACCGCGAGATCGTGACCTGGCTGAAGTCGGACGCTTAACCGACTGCGCCCCCCAGGCGCCCCCCGCCTGATTCTTAATTAAGCAAAACCGTATGTTCTACAGATTGAAAGTCTGGAGGTCAGAAAAGGAAAGGCAGTGTAGCATAGCATTTTATCAATTCCACAGTGTACGTTTTTTTCACATTTTAGTATCTCTGGAAATGTCTTTAAAAAAATTTTGTTTAATGTTTATTTGTGAGAGAGACAGAGAGAGAGCAGAGAGCGAGCAGGGGAGGGACAGAGAGACGGAGGTACAGAATCTGAAGCAGGCTCCCGGCTCTGAGCTCTCAGCACAGAGCCTGACGCAGGGCTTGAACTCACGAACCACGAGATCATGACCTGAGCTGAAGTCGGATGCTTAACTGACTGAGCCTCCCAGGCGCCCCCAAAATGTGTCTTATAATAGATGGCATCTTATGATTATAATTGCCAGTGTTTTTTTCCTTAGTGGTACATTTTAGTGAAATATTATAGTTCCTAAAAGCAAAATTTTGGAGTCAAAGCAGATTCAGGTTTAAATTCTGACTTTGGAAGTTATTTCTTATATAATCCTGCTTATGTTGCTTAGTGTCAAGAGGGAGAGAGGAGGGAAACAGGAAAGAACAAAGAAAGGGAGGGAAGAGAGGTAGAAAGAGAGATAGGGAAGGGGGCAGGGAAGGGATTGAAACTTTTTCTTCATGATCTCTGAACTGTGTCAATATAATTTATTTTTCAGATATGCCCTCAAGTTGAAGAAGTGATTCTTACTTTATATATTTGCATTATTTATGTCATAAAAATGAACGCAATCAAGATTCACTTCTGAGCTGTAAAACTTGCTGCTTCTTTTTCCTGTTTTAAATATAAAACTTAAAAGGGCACCTGGTGGCTCCCTTGGTTGAGCCTCTGACTCTTGATTTCAGCTCAGGTCATTACCTCACGGTTCTTTAAGTTCGAGACCCACATAGGGCTCTGTGCTGACAGTGCAGAGCCTGCTTGGGATTCTCTCTCCCTACCTCTTTGCCCTTCCGCCACTGTGTCTTTCAAGATAGGTAAATAAACTTACAAAAACAAGTTTTAAATATAAAACTTAAAAGGCACTGGCTAATTGCAGGCATCATGGTATTGGGTGGACTGCTTAGAAGAAGTAGTAGAGAGTTACGCAAGGAACAGCTGTATACTGTGAATGTGGATTTGTTATACAGTCAATTATCCCTTTAAGAATGGAGAAGAGTCATTCGAAAAAAAAGTCTCATAGTTTATGGAAATAATTTTATTACAAAGGTTGTGTAAACAGTGCCTGGTTTTTCTGTATCAGTAATGAAGGATCTATAGTATGAAAACTCAATTATGGTTTTAACAAAAATCTCAGATATTGTTAATGTGTATTAATGATTTTAATTGCATAAAACCTCTTCATTAAACAGGTTTTTAATATTAGCTATATGCCATATTTGGGGCAGGGCCAATGATGACATTACGTTTCCTGGTGAAACTTTCTGAATCACGTAAACAGTGTTTTCCCTGTGCATTTATAAAAGCTTAGTTTTGCTTACAATGTAAACAGATTTTTATATCTTTTATTTCTTAGCGTTTCTAACTGCATCGTTGTTTTAATGAACATTTGTTTAATTATGTAATTCGAATAAAAACTTAAAATTTCTTTGTAGGATTATCTTTAATAATTATTAATATAGACTGATATCTTAATTACAAGTAAATTACAAGTTTATAGTTCATAGAGTTGAGATAAATTGTTGACCTTACATTTTACGGTCTAAAAATGGTCTAAATAATTGTTGCAAATTAATAACTTTCTTTCCGAATAAGTTTGCTTTTGCTTTTTCTTTTAGTTGGATTTATAATATTTAGCATACGATTTTATCTTACCTTCCTTATGGAGAAATGCTTTTAAGTAAATTGTTACAAAAGGTTAATACTTTCTTTTCGAAGGAGAACCTGCGTTCCTTCACAAAAGATGCCCGTGCTTTAATTTATAAAGATCTTCCATTTGAAACTCTGGAAGTGGAAGCAAAAGTGGCATTGGAAATATTTCAGCACAACAAGTAAGTGTTGGCTTCCTTGAAAGCAAGGCTAAACCCCCCAAAGTTACATGTAATGAAGGAAATTCAGCTCTTAAGAATCTTTATATCCGATGTGGGTAGGACACTGTTCTATTTTTAGCTCTAAGATCTCTTTTCCTGTACCAACCTATTTACTTTCATTCATCCCACTTCCCAGCCTCTTTACTTATTTACTTACTCATCCCATTATTTATTTCCCTGAGAAAAAAACTTCGCTCACCTTTGGTAATTTTCTCACTTGGTCTCACTTCTCTGTTTCTCTGGCTGGTCCGTCCTCATATCAGCTTGGCGGTGTGTTTCCCTCTCTTCCTTCCATCGTGAGGTGATAGCATACATGAAGCTGTATCATTTTGCACGTTCGGCAGCCTTTCCTTCTCATCCTCTACTCTTTAAATGCGAAGGGTGAGATAGAGAATGCCCGTGGTCTGGAGGGAGCTAAGGGGAGAAGTGAAACGTTTACACAGCCGGGTGGGTCTTCGTCTTCTGCACCAAATTATCCATTAGGGGGATTTTCTTTGCCAGCATTTTAAATCCTCCCTGCGTTCTTAATTCCCTTTCTCACTCGGAAAACTTCCAGTTTACCTGTTACTAATTGTAACAACATAAACTATATTTTAGTATTAATCTCATTGAAGCTAGAACTAGTTAGGGAAATCTACATTGCAAAGAAAATAACATAGATGCTAGATTCTGAAGACAGAATATGCTCTTGCAAATTGTTCAAGGTTCTGGATTGGAAAATCTTTAGGTATTTGTGAATTGAGGCATACGTTCTCGTAATGGTAGTTTATAATATTTTGCGTAGCCTGGAACCAGTGAATTAGAAAGCAATAGGAATGTACTATTTTAACTGAACTAGAGTGCAGATAGTTCTGTAGAACCAAACCACCGTTGCTTCTATAAGAAAATTCCTTGGATTGCTAGAACATAACAAGACACTTCCAGTGCCCCAATTCTAGGGTCATGCTGTCCAATAGAGATATAATGTGAGACATCTAGAGAAGTAAGTTTTCTGGTAGCTACAGTAAAAAAGTCAAAAGAAAAGGTGAAGTAAATTTTAATAATACATTTTATTTAAAGTGTATGTAAATGTTATTTCAACATGTGATCAATATTTAGAAATTAATGATATTTTGTATTCTCTTTTTCATACTAAGTCCTCAGAATCTGGTGTGTTTTACTCTTGAGGCACATTTCAGTTAGGACTAATTACATTTAAGTGCTCCATAGCTTCCATAGTTTATTTACTCTAGCTGTTCATTCCATGTGATTTCCCATCCCCTCCACTGGACTTTCAAAGTCCAGGAGAGGCTTATAGGACTTTGGTAAGTTAGTTGAATGTGTGGAAGGACGTAGGGATGGCTTGGGGCAAGTTTGAAGGGACAGAGTTTGGGATGGTTGAAGGTAGATCTGTGATTGGGCTTTTCTGCTGCAGTGGGAGTTTTAAGTGGCTTCAGCTCTCTGGGGACAGGTGCATGTCTTCGAGTTGGGTCAAGAGAGACAGGTAGTCAAGGTAACTGGCATCCTTAGTAATGCATGGGGGCTTTGGCAGAAGGGGTGTGGGCAGTAGGTAGACGTTTGCACGTGAACTAATGCTTCCCGAGTTTGCCATATACAAACGTAATACTTTTTAGCACTCTGGCATGAAGAGAGAAGGCTCTTAGTAGTGAGTGGTCAAGTTATGGTTTGTACCTGGGCTGTGCAGTTCCGTCTATGCTATTAGCTGTAGTGACAGAACTGGGTAGGTTTGAGAGACATTTAGGCAGTAGCATTGACGTGATTTGGCAATGCGTTGGATGGAGGCGGTGTGGTAGGTGAAGCAGGAATCAAGGAGATCCCTGCAGTTTTTCTCTCAGACACGTGGGTGGTTGGTGGTGCCATTTGCTAAGTGAGGAAATTCAGCAATGAGGGTAAGTGTGGTGGGAAAAGAAGGAGCAAGTTTTCACTCTGTTTGAGAATTCAGGAGTGTAAGATGCTTGTGGAACAGCCTGGTGCGTGTCCGGAAGGGTCTTAGATACATAGTTTGGGGCTCAGAAGAAGGATGTGGATTAGACGCTGAGATATGGAAGATAAGGACACAGAAGTGGTAATTAGAGCTGTGCGCATCAAGGAGCCAGCCCAGGGAGGATGCTTGCTTGAAAGGAGGCTTTAGGACAGGTCCCCTGAAGGGGAGAGAGGAGGAAGAGTGGCCAGAGAGTTGAAATAACAAGCAGTAGGGAGTGCCACAGAAACCAGTGGAAATGAGCACTTTGACAGATGGAGGTGAACAGTGGAAATAAGGACAGAAAGGTGTCCGTTAGGGTGAGGCCAGGGAGGTACCTATGGTTTTGGTGGAGCCGTGAGCTTGTGGCCAGACTGAAGGAAGTGAGGTGTGAAGAGGAGACTCCAAGTGTAAACCCGTCTGAAAAACTCTGGCCAACGAGGAAGAGAGGGGAGATGTCCTTAAATCCCTTTTTGTGCATTTAGGAGTAAGTCGCTTTTTCTTTGTTCCTCTTTAGGTACAAAACGGATTTCATAGAAGAGAAGGCATCTCAGAACCCTGAGAGGATAGTCAAGCTGCACAGGTAAGTAAAAATAAAGTTGCTGTCCTGCTAATTTATAGGAAGACTTAGGCAGTGGAATTGACCTGACTGAACGTACAGTTATGACTGAAAAAGATGAATCTGTGCCATAATTTGTTATTCTTGTTACCTTATTTTCTGTTGCTTTGTGCATTGTTTTGGTACGGTGCTAATTGGAAGGTTTAAATTCTCTTCAGGAGCCATTGTGGTTTCTGTTCCTCGTTTTATTGTTTCTTATTTCTATTTCTTCATTTCAAGAGTTGAAAACCATTGTTTAAAAATGTGATTTTTAACACTTAACTTTGAAATTGGGCAAAATATTCATTGTTGTGAATTGAGCATAATTCACGTGTATGTGCAAATATGGATACTGACTGGTAACTACTTATGTTACGTGTAAGTGAAATAGGAACGTGCTGATACTGGGATGAGGGAGGTAAGACCGTGCATAATGGATTTGCAGAAATGACTTCATGGCCTGTATCTGTGTTCTCAGCTTCATGTTTTCATGACTCAGTTAATTTTTTTCTTTTAGAAAGCTGCTCTTTGGACAATCTGTCCTGTATAGTGAGTTCTAAACTCTATTACAGTGAGTTGTTATGAGGTCGTAGATGATCAGTTTTAGACATTGGATTCACTTGAGAGCATGATGTGTTCAATGATCTTAAAAATCTCTAAAGTTATATCAATGCTAGTAAGGAACAAGGTTCACTTGACTTTAATTTTCACAGTTTTAGCCGCTTCACTTGAGATTATTACGTCAGGGGCAATTAGAGATTGAATTGAGCCATATAGAATGTTCTTGATTGTGGACATTGCCTCAAAGAGAATGAATAGATTCTTTTTTCCCCCAAACTACTCTAAACGATTTGATTTTGAGGTTTTATTTGTTTATTTTTAAAATCAATCAGATTTGGTGACTTCATTGATGTGAGTGAGGGTCCTCTTATTCCAAGAACAAGTATTTGTTTCCAGTATGAAGTATCAGCAGTTCACAATCTTCAAGCCACGCAGTTGAGTCTTGTACGAAGATTCCAGGGTCTGTCTTTACCGGTACACTTAAGAGTAAGTAAAGCTGAAAGTTTCAGGTCATCCAATTTGGGAGCGGATGTCATTCTGGTTCTTGATTTTATGCTAATTTGAAGGATGTACATTTGAATTTTCATTAAATTTTGTGACACTAATATTTTGTAAATTCATGTTTATGCTAAGAACAATTTTGCTCAGAATGTAAACGGATAATTCACGAAAGAGATATTAGTTGAAAAAGTTGAATCAAACTGAGATAAATAATTTTTCAAATTAATATAGGGGAGGGTGCATTGAGATTATTGGAGTGCATGTTGGTAAGACCCTCTAGAATGCCTTTTGGTCTTAGGTTTGGCATGATCTATTCATGACTCAGAGTCTTTTATTTTCCATATTGCTCCCACCCGTCACTAATTTTTTTTTTTTTTTTTTTTTTTTTTTACTCTAAATCCAAGTCAGTTAACACATAGTATAATAATGCTTTCACGGGTAGAATTTAGTGATTCTTCACTTACATATAACATCCAGTGCTCATCCCGACACTGGCCATCCTCCTTAATGTCCCTTGCCTGTTTAGCCCATCCCCCCACCCAACACCCATCCAGCACCCCTCAGTTTGTTCTCTGTATTTAAGAGCCTCTTAGGGTTTGTCTCCCTCTCTGTTTGTATCTTATTTTTGCTTCCCTTTCCCTATGTTAATCTGTTTTGTTTCTTAAAATTCCACTTATGAGTGAAATGATATGATATTTGTCTTTCTCTGACTGACTTCACTTAGCATAATACACTCTAGTTCCATCCACGTTGTTGCAAATGACAAGATTTCATTCTTTTTCTTCGCCGAGTAGTATTCCATGGTGTGTGTGTGTGTGTGTGTGTGTGTGTGTGTGTGTGTGTGTGTGTACACACATATATATTCACACCACATCTTTATCCATTCATCAGTGGATGGACATTTGAGCTCTTTCCATACTTTGGCTATTGTCGATAGTGCTGCTTTAAACATTGGGGTGCATGTACCCCTTCTAATCAGCATTTTTTAATCTTCTGGATAAATACCTGGTAGTGCAATTGCTGGCTTGTAGGGTAGTTCTATTAATCAACTTTGGATTCTGAGATAGTTCAAAATCTTTGTAGGTCCACATGCAGTTATAAGAAGTAATAGAGAGATCCTTGATCCCTTTACCTAGTTTCCCCAATGCTGACACCTTGCAAACTTTCGCAACCAAAGTATGGACTGTGACACAGTGAAGATGTAGTACAGTGTCTTCACACGGCTCTCTCCTATTGGCTATCGATAGCTACGCCCACTCTCCTCTGCCCCACCCCCTCCTCCTTACCCCTGGCAAATACTCATCTGTTCTCTGTTCCTATGCATTTTCATTTCAAGAGTATCATATGAATAGGATTATGCATTGTGCAGTCTTTTGGGATTGGGTTTTTTTCACTCAGTAATTCTCTGAGGATTCATCCAAGTTGTATGTATCGGTAGCTTGCTTGCTTTCTCTTTCTTTCTTTCTTTCTTTCTTTCTTTTAAATTGCTGAGTAGTATTCTGTGGTGTGGATCTACTGTGGTTGGTTGAACCATTCACCCATTAAAGGACATTTGGGTTGTTTCTAGTTCTTTGGCTATTACGAATAAGGCTGCTATGAACATTGGTGTACCGGTTTTTTTTTTTTTTTTTTTTTTTTTTTTTTTTTTTTTAATTTTTTTTTTTTCAACGTTTATTTATTTTTGGGACAGAGAGAGACAGAGCATGAATGGGGGAGGGGCAGAGAGAGGGAGACACAGAATCAGAAACAGGCTCCAGGCTCTGAGCCATCAGCCCAGAGCCCGACGCGGGGCTCGAACTCACGGACCGCGAGATCGTGACCTGGCTGAAGTCGGACGCTTAACCGACTGCGCCACCCAGGCGCCCCGGTGTACCGGTTTTTGTGAATATATGTTTTCATCTTTCTGGGATAAATGCCCAGGAGTAAAGTTGCTCGGTTAGAAGGCACATATTTAGTTTTTAGGAAACTATCACACTGAGTTCCACAGTGACTGCCATTTTGCCATTCCTGGTATTTGACATTGTCACTATTTTTTATCTGAGCCATTATGGTAAGTTTGTATGATTTCTCATTGTGGTTTTAATTTGTGTTTTCCTATTGGCTAATTGTGTTGACATCTTTTCATGTGTTTATATGCCATCTGTATATCTTTTTTGGTGGGAAATTTATGTTTTTTGCTTATGTTCTAACTGGATTGTTTGCTTTTTACTGTTGAATTTTGAGAGTTTTTTCCTAGTATATTCTAGATATCGGTCCTTTGTTAGATACATAGTTCGCAAATATTTTCTCTCTGTGGTTTGTCTTTTTGTCTTCTTAACAAAAGATCAGAAGTTTTGCAGATCATAAGTTTTAAATTAAAAAAAAAATTTTTTTTAATGTTTATTTTTGAGAGAGAGAGCATGAGCAGGAGAGTGGAAGAGAGAGAAGGAGACACAGAATCCAAAGCAGGCTCTGAGCTGTCAACACAGAGCCCAGCGTGGGGCTTGAGCCCATGAACTGTGAGATCATGACCTGAGGCGAAGTTGGACGCTTAAACGACTGAGCCCCCCAGGCTCCCCAGAAGTTTTTAATCTTGATGAAGTCCAGTTTATTAGTTTTTGTTTATGGATCATGCTTTTGGTGTTAATTCCAAGAATTCTTGGTCTGGATCTGGATCCCAAAGATTTGTCTTCCTCTTTTTCTCCCTAAAAGTTTTATAGTTTTATATAGGTTTGTGGTCCACTTTGTGTTAAGTTTTGCACACGGCGTGAGAAGGAGGTGGAGGTGCACTTTTCCTGCCTGTACATGTCAAGGTTCTCCAGCACCATTTTGTTGGAAAGGCTGTCCTTCCTCCAGTAAATTGCTTTCACCCTTATTAAAAATCAGTTGGGCATATTTAATGGTCTATTTCTGGGTTCCCTGTTCTGTTCCATTGATGTGTGTCTCTGTCCTGCCAGTGGCACAGTCTTGATTACTGTAGCTGTAAATAGTTCTTCAAATCAGGTGGAATAATTCATCCCATGTTGTTATTATTTACAAAAATTGTTTTAACTATTTTCGGTTCTTTGCCTTTTCATTTAATTTTAGGATAATCTTTCTGATTTGACAAATCTTGCTGAGATTTTGATAGGAATTGAGTTAAACCCGTATAATTTAGGGATAATTGACATCATTACTAAATTGAGTCTTCTAGTCTATGAACACAGTATATCTTTTGTTTAAATCCTCATCTCTTTCATCAACATTTTGTAATTTTTAGCATATGTTCTGTTTTTCGCCACATACCTGCTTCCTTTCCTAGCTTTCTGCATTTCAGTAAATGGCATCATCATCTGCTTAGCTGTGAAGTGATCCTTGGCTTTTCTCTCTCCCTCCCAGCCATGCTCCGTCCCATCCATCAGCAAGACCTTTCAGCTCAACTCTGAAACATGCCCTGAATACCTTCCATCACGTAGCGTCTCATCTGTGCTCACCACTCTTTCCAAGCCCCTTACTCATCACCGAGGATGCTCCCCCTCCAAAGCACATTCCCTGCTTAGTAGCCAGAATGGCCTTTTTCATACTCAAATCAGATCACGTAATCCCTTTGCCCCCAACACTCCAGTGGCTTCTTGTAAACAGATCCTGACCCTGTAGCCTGTCTCACAAAGGCCTGCGTTACCTGGCCCCTGCCTGCCTCTCTGATCTCTCATAGCACTTTCTCTGTCATCTGCTGTCTTCCAGCCACACACTCCGGGGTCTGCACCAGCAGTCCATTCGGCTGTCTTCCTTTTAAACATGCGATGCTGCTCTTTTCTCCAGAAGGGCTTATGTGTACATATAGTAATTTTACCTTTCATCATGGATTCTGCCAGGTCATTCATGTGACTTAGTAAAATTGATGTGGTCCTTACGCATTTGGCACAGTTTTCATGTGCATTCTGATGATCCCTTGCTGTATAAAATTGTTAAGGATTAAGTAAATTGGTTTTATAATTTTATTATTGTCTGCGTTAGTTTTTACTTGTGCTTAGGGTAATTAGGTAAAACCTCTGGGGCTCCCATTTCAGTGTGAAGATATCAGTCAGTTTCTGATGAACCTCTCCTTGTGACTGCTGATGGTGTGGAGAATGACCTCTAGCTGGTTGCAAATGGCTATTTAAGGAAAGAACTACAACCTGTGGGAAGATGGGGCACAGTTTTGCTTCCTGTTAGAAGAAACACTGTCTATGATGGTGATGATTAAGGACAAAAGAGGAAGAATGGCATGTTCTTTAAAAAGTCTTAAAAAAGACTTAGTCTTTTTTGCTTAAATGCCAAGCAAAGTGGCTGTCCCATTAAATACCTTTTCCCCTACTCTAACCCACTTCTGTAACCACTTAACCTCATTAGTACTGCCTTCTTTTTTATGTGTTTGCTTGTTTAAAACCTATATAAGACTCAGCTGCTTTTAACTTCATTGCTTTATTTAATTCATCGTGACTCTTTTCTTTTCAAGGCACATTTTACTATATGGAATAAGCTATTGGAGAGATCTCGGAAAATGGTAAGTATTTTTGACAGCTAATGAGTACTGTTCCATGAAGAAAGTTGTTTTGAAATTAAGCAACAACAAAACAGTAAATAAAGAAATAAAAGAACACGGAAGAAAAAAATTAATTGGTTGTCTCTGTAGCTAAAGGCGGTGTTGTAGCTGTTGACCCTGGTAGTATCTTGGCAAGAGAAGAGCTGTGATTTGGCAGTTCTCTTGTATTTATTTGTGAATATTGTGGAAATGATGTTGTGGAACCTGAAGAAGAATAAGGGGACCACCATATAGTAGCGAGAGTTCTTAAGGGGGTCCAGTGGTGTTAATTGGGTCTTCAAGAGATGGTATTTTTTGTAAGCTTAATGAACATTTAAAGAGTGAGACTTGTCACGTGTATTTTGAAGCTGCCTTGACTGTTGGTTGACAGATGTGCAAATTTCCTGGGTACTTGGGTTTGTAGCTCATTCTGTGTCATCAGTATTTACATTTCACAAGTAGGAATGATTATATTTCTTGACCAGTTCTATCCCTGTTTACTCTTTCATAGACTAAGTCCTTAGCCTTTAGTTACATTATCTGAGAGCTATTCTGTGTAGTCTGGCCTCCTTGAACTCATCCTGGTTATTGTAATTTTCCACTCTAGTCAAGCTTGCAAATACACTCAAACTTTTTTTTTTTTTTTTTTTTAGTTTACATTCTTATATCACTTTATTTCTTCCCAGCTTTACTGAGATGTATGACACCTAACATTGTTTAAGTGTAAGACATACGCTGCAATGATTTGATGTGTGTATGGATTGCAGACCGATTACACAACAAGGTTAGCTAGCATATCCATCACCTCACAGAGTGACATATCCTGTGTATGTGTGTGTGTGTGTGTGTGTGTGATGAGAACTTTTAAAATCTACTTTCAGCAACCTTCAAATATACAACACTAGTATTCTTAACTCAGACTTGTTTTCTGGTTTGTTTATTCATGGCAGTTTTTCTGTCTGGACTCTGTTTCCCTTTCTCCTCCTGTATATAAATGAAACATCCGACTCATTCTTCAGTACTTCGTCCAAGTCTTACTGTTTCCATGAAACCTTCTCAGAGCAATCACTGAACAAATATCTATTCCTGCAGTTTCTGCTGGATTATATGCCTCCTCGTATAGTTTTCTAATTGTTTCTGCTAGTACTTTTACATTCAGTCTGTGAACCCAGTCAGTGCTTGTTATGTATGTGTCATGCCAGGTTTTGAGCTCACCCTTTGGTATGTGGGGTTGCTTGGGGCTGGGTTGGGGGGCTGGCTTGGGAGTTATCTCAGAGGAAACTGCTTGCCTAAAAGCACGGAGAAATGGAGAGCATGGTGACTAGAACATAAACCTGGGTGTACAGTCGTATGGAGTGTGGGCGAGGAGTCCAACAAAGTGAGCTTCTTGGAAATAGCATCTGAGGGGCTTGTCTTCCATGGTAGGGAATTTGCATTCCCCTCCTGAAGGTGATTGGAGGCAACTGGGAATTTGAGAAAGGAAGTGACGTATTGGTCAGCTATTGCTGTTCCAGAGCTCACTCTGGGGCAGCACGGGAGAAAGCTGTGACGTAAGCCTGCAGTCTGTTAGAGGGGTGGAAGAGATGAGAGCCTCAAGTTCGGGTGTTGCGGTGAGAGCCCCGGGTAGAGTTCGTTGAATTCTTGTTGATTGAAATGTGCACAGAAGAGAACCTGGATTCTGCAGCGGCAGGCTCGGGTAGCTGGGCAGAGCCCCTCAGCGAGATAGGTAATGCACGACGTGGGGCAGGTTTTGGGGTGATGAGTATAGTTTAGCTGTTTGATGGATGTGTTTGAGTGACACAGACTAGAAATAGGGACATACAGGTCCCTATTTCTACTAAACCTGTAACATTCTATGTTTAAAATAGAATTATGTCTCTCAAGAAACTCTGTTGATTTAAAATACTGTGTTACAGCATTACTGGGCTTTTTCTCACACTAAGGATTTCATTTTGTAATTGAAAAATAAAACGACAAACTTGGGAAGGCTAGATGGATGCCTCATTATATTTTGAGTGGAATTGTTGTACTTTACTTGATAATTTCTGTTGTGACCCTGGCCTTATAAGGTTTCTTCTTTTTCTACTTACCTTTCTTTAATAATTACTAACGAAGGAGAAAGACCAGGGGTCATTATAGGGGAAGGACTGTGGAATGATCTAAAATGGTGGGGGGAGGGTGGAGCTAAAAGTCGTTTTTATTAGAAAAGTAAAGCTATTCATGTTTTTACAGGTAACTGAAGATCAAACTAAACCTACAGAGGAAAGTGCATCGACCCAGTAATTTCCTAAAAATTAAATATATATAGTAAATTAAAATAAAAGTTTTCTACAAAATGTTTGTGTGGGCTTATAAAGATTAACTGTCTTTTTCTCCCTAAGATTTATACTAATTTATACTTTTTCCTTTCTTTAAAGGATAAGACAGCTTATGCTGTTCACAATAAAAATTTTAAGCAGAAACAACCCTGCGCCCTCCAGCTCCCCAGATATAACACCTTGACATGTTTTCTCCATTCAGTTCTTTTTTCTACATGTATAAGCACATGTACAAATACAAGTGGAATCTTTTGAAAACAAAGGATCATACTAGTTTCCGTTTTTGCTATCTTATTTTATTTTTTTATTTTTGAGAGAGAGAGTGAGTGGGAGAGGTGCAGAGAGAGAGAGGGGGATAGAGGGCCACTCTGACTGCAGTGAGCCCGATGTGGGGCTCGAACTCATGAACCACAAGATCACAACCTGAGCCGCGGTCAGACACTGAACTGACTGGGCTACCTGGGCGCCCCCATTTTTGCTATTTTAAACAATGGCACGGTAAACATTTTTGTACAAAATGTTTAAGTGCTTTGTGGTTAGCTTAGTTGAGTATTGACCAAGTTAACAGTATTTCCTATGTTCTGGCCATGGTGCTAAGCCTTTCACATGGAATCTCTTATTTAATCCTCAAAATGTGTTGAGAAGGTGTTTCCATTTTGTAAGGGAGGAAACCGACAGACCGTAGAACTGGCCAGTAGCAAAGCTGGAATGTGGACCCACGTAACTTCACCCGCATGCTCTACACCGCCTCACATATAAGTGACGTCAGAGGAATAGACTCTGGTAGTAGAATTATTGACAGATGCTACCAGAGCTTAGCCTCCACAAGGTTTTGCCAAATGGCAGTCCCAACCACAGTCTGGGAGTGCCTGCTTCCCATGTCTGGGGCAAATCTTGATTATCAGCCCTTTTAAAACCGTTTGGCCAAAAGATTTCTTTCTGTTCCAGGTTGAACACTTTGCTTTCTGGGCTTAGTACACAGGTTTCTTCTGAAGATTTGATTTCTTCCCTGGGTGGGATCTACTTCCTAGAGACCATATCTTCCTGTTCCTTTGGGAACTTTCTCATTGTGTTGGAATCTCTAGTGAATTCCATCTTAAGAAAAAGCGTCTAAGAGGTGAGCCCTTGCGTGTCTAAAGGAGCTTTGTTTTGCAACTTACATGTGGTCAACTGGCTAGAGTTGTAGACTGAAATGTAATTCTCTTTTTACGCTTATTTATTATTGAGAGAGAGAGAGACAGAGCATAAGTGCAGGAGGGGCAGAGAGAGAGGGAGACAGAATCTGAAGTAGGCTCCAGGCTCTGAGCTGTCAGCACAGAGCCCAATGTGGGGTCAAACTCACAGACTGCAAGATCGTGACCTGAGCCGAAGTCAGACACTTAACCGACTGGGCTACCCTGGCGCCCCCGAAAGGTAATTTTCTGTCAAGATTTTGAAAGCAACTCAGGTTAACTTCTGGCATCTGATGTTGCTAATGAAAAGTCTGATACCCTGTCTGATTTTGTTCCTTTTTATATAAACTGTTCTCTTAAACCTGCCTTCCTCCATATCACCTGCCCTACCACACCCCCACATGCATACGCACTTGGGGTACTTTTAGGACCTTGATGTTCTAGATGACCTAGATGTTTCATATCTATCTAGGTTTTTAATTATTCTGGTGCTTTCAATTTTGATAACTCTTTTGAGCTCTAGGGAATTTTTCTTTTTAAATATTCCTTTTTCTGTTTCTCTAATACCATTTAGTTAGGTTTTAGATCTGTATTTTTCCCCTCTCTTTTTTCTTTTTCTTTCTTTCTTTCTTTCTTTCTTTCTTTCTTTCTTTCTTTCCTTCCTTCTTTCTTTTCTTCCTATGTATATCTTTATCTTTTTAATTGAAATTCATGTTTAACAGACACAGTGTATCTTTCTGAACCTTTTATTTATTTATTTTTAAGTAGGCTCCATGCCGAATGTGGGACTTGAACTCATGACCCTGAGATCAAGAGTTGCGTCCTCTACCAGAGAGCCAGCCCTCTCTGTGACTCTAAAGAACAGATAGAATTATATTCATTTATTTCCTGGTCCCTGAATTCTATCTTTCCTCAAGTGATAGATATTTTTGCTTATCTCAACTTTTCATGTTTCAGGGTTTTCCCCCCAGCCCCCAAAATCTAGTGATTGTTGGTTATTAGTTTTAGTTGGAAAGGTGGTTATGGGGAGATTGGATGGCAGCTCTGTGGTCCAGGCAAGGTTTAGCTTCTGTGAGGATGAGTACTGATGCTGGCTGTTACGATGGGGATTTTCGAAATGCTAAATGATGGGGTCTTCGGTTTTGGTGACAGATGCCTATATTGACTGCTCTTGTTCCTCCCAGACAGTTCTTTCACTTACGAGATCCCTCCAATATTTTGCCTGGGGGGAGATAACCTGGACTCAGGCCTTTCTGTATTTGGAGATCGGGGATATGGGGTTGAGGTCAACTGGTTTGTATATAGACCTCTAATCCCCCTTTTAGCTCCTTTTCTGTCTTTTACCACCTCTGGGCTTCTCCAGGCCCATCGTCTCTCTCTTCTGATGGGCTCCCTCCACATCCAGTCTAGGTGGTGACATCCTCTACTGTTACTAGTCACATCTTTTGGAGATTGCTGGAAATTTCTTGTCTGCTCCTGTTTTCCTCTCCCATCCCCTTTGTGGATTGATACTTTGATTTTTTTTTTTTTTGAATTATGAGCTATTTTAAACAAAATAGTTGTGTATTTTTGTACAGAGACATGCAGAACTTCACCCTTATGTGAGTGGACATCTGTCATGCTTTTGGGGGACCTAGCACTGCGTGAACATCCACTCTGGTGACTTCCCCCATTATGGATCTTATCTCAGCAAGTGCAAGAGTGGAACTTACTTTCCGAAATTACCTGGCAGCTGGGGCTCAGCCAGGCTTCACGCCCAACATGGGACTTGAACGCACGATTCTGAGATCAGGAGTCGCATGCCATACCAGCTGAGCCAGCCGAGCTCAGCAAGAGTCACCAGCAGACACACTTGTGTGACATTTGGGAGTGACACCAGGAAGACAGAGTGGCACATGGGATGCACTTTGTCGAGGGGAGCAGTGACTTGTGGCTTCCAAGGCAGCAGTGCTCCAAGGGTGCCAGCAGGTCCCCCTCTGCAGCCACTCTGGTGTAAGGGCGTTTCTTCGAGCTGTGTAACCCGATTTCCAAGCCTGGGCCTGTCTGCGAGCCATTTGTTTCCTGCGTAAACTAGCTAGAGCGGATCCCGTCGTTCGCAACCGGGCTTGTTGACGTGTGACCACTACCCAAGTGTAACCATTGTTAACCTTTTCCCTTAGTTACTTCAGATCCTTGTGTTTTTAAATAAAAAGCTACCTCTTCATTGAAAATCTTCCTCTTCTCATTTCCTTCCAAGAACTGCTCTCCTTTTTGTGCAGAGCTGGACCCTTCATGATTTGCAGTGTGTCGTATCCTCCGTGTATTAAACTAAACGCAGTTGGTTTCGTGATACATGTCCCTTTGAAACGTCTTACTCAGCATTATGTTTTCACGTTTAACATGTTGATACGTGCATAGCTGGTCGATACGTGTAGTATTCGTTGTATGATTAATCCCATGATTAATTCATTTCTCCTATCGGTGGCCATCGAGGGTGGGCTTTTTAGTGTTACAAAAAGAACATCCTTGTGTAGGTTTCTTCGTGTACACATTTGAAGGGGAACATGCATCTTCAACTCCACGAGATGTTACTAGTCACGCCAATAGTTGTACCGGCTTACTCCCTATCAGCGGTGAGATCCTGTCTCCCCTCCCCCTCACACACACTTGCCATCGTCAGACATTCAGGTTGATTGGCTCTGCCTGATCCTGTCTTTTGATTTCGTTTGTTTAATACCGAACAGAACAGAGACCATGAGCATCTTTTCATTTGTTTTTTATCCAACACGGTTTCCTCCTGTCTGTGTTACCAGTTTATAGCCTTTGCCTCTCATTTTGCCTCCCCAACTGGATCTTTTGTCCTTTTGACAGGAGTTCTTTATATATTCAGAAAGTTAAACCTTTGCCACTGTACATATCTTCTCTAGGCTGGCTCACCTTTTAACTTTGTTGTGCTGGCTTTAATTTTAGTGGGGTCAAAATTACCCATTTTTTTCCTTTATGATTTATATGTGTTTAAGAAATTTAAGAAAGCCCTTTCTGACTTGAAGTAGCTCGGGGTGTTGTGTGGAAATGACGCATCACTAAATTGTACGCCCAAAACTAATATTAACACTGTGTGTTAACCCACTGGGATTTAAATAAAAACTCGGAGAAAAATAGAAGGCATTGTTCTGTGCTTTGTAATATTTTCAAGTCTCGTTTTTCACATTTTTTAGTAGTGTACTTGACGTATAATTTTGCATATAGAGGGAGGGAAGGGACTGATCTGATTTTGAATTCCTGCCTACCCCACGCGGAGAGTCACTTATTCTCTGCCATGTTCTTTCTCTCCACCCCGTGCTCCTGCCTTGCTGTCCTGTGTCCGATTCCTTCACAGTCCCCGGGGGTTTTCACCGGCCCATGTGTCTGCCCTGTGCTGCTGCCTTGCAGTTTTCATTAGTACAGCTGTCTAGCATGTTCCGAATTCTTGCTTATTCTCCTTTTTCAAAATTGTGGTTATTGTAGGACCAACTTGTCAGCTTCTGAGCGACTTGTCTTAAAATCTGTTCTTCTGATTCTGAAATTTCTCCACCAGGTTTCTTTAGGTGATGGCAAATATTCTTTTACTCCTTTTGGCCTTTCGTGTCACAATGTGTTAGGTTTTTTCTTTTAAAAAAGCATGGGGGGTGGCACCTGGGTGGCTCAGTTGGCTGAGCGTCCGACTCCGGCTCAGGTCATGATCTCATGGTTCGTGGGATCGAGGGCCGCGTTAGGCTCTGTGCTGACAAAGCCTGTGTCTCCCTCTCTCTCTGCCCCTCCCCTTCGTGTGCTCTCTCTCTCTCTCTCAAAAAGAAACGTTAAAAAATAATTTTTAAAAAAGCATAGAGGAATCGTTTTCCCCCTGAAATCCACGTTCCTGCAAAGATTGTAGATCTGACAGTTTCTGCTGTAATTAAATTAGTATTTGCTCAATATTTTGAGACTATTTTGTTAGCAGCATGTATTCTGGTTTGCGGTTTTTATAACTTGCTGGCAAATTGTTTCTTTTTTGTCATTAAATAAGGGTCTTCTGTATCCCATATAATGATTTTATCCCCTTTAATTTGGTTTCTTTAATCTATTTTTTTGTTTAATCTGGTTCTATTATTACCTTGGTTTTTTTGTCGTTATTGTTGTTTTTCTTTTTCTTTTTTTTTCTTTTTTTTTTTTTTTTTTGAGAGAGAGAGTGAGAGTATGAGCAGGGGAAACAGGCAGGGGGAGAGAGAGAGGGAAAGAGAGAGGGAGAATCTTAAGCAGGCTCCACACTCAGCACAGAGCCCGGCGAGGGGCTCGATCCCACGACCCTGGGATCATGACCTGAGCTGAAATCAAGAGTCAGACGCCCAATGACCGAGCCACCCAGGCTCCCCTTACTTTGGGTTTTTAACATTTTCTTGGTATATGTTTTTTCTGTCCCTTTACTATTAACTTCTCAACTCTTTTTTTCTTTTTTTTTTTTTTTTGGTCATGAAGTTTCAAGTCTTTTGCAAACAGCTTAAAACTGTTGTTTTCTTTTAAAATCCAGTCTTGGAATTACTGTCCTTTACTAGGTAAGTTTTAGTGCGTGTACATTTTACTGTGATTATCTATTTCTTACATTTTTTTTTGTTTCTTGCCAAGTATTAGATTGATCTGATTTTCCTTATTTTCTCTTCCTTTTTCTCTTCTATTTCAGAATTTACACATTTTGTTCCTATTCTTTCAGTAGATAGTATTGCATTTATAGGTGTGCCATTATTTAATCAGTCCCTGTTGATGGTTGATTTTTAATTTTTGCTATTCAAGTAATGCTTCAAGTAACCCAGTACATACGATTCTACACATGTGCTTGTAGGTCTAGAATATAAATTCTTATAGGTGATCCTGTGGATCAAAGAGTATGTGTATTTTAAGTTTCGATAATGTAGACAAAGATAAATTTATTCAAATGAGTAGATTTTAGGTTTCCTACATGATTAAATATGTTGAAAGAAAGGGGAAATATTTAGGGGAAATTTTTAGGAGAGGCTACTACTGCAATGTTATTTTGTTGCATTTATTAAAACAAATTTTAATGTTTATTTTTGAGTGAGAGAGAAAGAGAATGAGTGGGGGAGGGGCAGAGAGCAAGGGAGACACAGAACCTGAAGCACGTTCCAGGCTCTGAGCTGTCAGCACAGATCCTGACGCAGGATCTTATGAACTGCGAGATCATAACCTGAGCTGAAGTTGGATGCTTAACCAACCGAGCCACCCAGATGCCCGGAAAATTTATTTACTTTTAAGTAGGTTCCATGCTCAGCATTGAGCCCAATGCAGGGCTTGAACTCACGACCCTGAGATGAAGACCTGAACTGAGATCAAGAGTCGGATGTTAAACCGACTGAACCACCCACCCCTGTAATTTATTTCCAAGGGATCTTGAAGTTGGGTGTTATTGTGAAGCCTGCCTGTAGAGATTAAAAGGACAGGTTTTCATATATATTTTTTCAATAATGGAATTTCTTAAAATGAATCTGGAGATGGCCTCCTTTATGTGCAGAAATCAGGAAAAGCCAAATTGATGCATGAGCTGTCTGCGATAAGTCCATACAGGTCAACTCGAAAAACAGTTTTTCTAGTCGGGACATATACATATGCCAGGTACAGATAGTCTCCAACATCGGAACAAGCTGTATTTTTCCAAAGTCGGTGGAGACTTGGATACAGTTTCTCATTCTACTTAAGCAACTGTGAGCAAGTTCCTGAGCTGAGTGGGATACAGAAAAGTATAAAATGGTGTTTCTTCCTACAGGAGCTCATGATCTAGAAGAGAGGACAGCCTGTAAGTAACAAATGTGGGGGCACTGTGAGAAGCACTTATTTATAGGGGAGCTACAAGCTGTACTTTGGGAGGACAGAGGAAAAAGAAAAAGATCATGCTGGATGGAACCCTTTGCAGAGTTCTTTTCCTATGTGCCGGGCATGGGCTAAAGGATCAGAAATTGTTGAATGTCAGCATTTGGGAAAGGGTTGTATCTTCCTAAGGGGAGACCGGATATCTCGATTGGTGAAGCTTTGACAGCACGAGGTGAGTCAGGATGGCGGTGACGTTTTGTGATTGTTCCATCAGGTCAGCCCGCTCTTTCCGAGGCAGGAACCGGCACCCAGTCCCTTCTCCCTGACCTTCCCTAACAGCTGCCCTAAGCAGCAGCCAATAGCTTGGGCATGGATAGTTCAAGGTCATTGATTAGTTGCAGCTGGGGACAGAACGCAGGGCATCTGATTTCAGTGGGCAACTTTCAAGTCAGGTGGATTTTATGGAGATGGTTAGGACGTTTTTGGTGGGGAGGGCTAATGGGACCTGAAGTTGCTCCTCATCCTGCAAAGAGACCAAGGACAGGGCACCTCCCATGCCACCTGTGTCACAGAGCCTCTCATTGCACAGAATAAATGCCGTGTAAACAGTAAACAGAAGAGCATCTGTACGTTGCAGGATTTCTGCTGAGCATTCCCAACTGTCACATGGACAGTAGTGCTGGGTATAAGCCACTGTCTCTCAGTTGGTTATTGAACCACTTGCCTCTAGGTCACTTGGTGAGCCTGGTAAAAAGGCAGTTTCCTCAGCAACACTGCAGGATTGGGAACTCTGGGGTGGGATCCTGGAGACAGATTCTCAAAGTGAGAATCACTGCCCCAGCTCTTCAGTTATAGGTAGAATTTTTCAGTCATTTGTTTGCTGCGATGAGCTTCTTTTTCCCAAAAATCACCTCCTTGAGCCTATGGGTATAAAGTGAAATGTTCATGGTATTTAAATCTACTTGTTTTTACAATTGGACTTGGAATAATCAAAGATATAAATCTGCAAGATGGTGGAGACTGTCGCTTCTCACAGTGCGGTCATTTACACACCACAACCAGTTATGATGCATTGTGTTCAGTGCTAGTGACCTGGGAAATCCCTGAGTTCTTCAAGGAAGTGAGGAAGAGTTATATTTGAGCAATCTATCTAAAAAAAAATCCATTACCTGAGTGGTTAGGAATATATGTGTTAACCAGCTGGAGATGAATACTGGAAGACTTAGATTTGTTATAATAGCAACAGAAGGGGCGCCTGGGTGGCGCAGTTGGTTGAGCGTCCGACTTCAGCCAGGTCACGATCTCGCGGTCCGTGAGTTCGAGCCCCGCGTCGGGCTCTGGGCTGATGGCTCGGAGCCTGGAGCCTGTTTCCGATTCTGTGTCTCCCTCTCTCTCTGCCCCTCCCCCGTTCATGCTCTGTCTCTCTCTGTCCCAAAAATAAATAAACGTTTGAAAAAAAAAAAAAATTAATAGCAACAGAAAAAAACCCAACCCCTTTATGTGTATGTTAGTTCCTTATCCTTATTGCTCTGGGAGAATTTGAAGTCCAAAGTGGAAAGCTGAACTCTCATGTGTAAGTTTAATCTGTTGGTTTCACTGTTTCCTACTAGAAAACCACCTAATGGGTCAACTTTTCTTGAGTGCTTCCCATTTATAGACTTCTTATTTTCTTCAAGCTCTTTTTCCTCTTTGACCAAAGTACTGGGGTCGTCTTTTTATGTTTGGAAAAATTCTAATACTCCATGTTTTCTATATATTCTTCAATCTCCTGACTTCGTCCCTCCCCTCCCCCCGTCCTTGTTCTATTTTTTAGCTACTGGGTCTTACTGCTGACACTGAATAGGAAAAGCCTGGTCTCTAATTCAGCAAATTTCTGGGGAAGTGGGTCAGATCCTAGGCAACCCTCTTGACATTCTTCAAGTTTGTTTGTTTGTTTGTTTGTTTTAAAGAAATCATGTCCTGCATAATGTAGTGTTTCCTTCGATTCATTATTCTGGGTTCCTTTTACCTTCTCCATGTAACACAGAACACACTATTACTTCAAGCACCCTTAGTTTGTTGCTTCAACACACACACACACACACACACACACACACACACACAACTTCTTTGCTACTTACGCCTTCCTCCAGCCTAAACACACACCCAGTCTTATGCATGTTCCAAGAGTTTTTGGCATGACTGAACATATCGGTCAAGAGGACTCCATCTAAGACCAAGAGAACAGGAACCAGCAGCCTAACGAGATGAGAGCCGGGCATCAGAGAAAACCCAGCCATCCTGGCACATCTAGGTTCTCTGGGTTGTCACCACGGGATTATGGTTAGGTTGGAGCTAATGCATCACCCGGGAGGTGTGCTACAGTAGATCGTTTATTTGATTTAATGACTGAAATTTAGAACTTTTAAAGCTAGTGTTCATTTAACACGTATTTGCGTAATAGACATCGTGCACTTTACGCTATCTCACTTAAGCCCACCGTCCTTCTGAAACAGTCATCATTTTACTGGTGAGAAAATTGAGGCCTACAGAGATTAAGGAACCCACCCAAGTTTCATGTAGTCTAGTGCTCTTCAAATAAAGCATTTCACAGCACAGTTTTTCTCAAGCTGCCTTTTTGGTGTTCAGAGCTTTTCATTAGAACAGCAGGAAAAGGATACCTGATCAGGCCAAAACATGCCTAACATTCTGGCTGTAGGCAGCAAGCAGGGTTTTGGAGAATTGGGACTCAAAACAAGGATTCCTTTTACGAGATCAGCAGTGTAGATAAAATGCACAGTCTGAAGAAACACCCTTGAATGTGACGTGCCTACTTCGGAGCTCCATGGAACCAGAGGTTCGTTCCAAGGGCTAAGAGGAGAAATTGATCTTGGCAGGACAAGAGCTTGACCACAAATGTGGGCTAGGCTGAGGGGATGCCCTCAGAGGAGAATACCATGTCCTAGGGGTCATGGCTATTCCTTTGGTATTCTCATAATTTTTTCCCATTGTCTTTTTTTTTTTTTTTTTTTTGGTGTGAATGACTTCTGAAGTAACAGTTTGTACTTTGCAAAAGAAAAAAAGGCCATAAATGAAACATGATTTTAAATCAACTAAGGGCTAAAAGAGATTTATTTGGTTACAGTGCATAACTGTTTGACAAAATGTTGAGAAGTCGCTAATACCAGTATACATTCAATAGGCTCACAATTACAATTAACTATTTATTTGTAAATGATATAGTCAATTATGGGGAAAAAAAACCTGCATGGAAACCCAAACCTGAAAAAATCTGTAAATTAAATCATTAGCTTTTCTCTAACAAAGTCAGGAAGGTGGGGGACTAGTTCTTGGATTAATTTTACTGTAACATTAATGTAATGCTTCGTCTTTTTCAAAATAGTTCTCTATTCCGTGTAAGACTCACACCAACCTTGTGAACTGTCAGCTGCATTCTGTGGGTAAAAAAACAGGCTTAGAGAGGAAAAGTGGGTTCTCTGACCCCACGACATTATTATGTGGCCAAACTATTATGCTTGAACCTAGATTTGGGACTTAATTTCAAATACGAAAATTTTAAAATTAAGTCTTTGTATCTTGTAGGGAAAAGACAGGGGTTGTCTCTCAGGCATCATTTACCATGCGAATTGGGAAAATATTTCATTTTTTAAAAATATTTCATTTTTAAAACACAAATTCATGGTCACAGCCTTTCCATTCTCTCTTAAGTTTCAAATAAAAGTCCTAACTTTATTTAAAAATTTTTTTTGAAGTGTTAACTTTAGAGTTGTGAATAGAAAATTGTCGGGGCACCTGGGTGGCTTAGTAGGTTAAGCGTCTGACTTCGGCTCAGGTCACGATCTCATGGTTTGTGAGTTCGAGCCCCGAGTTGGGCTCTGTGCTGACAGCTCAGAGCCTAGGGACTGCTTCACATTCTGTGTCTCCGTCTCTCTCTGCTCCTCCCCAACTCCTGCTCTCTCTCTCTCTCTCTCACACACACACACACACAAATAAATATGAAAAAAAAATAAAAAAAGAAAATTGTTAAACAAGGGGGAAAATAATACCAACTTTTCTGTTTAAAAATGTTGCCAGACCATCCATGATGTAACTGGAGAGGAGCAGTCCTTCTAGGTTTTAACTACAAAGATATTCTAGAAATTTCTTGCAGAATGGGTTTAGTCCGTATTTCTTCCAGGGCAGTTATGAAAAGTACTTATGGACAGTTACGATGAATAAACCATAACTCTGAATTAAAAAATGACACGAATACGTTTTCCACTAAAAGATACAAAAATGGGGGCTTGAGGATTAAAGTAAAAATGCTTGCGTTCAGAATGCTGCTGATCAATCTTTTAAATGACGTTACTCTCTTAAAACTTAATTTAAGGTGGCAGGAACGTCCTGGTGACCAGATCATGATTAACAGAAAATAAGACAGCTTGAAGTCTTAAGTTTATCCAGCGGGGTGACTCATGCTTCTTTGTCGTCCTCCCACGGCAGCAATTTGTTCCATGCGAATGCTAGTAACAGGCATCATACCCTGTTAATGCTAACATGTAGGAGTCAGTCGGAGGTAAAAACCCCTATCACGATTAGCATTAACAGCATACAGCCTACAGCAAGCCTCGAGCATTCAGGGGATGAGGCATAAAGAATTTAAACCACAGATTTCCCCTTCCTGGTCTGCGCCACCTGCAAGAGAGAGAGAAATGGTTGTGTGTGTACATGCAGTTCTAAAGCTGGAGTGAGGGAATATAAGTCTGAGAGCAAAAATGGCCTTTATTTTCGTTTTAAGGGAGAGAGTTAGCTCATGAAATCCTCGCAAGTAATTTGTTGGAAAGGCTAGAGAAATTGGCAATCACAAGACATTTTTACCTATTTGTAAGACTACTGTCTGAAGACTATTTGTGAATTTATGGTTTGGGGTGCCTGGGTAGCTTAGTTGGTTGAGCATCTGACTCTTGATTTTGGCTCAGGTCATGAATCCAGGGCGGTGGGTTCCACACTGAGTATGGAGCCTGCTTAGGATTCTCTCTCTCTCTGTGTCTCTCTCTCTCTCCCTTTGCCGGCCCCCTGCTTTCTCTCTCTCTCTCTCTCTCTCTCTGTCTAAAAAAATATGTTTTAAATTCTATTCTGTAGTTGTGAATTGTTTATGCACAGGTATCATCTTCTTTTGAAACAAAACAAAACAACTCTTCAAAAGTTGCCAAATGCTAAAATGCAAACAGGGGATTCTGAATTCTGATAGTACTATCTTTTTTGATTTATGTTTTACCTGGGAACTAGATGATTTAAGTAAAGGGCCAAAATATTCAACATAGTACTTTCTGATTTGTAAGAATTAAAACCGAATTAGCCTAATTTGTAAAGGTTGAGTTCAGGCTAGAATTTTATTCGTGGTAAACACTTGAGGCTTTACCTTTATTTTTTCCAAGAGATATGGTGCACGCAGTGGGGATCTCTCCTATAAATGAATCCATCATAAAATGGCCCCATCTGCTATTTAGAGATTCCTGTGGCCAAAGCGCTACCGGGCGGCTTTGGGTTTTGATCTACGTAAAGGAAGTATGACTTAAAAGTGCTGTTTCTCAAACTTCTTGTCTTCGGCAAGGAGTGGATTAAAAAAAGACAAAGATGAATTTGCTACTTCCTGTTGGAGTCTGATTTTACTCTCTCAGATAAAGTGACATTTCTCCCACAAGCTTCTGGTTTCGGTGTTACTATAGCAGAACCTAGAAGTTAGAGTACCATTCAAGCCTGTGGTCTCTTCTGTGCAAGAGGGGAATCACCTTCTCCTTTATTTCATCATGAAACCAGCTAGATGTAAAACTGTGATTAAGTTCAAAAGAAATGTATAAAAGTTAAAAATTCCCCAATGAATGTATTTTGACAGAGCAGAATACCGTGGTTTGGAAATTTCCAAACCAAGGAAATATATCATTCTTACTGATAGTAATTTTTTTTTCTTAACTTTGCTGTTTTTTGAGATGAATTAACTTAAGGATGAAGAGCCCTAAACAATGATGCCAATTCAGGATTTTAATTCATTTTTACAGATTTTCGGTCAATAAAGATTATAAAAATAACCTTTTCCCCCTATCCACAGTGCCTTAGATACAGTAAATACTCAATACATGTTAATATCCCAATGTTGGTTCCTCTCCAACCAATATAATTCAACCCTTTCTTAAAGAGTTATGTCTAATTCAAATTTAAGGTAAATTGTTTGCATCTTGTTCTACCCATAAATTTTTCTCCTATTCTCTAAAGGTGACATCTGATCACAGGTATTAAAATACATGTAGTATAATAATTGGATTTTTTTCTCTTTCATCTTTTTTTTTTAACAGATTGCCTGACTACAGTGCTCAGAAAAGTGACCTGTTGTTCACAATGTGCTACACTATAGTAAACATTCTAACATCTTTTTTTTTATTGGTTCAAACTTGAAAAGTATGCCGAAGTGAAAAGGGTCACATAGGTCTTTTGTTCTCAGTGCTCAAACACAAACTGTGCTATTGTGTATCTAGACAGACTTCTCAGGCACAGTTTGTCTAATTACACTACACAGTCTGAAATCTCACTTAAAACATAAGGAGAGGTGAAAAACATTAACCCCAGTATACAGAATAAAGGAGAAAATATCTTAGAATGGCCTGAGAAGTATATTCAATAGACTTTTAGATGTTCGATTGGCCAGAAGGCCCATTAGTGTGGAAGTGATGCTCACTTCCAGTGTTTTTGACCAGGCTTCTTAACCAAATTAACCAACAACTGAAGTTTTCTGCCTTCCACCGTTTTCCAGAATTGCTCCGTGTCTGAGTGGAAACTAGTGACCACAGACAGCAAAGGTTAGTCTAATAGCCAAGACACTGGGCAGAAGATGCTGTCATGAGGCAATGAGGAGTGAAGTGGCCCTTTCTGGCACCAGTATAGTCACCCCACTGGCAGGAGAAGAATTAGACACAGTGATAGACCCAGCCATCGACAGCCCCCAGCCGCTAAGCATTTGATAAGAATGCAAGAAGCATGATTTCCAATGTATAGCGATACAAGAGCAATTTATATGGCTCACTCAAGATAGAGTCTTCACTAGGGTCATTCTGAAAACCTACCTCAAACTCCCTCACTCCACAATACTTTCAGGCCCACATCCATTGTCAAGATAAGCTTTACCACTGAACATCTGTTGAATAATGATATAGGTTCCAGGCTAAATCTGGTACTTCGGAGAATTTGTTACTCAGTCATTGTCAAAACCATCCCTTCTCACCTTGGATAAAAAATCTACCAAGATGAAGTCCTGGATATGTACTAGATAAATAATAATACTGGATACCTTTTATCATATGGCAGGCCTAGTTTTCCTCTCTGGTAAGGCATTACCAGAGGTGTCTCTGAAGGGTGCATTCTGGGAAATTTTTCCTTAACTTATGCTTTTTCTGAGAATGACTTTTTTTCTTTTTTTTTTCTGGAGGAGGGCCATGTCATTTCAGTATATACTTTTTTTTTTTTTTAAAGTAAACTCTGCACCCAAGTTGGGGCTCAAACTCACGACTCTGAGATCAAGAGTCGCATGCTCTACCAACTGAGCCAGCCAGGCACGCCCTGATCCTTTCATTCTTACCTTACTCATTTGCCAGGAAAGACGTTATCAGCTATGTATTCAGAGCAGAATATATCCTAAGTTTGTCACTAAGGATCTCTTCTCATAATGAATCATGACATATCCTTCCATAATTTTATATATCTCTATATTTCCCCATTTTTCTTATTCCCAGTACCAACTACTTAATTTTTGCATACCAGAAGAACTGCATGCCATAAAGTTTTCTTTTAAAAGAGTCACGTGGTTGAATTTCATAACTAAGCCATCATGAGTTGATTCATCCTGAAATGTGCGAATATTTGGAAACTATTCATTTGTTGTCAAAAAGTGAATATACACGAATTTCTACTGAAAGGCGGGATCCTGTATTGAGGTAGCAGTAAGGGCAAATTCTAGTCCAAAGCCATCTTAATGGGTGAAAAGTAATTAGGCGTTCGAAAATTAAAATGGTTAAATCTAGACACGTTAAGTATTTCCCATTTTCTTATACACCAGGGAAAAACATAATCATTAAGATGGCATTCCATGTGGATCCATATTGGGATCTGATCACTAGAAGTGACTAGTGTACACCTGCGTAAGAGAGCATTGTCTGGCTTTCCCGCCAGAACGCACGCTGCTTCTCTATATTCTGAAATTGCTGTTTTGGCTCAGGTCATGAAAGTAAGCAGTGAAGATTAATGCAGGTATGTAAGGATCAAGGACCCGAGAAAATTTGGACCTGTCGTAGTTAATCTTTACAGTGACAATTTCTTAACTACCTTTTGACCTAAGGTCAGAAGGTGAAGGTGGTTGAAAACACGGGTCCTCAAAGACCTCCCCTCTAAAAATGCCACATCTGTCATAGTGCCTCGCATTCCTTCCACTCCGTCTGCATTCCTTACCATTCGAACCATGTCCTTTGGGCGGGAGAAGCAAGGTGCCAGGTAGGGTTTCAGGTAAGCTGTTCTTGAAATGGAAAGGAGGTACCTGGAGAGGGAGAAGCCCCTCTCATTGGCACTGGAACTTGGACTTATTTAGCGGGTTGGTTAGCTAGTCATCTTTGAAAGCAGAGATCAAGGACTGAGAAGAGAGGACTCAGGGCGGGTAAGTTTTAATGGGGATGAAGAATGATTTAGAGGAAAGATGATGATGTACTCCCACCAGTTCAAGAGCTCATCCTTTTCCCGTCCGGCATGGAACAGTCACCAATTGAGTACCTGAAGCAGTACTGCTTGAGTTTTAGTTCAGTCCTCTGTGTCTGAATTTCCTACATGGTCTAAAATTTCCTAGAAAAGTGTACCACCTCAGTAATTCCTCATACAGACCTTTAATATTGTGAAAAAAGAAATATTCACAGGAATGGTTTTCTAAACTGTGTTTTTTTTGTTACGTGTGTGCAATGTTTTAATCGTATGTGTTCGGTAGCATATGATCATTCTGTGTTACATCTCAGCAAATGAGAAGCGAAGGCAACTTCTGTGCTGTCAGGAAATGGGGCAAAGAATATTATGGTTCCTCTCGAATTCACATGAGTTCCTTCAGTAAAAAGGGGTTGACCGTGTGGCTTGCTACTGATTGAGATGGTCAGTGATGGGGGTCATGTCTTCAAAAGCACACAAATGCATCTTCTAAAAGTAAAATGCGTGGTCTGTAAGTGTTATCCGTATCCTGACCTCCGGGTGAATGGTAAAATTACTCTTCATATTATTAACTTTTTTCTTACATTTAAGAAAAACTCCCTACAGAAGTCATTGCTGGGGAAAGAATGATCATCAGCTCTCTAGGTCATGATATTTTCTTTCACCTATTTTCACAAAAATCTAGCATCCCTTGATAGTTCTAATTATGAATCCTTTAAGGCAAATACCTGCTATTTGCCAAATAAGGGCTCCTTCTTGAAAAGGCGGGTTTGCATGTGAAACAGCTGTAATACAACATACCTTTCTGTATTTTGAAATCCAGAAAGTGAATGTTTTTAAAGATATATGCCAGTAATGATATTAACACATAAAACTAAGCCTGACATACTTTTGCACTGTCTCAGAAGACAGCCAGTGTGGAATTCATAGGATCACTATGGAAACATCATATTGAGTGGCCGTTTTAACTGTGAATGTACAAATGAGAAAGAATCTGGACCTTAGAGGATTACTCTGCTTTTCCCAATTTTAAAACCAGAAAATTTCACTGAAACCACTTGTGGATCTTATGTACAAGCTAAGCAGCCTTCCCAATAGATTTTTATTATAGACAGTGATTAATACCTTCACTTTTTCAGATAAGGATGTGGGGAAAAAAAACAGGTTAGAAGTATCTGCCCCCAGAGCCATTCTGAAGTGTAAGCAGAAGTGGGTCCAGAGCCAGCATGAGTCCCCTCCCCTCCTGTCCTGAACCAGCGTCTCAACACCGGACCTCACACTGGCTCAGCTGCCAGCCCCAAACTTGGGGAATATGTTACTAAGCAAACATGGATGAAAACAAGGAGCAGGAAGGAGAGAGCTTGGGATGGGGGGAGACGCATTCTTTCTCTTTAAATCACGGCCATTCATTCTTACTTCCTAAGTACTCAACGGTTTTTCCACGTGCCTAACCACTTAAACTTTTTAATATCATACTTCCATAAGAGAATCTTGATAATCATTTTCTTTGTTTGTAATTTATTTTTAATATCCTTGCTCCCCTCTCTATCCCCATCTCCCCCCAGAGAAAGGAAACGTGATGGCAGTTGTCAACTCTGGCATGCTCTGTCATCCTCGGAAGAGTCTCCTCCTCCAGAGACCTTCTCTGTGCCCTTGAATTCACTGTATTTATTCCCAACGTGGAACGTCAATAAAATGCCTCCTTTGGAACTTACTGTGTGCAACCTGTTTGTCACTTACGTGGACTTCCTCGCAGGAAAACTCCCCTTTTCTATTTCTACACACAGCGATGGCCCCACACAAGGAAGAATTTGTGTCCTGGGAAGGATGTGAGACAAACTGATGGAGTTTGTGGGGAACAAGAGGCTTGGTTCTTGCCTGCTTAAAAATCAGTTTTCTCATGATGTATGGCAAGACCCTGTTACACAGCAAACACCATCCCATCCCCTACTTACAGCCCCGCGGTGTTTTACGCAACGTCTTCACGTACCAAATGAGGGTCGTATTTGGTGCTCCCCAAGATGTCCTCTGCAGATGTCATGTCGCACGTACACTTAGGCACCAGGACACCTACTTCCAATTGCTCCTAGGATACGGACTCGCCCGCCTTGCCTTCTTCTTCTTAGTTCTTCTCTCACAGAGCAAATTCTTGGAGGCTGGGCCCTCTTCAGTGCCCGGTGCGACCCTTCCTCACTGCCTCCCCCAAGACGGTTAGTCCTGGTTCTGACCTCCATCAAAGCTGTTTTCACACTACGCTGGGATGATTTCTTCTTGTCTCTTCTGAGGTATACTTGAGGGCAGAGACTGGGTCCTACCTCAGTGCTTGATACATGACTGACAGTACATGCTGTTGGGTAAACCCCTGAGATGCTCCAGAGGTATTTCTGTCTGCACACTCGCTTTGGCTTTGGCCCTGGGGCATGACTGAACTAACACGCAGATTCTTGGAGAACTGGCGTAGTGGCAGTTTATGAATGCGGAAATGTATTAAGGAGGTCTGTTGCTTTTCTGCATTAGTAACTCACATTTAGCGGATTTGAGGCTTGGAACTGAGTCCACAAAGTATAATCATTATAGGATAAAGCTGGAGAATGCTACCAGAAATAATCTGAAGTTGTGGGTAGAAACTAGGTTCCATTCCTGTGTTTTAAAACCACACTTGGAATGTCATAATACGTGTTTTCATTGTTGGTAGGGGTGTGCCCTTATTAGGAGATAAGTGCCCAAGCATCTAGAGGTGAGATGCCAGGTCTTTGTACAGACAGAGAGAGATAGGCAGACGGACAGGCACAGAGAGAAAGAAGGCAAATGTGGCAAATGTTAACAATTAATGTCTCAAAGTGAAAGGTCGAGGCGTGTTATTGGTCTGTTGTTTTCAACCTGCCTGCGTTCCGTTCCTGACCACAGCAATGGTCCTAGCTGTGTGGTGTTCGGCAATTTAACTAAACTCTGTGTTAGCTGCTTCTTTAAAAATGGAGATAATGATAGAACCTGCTCAGAAGGTCGTTGTGAAGATGAAGCGACACAATGACCATAAAGCATTGAGGGTGGGCGCTAGGCCCACACTCAGGGCTCAATGGATGTTAGCTGCGGTACTAACGACATGGGTCACGAATACCTGCTGAGTCCCTGGAATTACCTGGCTATGTGCCGCCTGCTGCCCTGGCCGTTTGAAAGGTACAAGATACATTTACAACTGCATGGTTGAGTCATCCCCTAAATTAGAGGCTAGCAACAAACACATACAAGTCAGAGGAAAATCATCCTTTGGTATTCTAATCTTTGAATCATAAAGGTACGCCAAAATGTTTCCGTGGAAGCAATTTTCCAAAGTGTTTTATGAGTTTCTCGGGGCTACGGAGGGAAAAAAATGTATTATGAAACTGTTAAAAACCCATCAAAACCGAGCAACCTTGTCAAGAACTTCTAGAGGCCATTTTGTACCCACATACCTCACTCTTTCGGACTGTTTTTGTATCTCACTTTCCAAATCGGTTTCTTGAAATACGCAAGATCATACACGTATGCACGCTAACTGCAAACACTTCTATGGGTCTCTGGGCCATGCACTCGTTTGACTTCTTCTTCCTCATAGCAGCCTTAGGAATGACTTTTATCATCCTCTCCATTTATCCCTGGTGGCACTGGGGCTCAGGCAAGCGAAGTCATTTGCCCAAGGCTAAAGCGTGGGTAAGCAGGGGTGCCGATAGAATACAAACTCGAGCAATCCGCCACCGGTGTCCATGCTCTGAACCACTATGCTGGCCCCATGGTGGCTGAACAACATAAAGGAGCACAGCACTTCGTTAGGACAGCCGGGAACTTACACCGTGTATACAGCATTCTCATCATGGAGAATTGCGTAAATGCCGCTGAATGTCATTCACTTCTGCAAACATCAGCTTCACAACTTGATCACACAAGCTGTGTGATATTCTTCACTAACCTTTCTGCCTTTGCCTTAACCCCATCTACCCGCATGTGGGTATTGTTTTCCAGAATTGATTCCGAGGTGGCACAACCTGTCAAGCCATGCCACTTGACCGATGTGAAGTCTCTTTTTCTGGCTAGAATGTCATCAGCATCTACGGGTGGGAATTGTGCCTTTTGGTTCACTCTTCTTCCACGCTGCCGAGAGAGAGCCTTGGAGCCGTGAATGAAGATGCTGAACTGCTCAGATGTGTGATGTGTTAATTTGAGGATAAATGTGCTTTTGGTCCTGACTCTTGTAAGCCCCAAGACAAGACTGATGGACACAGCTTCAGTGTTTTATGGCGGGTGAGTCTTATGCAGCAATGAACAAATTAACATTGTTGTTTTCTTTAAGAGTCTGAGATAAAGGGAATGTATACATATAAGAAAGATGTAGTCAGAGAAAAGGTGGGATAAAGAGCAGCCTTTCAAATTTTAGCATTTTTCCTTGAGACCAAGTGTGTCATGATTTTCTTATTCTGGCCAACTCAGCAAACGTGTGACAGCTTTGAAGCCAGTAAGATGGATGAAAGACAAACATACATTCTCCAGTCAATTGTACTGGTGCTTACTCACTCTGACTCTTTGGACAGAGGGGATGTGGATTCACTGAGTCCGGCTCTGTCTTAGAAGATGTATGAAAGTGAAGTGAAGTGGTAAGTTATCATGCTGGAATCACAGAATTTCTTCATCAGTTTGAGGGACTCTAGAGATGACTCAGTCCCCACCACCCATTTTAGAGATGAGAAGAATGAGGCACAGGAATTTGCACAGAGGTGAGACTAGAGTCCTACCATGGTTCTCAGGCTGGTACCTCTTCCAAAATACCAGGCTTTTGCTCTGTGGGCGGCAGGCCCACCACCAAAGCAGTAAAGCTATTAAAATCAATAGCTTGAGCTATGATTCACAGCTAGTGACTCACAAAAATGTAGAGACACCAACGAGTCAAGGACCAAGATGTCCTGTCTAGGTGCAAGGTGGAGTCCACACGTCACTCTCTATCTTTCAAGCTATTCAAGTTCTACCAGGTTAGAATAGGGATGCATGAGGAAAGTCCACCCCAGGAGGGTTGTGCCTGAACTTCAAGGAAGGCTGGAGCCCACTGCCACGAATACAAAATTGTGTGTGAGGATGCATATTTTTGCTTCTTAACATTTCTGAGAAAAGCACACATGGCTTCCATTAGATTTAAGGTAGGAAAAAAGGGGCTTAAGAACTAATGTTCTAAAATGAAAAACCTCCTTTAGACTGAATGGTAGATCTTAGTCATGACATAAAATAGCTGATGAAAAAAATTCTTCAGAAGTTGAAACCTAGGGGGCTTTTTAGGGGTGGATTTTTTGATTCACCGAAGACTGATCTGATGAGCTACGAAGAAAGATGAAGGTTATTAATTTTCCATGTATGCCACTGGAAAGTAGAGAATGACAAAATTCACAGCACATCCTAAGTAGTTTAACTACTTATGTTACATGCCGTTGACCCAGCAATGTACTGTTAGCCCTTCCTCCAACTTTTAAGATTCCTGAGGGTAGGGCTGTGCTGTTTGTTCACTGCTGACTGCTCTCCAGCGTCCAGCACCGTGTCTGGCCCAGACAGAACGTGATGATGGCCTTCCCATTTAGGGAACGTGGCATTTACGGATTTTTTTTTTTCTTTTAAAAACCAGTAAGTTATACTTTTTACATATGACTAGTTAGGTAAAAACAGAGTAGGAGTTTGTGCAAACGCCACTGTTCGGTCTTGAAACAGTGGAGGTCTCAGCCAGCACTCACGTTACTCTTTCTTAATACGTGTGGTGATGAAACTCTGTCCTGTGGCCAAGGTGAGCTGCCCCCACCATGTGAGAGAACCCAGTTATTACAGGCCATTACGGAGTAGCCTGTGCAGCAGAAGTAATGACTAAAAGCGCTGTGGTTCTAAGGAAGGAATCAGGGAGGCAGCAAAATATGATGGGAAGGAGCCTGAGCTGAGAGGTTTCATGTCCCAAGTCCCCCACCCACCACCGGCCAACCCCCAACATCCCACATCTCACATCTGCCCCTAACAGTAGGCTTTACACTAAGAACCTAATGACCTTACCAGAGAAAACACAAATTCTCTGAGCCACAAGTCCCCACGGACAGAATGGGGATAACACCACCTAACCCTGCAGTTTCTTATCATTATGACTATTAGAGTAGACAATATGCAGGAAATTGCTTTGTCACCTTCATAGCTTATATCACTGTTCGCATAGATAAGCAATTAAATATACATGCCCATTTTAAAAGATCAGTCCTGTGATTATTAAAAGTTTGGCTGCCCTAGTTCATTTAGATTCTACATTATGTTAAAGCCATATAAAAGAGGCACTTCTTCAGGGAGATGAACGGAGATAATGAGCGACTTTGAAACATCTACATAACATTAGGGGAAAAGTCTATCTCCATTGAACCTCAACTATTTGGCGCAAAATATAAATTAAATTACAAGCATCATTAGGTACTGTCGGCCTCTTGAAATCATAGGGGAATCCTAGATTTGCTGTGTGGCACCAGAGAAGTAACTTCACCTCTCTCGGCCTCAGCCCCCTCATTTTTAAAGACTGGCTGCTCATTTATATCTCTGTCAGCCGTCAGCTTCAGTAATTCTAGCTTAAATTTTATTCATAACCGTCCCAATATGCCTGCCTAGGACGATATAAAATTCGAAAGACCGGGCCCTGGGGTTTTACGAGAATAAAGAAAGATACCCAACGTGCTCCGCAAAACCAAAACAAAACAAATACAGAAACTAAACACCCCCCCCCCCCCCCCCGCACCCTGGCACCACGGGGGCAAATCAATCCCGAAGTTCAATGGCCTTACGTCCATTATACAGACATTGGGATCTGATAAGTTAGGACTCGGACTTTTGTAAAATTAAGCTATATGATTATGAGTTGCGTTTCCAAAGAAAATAGAAAGGACACGTGTTTTGAAGGCGGTCCCTTCAGATCGACCCTGTCCCTCCAAGTGTGTTTTGCACACACTTGGCCACCCCGCTGGCTAAGCTCGTCCAAGGCCAGGTCACGGGGACCTACTGCCTCCGCCAGCCAAGGGAACCTGGCGCAGAAGCTGCGTGCGGGTCCTTCCACCCTCCCTTCCCCGCGCTCCCCCCCCCCTCGCCCTCCGGGCGCCCCCCCTCCCCCAGCGGCCTCCCGTCCCGGGCGCGGCCCCGCGCACTGCGCCCCTTCGACGGGCGCTCGGCGGCCACGTGCGCGCGGGGCGGGGGCCGCGGCTCCGGGGGGCTCGGAAGGGCGGGCGGGGGCGCGGGGTCAGCGTACCTGGCGGCCCGGGCGGCCTGCGCTGCGCCCGCGCTCGCGTCTGCTCCGGTCCCGAGGCTGCAGGCGGCCCGACGTGGCCGGCCGCGCACAGGAAGCCCGCGCCAGCGAACGTGCGACCCTTTTATAACCCACTTGTGACTCATAACCGAACGGCCGCCTTTTCTGTAAAACCCCCCGCCTCGGCCCCCTCCTGCCTGTTCTTGGAACCTACAGCTTGAAAACTTTTTTTTCTTTTTAAAGGAAAAGTCGAAAAAGCCCAGCGCCCCGAGGATTGGTGTTTTCCCCCTCTCCCTTTCTCGTGGGTCAGTGTGTGTGTGTGGGGTGTGTGTGTGTGTGTGTGTGTGTGTGTGTGTGTGTTCTCTCTCGACACACGCCGCGAACTTTCCTGCCCCCGCGCAGCCGAGCTCGGACTCCAACCTTTGTTCTTAATGAAAAGGAAACGCATTCAAATGAGCGCTCAGTCGGCCGGAGGGGAAGTTGCTACTTTTTGCAACTGGGTGGCAGGGGTGTCTTTACAAAATCCTCGCGCAGGAGAAAGAAGAGGGAGCCGCAGGGAAGCTGATGGGAGACTTTTCCTCCCCCACGGAGTCCGCGGAGGCAAGAGGGTCCCTCACAGAGGAAGCAGTGGTCAAGCGGCCCCTCCATGGGACTCCTCCCGTCTCTACCCTTCGAGAGTCAGCGTTTGGTTGGGGAAGTATCCGTGGGGTTTGATACAGCCCGTATCACCCACATTTGTACTTGGGGATGCGAGGATACAGGGCTCGAATCTTCTTTCATTTTGACCTCAGCAACATTCTTTCCCTGATCCCTTCCCACTTCCAGAACATATTCCTGGAGCATGTGAGACTTCAGTCTTTCAGAGTGTGGACTTCATTGCCTCCCTCTGGACTTCCTCCAACCTACCAAAGGGTGGGGGTGGGGGGTGCATTTTCCTGGAGCAGGTCATTTGACCCCCTGGATTGAAATGAATAAAATAGATCTAAGACATGGCACATGCATACCGCAAGACTGGTTGGGTAACTCGTTCTTGAGCCTTGGTGTAATAAACTTTCAGACCTTGAGGAAGAAGAGAGGCATGTGAGGGAGAGAGACGAGGTGGTCTGGTGTGGATTTAGCCTCACCGACACGTGATTTGTGCCTCTTTGTAGATAAGACGGACTCACTGCTGGATCCCAGAGCGACTCTTTCATACTTGAATCTGCAGCCCAAGTGCAGAAGACATCTTAGAAGAGTTTGGGTTAAGCTGATGTCAAAAATTCGTTTCTGGGGCCTCTGAACGCAGAGAGCACATAGTCCTTAACTTACAGATAGCCCCAGTTGGTTAAGGAACTTGGGAGCATTCAAAAATTCTTCATTCTTAAGGCTTATATGGCTTTAATGATAGCAAGTAATATTTCCAAAGCATCTATAAATTTACCGTGTGCCGGGCCATATTCCGAAACTCCTTGCACAAGGGACCCTGAGGCACAGAGACAGCAAACATTTAGGTCCTAGTAAGGTCACAGAGGTGAGATTCAGACCCAGCTCCGCCCCGTGCGCATGGCCGGGCAGTACAGCCTCCCAGCCCCCTGGATCCACCACGCCTCGCCTCGGGGATCTGGAGCAGAGTAGGCCGGTTGGCAGTGGGGAAAGGAATCATGGTCCTCACCCGGGTGCGTCGTACCTCTCTGCCGGTTAGAGACACCTGCAAAGCGCTTCTACATTTCCCTTTTTTCACGTTAAGTCATATGGTGTGGGGCACCCAACAATGGCGGACAAATAAATGGCTTTTGGGAGTCCAACTTGCAGCTCATTCTAGTTCTAGCTGTGGGGCTGGGCTTAAGTGTCTTGTGCCTCGTTTCCTCATGTGTAAAATGAGGATGGTGTTCTCTTCCACTGGGGATCGCGATGGAGTGAATTGTGTGTCCCTGCCTCCCCGCCTCCCCCCTGCCCTTCATATGTTGAAGCACTAGCCTGTAATGTGAGTGTATCAGGAAATGGGGCCTATGAGAGGGAGACTAGGGTTAAATGAGGTCATGAGAGTGGGGCTCTAACCTTTACAAGAAGGGGAAGAGACCTAAGCACCCTCTCCGTATTTGCATAGAGAGATCATGTGAGTACACAGTGGGATTTGCTGGGGCATGCGTGTTGTTCCCTGGATGCTGTTATGGGTTGAATTGTATCTCCCCCCAAATGAAATATTAAGTAAGTCCTAATCCCCTGTATCTTAGGTGGTGACCTTAGTTGGGAATAGGGTCATTGTGGATATAGTTAGTTAAGGTGGAGTCTTGGGGTGGGCTCCTAATGGATTGGACTGGTGTCCTTATTGATAAAAGTGCTGTGTGCAGAGAAAGAGACACACATGAGGGGAGATGATGTGAGGAGACACAGAGAGAAGTTGGCCACCTACAAGGCCTGGACCCGAACCTTCCCTCACAAAGCTTGGGAGGAACCATCCTGCGGAAAAGATGCCTTTCCCCCCCCCAATACATTTCTGTTAAGACACCCAGTTGGCGTTACTTTGTTGCGACAGCCCTAGCAAATGAATCCAGATGTTGCACCAGAGGCTGACCAGGTCAACCCAGTGACCTCCCAGGTAAGGGCCCCACGTGTTGCTATTACTTTTTGCAGAGAATGATGAGTAGATTGTGGCAGCTGGCATCATTACCTACTATTGAAGAAATCTTGCTAAAAGCACCATAAGTTCGTGAAATTCTGCAGAAAACTCAGTAATCACAGGGAATGGTTAGGAGCCAGCCTACAGTCTCACTCCTTAAAAAATTAATCACGGAGAAAAAATAAATTCCTGGGGGCTTTGTTCTAAACTCATCTTGAAGAATATGAGAGACGTTTCTGAGAGCGGATAATACTTTTTAGATGGTGGGTGAAGAAATAGACATTTCAGGCTTGGCCAGCGTATTTAATGTAGCACAAGGTTTCAGCTCATTCTGGAGATAATGCATGACTCTGTGAACTTGTGGATGCTCTCTCCCTGGGGATGAAGCGGGTTGAATCTGCTTCCTCTAGACCCCATTAGTGGCGCAACCATAATTAATGCCCGGGGTTAAAAATGTTTCCTCCATAAGATGTTCAGATTTAATAAATAGTGTTTGTTTTTATTTTTCAGACACAAAGCATCAGAAGTCTTTTTCTTTCTGTCATAATTTAATTTTTATGCCTGTCACTGTTTATAACATCTTGGAAGCTCAAATCTGAACTCTTAGGTTTTTCTCAGCCACATTTCCTCTGTAAATGTGTTACTGGTTGAGAGTGTTATGTGACACTCTCACATGCTGGGGTGCCTTTCCCTTCAGAGGATAAAGCAGTGGTCTCTCTCTCTCTCTCTCTCTCTCTTTTTAAAATCTCTTTTGGTTGGGGAGCCTGGGTGGCTCAGTTGGTTAAGCATCTGACTTCGGTCGGCTCAGGTCATGATCTCAGGGCATGATCGCCAAGTTCCAGCCCCACAGAGGTCTCTCTGCTCTCAGTCCAGAGCCCATTTCGAATCCTCTGTCTCCCTCTCTCTCTCTGCCCTGCCTCCCCTCTCTCTCTCAAAAATAAATAAACATTAAAAAATCATTAAAAAAATCTCTGTCAAAGAGATGGGGTTTACAAATTACAGGGAATTAACCTTTCAACTTTATCTTTCCCATTCACCCCCTCCCAAAGCACAGTGAAATGAAGACAGATCTCTGAATAGGACAGTAGTAGTTATTGCAATGAGTTACAGGCTCTGATTAGCTGGGCCCTAATTGTGTAATCATTTGTATGTACCAATTGTCTGATGAGAGTCCTTTGTTTGCATACGTGCTGCCTTCTATAGATAACTTCTTTCATAATCTGAATGTTTAAACTTCTTAGTAGTGAAGATCGTTTGCTCCAGGCTCATTTCTTCTCCTCCCCCACCTCTTTTTTCTCTTCCTCCTCCTCCTCCTCCTCCTTCTTTTCTTCTTCTTCTTCTTCTTCTTCTTCTTCTTCTTCTTCCTCTTATGTTTTGGGAAGCCAGGTTGTCATTGTCTGTTGGAAGTATTTTATATGGGAAGTGTTAGGGTCTTGGAACTGAACTGAGATTCTGAAAGTATTTTGGTTCATGAATAACATTGGCAGAGACCATTCTGCTTCCCTGTCTCCCATCATCATATAGAGAGAAAGTTCCTCTGCCCACCCCCATCACTCACTTCATCCATATCTGACCTCAGCCTCATTCTTACCTCCCCCAGCCCGGCTCAGTGTTCTCAACTTCAGTTGGTGAATTGATGAGTCTCTCTTAGTAAATCACTCTCCACTGTCTTTTTTTTTTTTTTTCCCCTTCCTCCCTGAAATGACCAAGGAGACTTCTCTGAGTGCCAGCACTGTCTGTTCTTCTGTTCTGTTTCTTCTGGAAGATCAATGCGTATAAACGGGCACTTGGAACCAGCTGTAAACTCAGTACTACTCTGATGTTGTTCACTGTTTTGGCTCTGGCTGCCAGAACAAAATACCACAGAGTGGGAACCTTAAACATAGACATTTATTCCTCATAGTTCTGGAAGCTTGGAAGTACAGATCAAGATGCCAGCCAATTTAATTCCTGGTGATGACTCTCTTCCTGGCTTACAGATGACCACCTTCTTGCCATGTGCTCACCTCGCCTTTTCTCGGAACATACATATGGAATGCTCTCTCTCTCTCCTTTTCTTATAAGGCTATTCATCCTTGGATTAGGATCCTGCTCTTCTGACCCTCATTTAACCTTAATTTCCTCTGAAAAGCCTCATCTCCAAATAGAATCACACTGGGGGCTAGTTAGGGCTTCAATAAATGTGTTTGGTTTTCTCTTCGTATTCTTTTATGTGAATAGAATAATCCTAGTTGTCCTTTAACAGAAATTTGTTTTTAATATTATAGTTATATTTTAATTATTTTTTAAATATTATTTAAATGTTCCCAGTGGCTCTTTTATCCTCTTATGCATCTCCATGCCTGGTTTAAGAACAGTATTCTAATGTTTATTCTGTTGACTATAATTTAATAAGGACTCCAGTGTTGGGCTTAGGAAATGGGAAAAAGTGGACTCAAGGGAGTAGCATTCACAAATTATCCTAACTGTGAAATGATATAAAAGAATTCAAGAAGGTTTACTCCCATTGGGTCAGTTGGTAGAGAACAGAAGATCCAATATCATATGGAGAAAAGGTATAGACAGATTACTAATCTACAAATAATTTTGGCCTCCCGGGGGGAATAAATTGTGTGTAAATACTAATATAATCTTTCAGGGAGTTAAATATCTTGGGACCACGCGCTTACTGGGCAAGTGTTCAAGGATGAATAAAAGAATCTAGACAAGTTGCATATTCTTTTTTTAAGAACTTTATTTACTTATTTTTTAAGTTTACTTATTCATTTTGAGAGATAGAGAGCCTGAGCAGAGCCGAGAGAGGGAGAGAAAGAGAATCCCAAGCAGGCTCTGTGCTGACAGCTCAGAGCCCAGTGCCAGGTTCGTCCTGGCAACAGTGAGATCATGACCGGAGCTGAAATCAAGATTTGGATGCTTAACCAGCTGAGCCACCCAGGTGCCCCAGTGAGCTCATCTTTTGTCTCCTCCCTCTCAGAGAAGCTGCAAGTGACCCTTCTTGCTAAAGCTAGTTGCCCATTCCATTTTACTGCTCCTGTCTCTCCAGTTTGTGTGAATATGAGTTCTGAATATATTGTGGGTTTTTCTGTTGTTATTCTTCTCTTCTCCATTACAGCATTACTCTCTTCTATAATAAAATTTTGCTTGAGTTTACTGAGTGTGAAGTGCTTTCACTTGCTCTTATGAAAACTATCTATCGGAACTAGGCCCAACACTGTGGTTGACCACGATTGATAGCTTTAAGCAGGAGGATACAGTTGGTTTCCATGGATCAAAGAGCTTAAGAGCACTCAGCCTGCTGGATTGGTGTTCGCTGGAGAAAAATCATGGGCAAAAGGGCAGTAGCAGACGTGAAATTTCCTTGTTTCCATTTATTCCCACTCTGAAGCAAGTTGCAGCAACGGGATGGGGCAAGATGCTAGCTTCTGGGAGACTGACCTTGATCCCTAGGCTGTAAGGCTTTAAGCATGACGATTAAGGAAGTGCTTGCCATTTTGATGTGATCAGGCCCAGGGTCCCAACTTTATGAAGCTGTACAATAGAACAAGCTAGTGACAAAACTCGCCACTTTCCTTTTCATAGTTGGGGAAGCATAAGCCTCTTTCCTGGCATGTTCTGAGTGGGATGCTAGGCAGAATAATGACCCTCTCAAAACTGTCCTTGCTCTAATTCCTGGGACCTGTGAATATGTTATGTTACATGGTGAGTGAGAATTTAAGTTGTAGATGGAATTAAGTTTGCTAATCAGCTGACCTTAAAATAGAGAGATTATTCTGGATTCTTCAGGTGGGCCCAATGTGATCATAAGCGTCATATAAATGTAGAAGCGGGAGAGAAGAAAACCACTGTGGCTCCCAACAGCATCAACATTACCACATTTGCTTTATCCTACTACACATACACATGCACACTCACACACAGACACACAAACACCTCCATACTACTGAAAACAGCTTAATAATTTATAATTTTTTTTCGGTTCTCTTTGTCCCACAAAGAACATAGTCCACATTGGGACGTGTGATCTATCTTGTTTTAAAGTCACTCGAAATAATTTCTCTCAGTTGGCTACTAACTTCATACACGATTAAGGTCATTTGTTTAATTTACTTTCAATTTTTAGGTATTGCTTTTTTAGGTTGAGTTGTTTTCATTTTATCTCTTTCCACAACGCATTTGCATGGTTTCAGACGCAAGTTTATAAAACAAGGTATATTTTGAGACTATCGTCTTTCTTTTCCTTAAAATATATTTTTATACTTTATCCTTCAATTTTTTGAATCCATGCAAATATGTATCTCATCTTCCTTTTCTCTGACGAGTGTCAGTGTGCTGTCTACACCTTCCTCTTTTTTTTAAGTTTATTTATTTAAATTCAACTTAGTTAACATACAGTGTAGCATTGGTTTCAGGAGTAGAACCCAGTGACTCATCACTTACCTATGACACCCAGTGCTCATCCCAGGAAATGCCCTCCTTAGCGACCATCACCCATTTAGCCCATCCCCCCTCCCCACACCACTCTAGCAATCTTCAGCTTGTTCTCTATACTTAAGAGTCTCTTATGATTTGCCTCCCTCTCTGTTTTTATCTCATTTTCCTTTTCCTTCCCATATTCATCTGTTTTGTTTCTTAAATTCCACATATGAGTGAAATCATATGGTATTTGTCTTTCTCTGACTGACTTATTTCGTTTAGTATAATACATTCTAGTTCCATCCATGTTGCTGTAGATGGCAAGATTTCATTCTTTTTGATCACTGACTAATATTATATTATATATATATACCACATCTTTTCCCATTCATCAGTCGATGGACATTTGGGCTCTTCATAATTTGGCTAATGTTGATAGTGCTGCTATAAACATTGGGGTGCCTGTGTCCCTTTGAATCAGCATTTTTATATCGTTTGAATAAATACCTAGTAGTGCAATTGCTGGGTCGTAAGGTAGCTCTATTTTTAATTTTGGGGGAATATCCATACTGTTCTCTAGAGTAGTTGCACGAGTTTGCATTCCCACCAACAAAGCAGAAATGTTCACCTTTCTCTGCAGCCTCGCCAACATCTGTTGTTTCCTGAATTGTTAATTTTAGCCACTCTGACCGGTGTAAGGTAGTATCTCAGCATAAGGTTTTGATTTGTATATCCCTGATAATGAGTGATGTTGAGCATCTTTTCATGTGTCTGTTAGCCATCTGGATGTCTTCTTTGGAAAAGTGTCTGTTCATGTCTTCTTCCCATTTCTCCACTGGATTATTTGTTTTTTAGGTTTTGAGTTTGATAAGTATTTTGGATACTAATCTTTTATCTGATATATCATTTCCCAGTATCTTCTCTTATTCCATCAGTTGCCTTTTAGTTTTGTTGATTGTTTCTTTTTCGGTGCAGAAGCCTTTTATCTTGATGAGGTCCCAATAATTCATTTTTGCTTTTGTTTCCCTTGCCTCCGGAGAAGTGTTGAGTAAGAAGTTGTTGCAGCTGAGGTGAAAGAGGTTGTTGCCTATTTTCATCTCTAGGATTTTGATGTTTTCCTGTCTTACATTTAGGTCTTTCATCCATTTTGAGTTTATTTTTGTGTCTGGTGTAAGAAAGTGGTCCAGGTTCATTCTTCTGCATGTCACTGTTCAGTTTCCTCAACACCATTTACCGAAGAGACTATCTTTTTTTCCATTGGATATTCTTTCCTGCTTTGTTGAAGATTAGCTGGCCATACGTTTGGGGCCATACTATTCTATTCCATTGGTTTATGTGTCTGTTTTTGTGCCAGTCCCACTACTGTCTTGATGATTACAGCATTGTAATACAGTGTGAAGTCTGGAACTGTGATGCCTCCAGCTTTGGTTTTCTTTCTCATCATGACTTGGGCTATTCAGGGTCTTTTCTGGTTCCATACAAATTTTAGAATTGTTTGTTCTAGGTCCATGAAGATTGCTGGTGTTATTTTGACAGGGATTTCACTGAATGTGTAGATTGCTTTGGGTAGTATAGACATTTTAACAATATTTTTTCCTCCAATCCATGAGCATGGAATGTTTTTCCATTTCTTTGTGTCGTCTTCACTTTCACTCATAACCTTTCTATAGTTTTTAGTGTTCAGATCTTTTACCTCTTTGGTTAGGTTTATTCTTAGATATTTTATGGTGCAATTGTTTTTGAGTGCAATTTTTGGGGTTTTTGGTGCGATTATAAATGGGATCAATTCCTTGATTTCTCTTTCTGCTGCTTTATTATTGATATAAAGAAATGCAACTGATTTCTGTACATTGATTTTATATCCTATGACTTTGCTGAATTCATGTAACAGTTCTAGTAGTTTTTTGGTGGAGTGTTTTGGGTTTTCCACATAGGGTATCATGTCATTTTAAAAGTGAAAGTTTGGCTTCTTCCTTGCTGATTTGGATGCCTTTTATTTCTTTTTGTGGTCTGATTGCTGAAGCTAGGACTTCCAGTACTATGTTGAACAGCAGTGGTGAGTGTGGACATCCCTGTCATGTTCTGATCTTAGGGGTAAAGCTCTCAGTGTTTTCCCATTAAGGATGATATTAGCTGTGGGTATTTTGTGCATGGCCTTTATGATGTTGAGGTATGTTCCTTCTATCCCTACTTTCTTGAGGGTTTTTATCAAGAAAGGATGCTATATTTTGTCAAACGCTTTTTCTGTACCTATTGAGAGGATCATGTGGTTCTTGTCCTTTCTTTTATTAATGTGATGTATCACAATTGATTTGCAGATATTGAACCAACCCTGCAGGCCAGGAATAAATCCCACTTGATCTTGGTGAATAATTCTTCCAGTGTAGTGTTGGATTCAATTTGCTAGTATCTTGTTGAGAATTTTTGCATCCATGTTCATCATGGAAATTGATCTGTAATTTCCCTTTTTAGTGGGGTCTTTGTCTGGTTTTGGAATCAAGATAAAACTGGTCTTATAGAATGAATTTGGAAATTGTCCTTCCATTTCTACTTTTTGGAACAGCTTTAAAACTTAGGTATTAACTCTTATTTAAATGCGTGGTAGGATTACCCTGGGAAGTCATCCAGTCCTGGACTCTTGTTTGTTGGGAGATTTTTGATTCCTAATTCAATTTTTTTACAGGTTATGGGTCTGTTTAAATTTTTATTTCTTTCTGCTTTTGGTAGTTTTGGTAGTTTATAATTTTCTAGAAATTTATCAATTCCTTCCAGATTTCCAAATTTATTGACATTAATTGCTCATAATATTACCTTATTATTGTTTATATATCTGCGGTGTTGGTTGTGATGTCTCCTCCTTCATTTGTTATTTTATTTATCTGGGAACTTTCCTTTCTGTTTTTGATAAATCTGGGTAGGGGGTTATCAATTTTGTTAATTCTTTCAAAGAACCACCTCCTAGTTTTGTTAATATGTTCTATTTTTTATGATTTTTATTTCGCTATCATTGATGTCTATGCAAATCTTTATTATTTCTCTTCCTCTCTTAGTTTTGGGCCTTATTTGCTGTTCTTTTTCAGGCTCCTTTAGGTGTAACATTTGGTCATGTATTTGAGACATTTCTTCCTTCTCTAGAACGGCCTGGATTGCTATATACTTCCCTCTTATGACCACTTTTGCTGCATCCCAGAGGCTTTGGATTGTCATGTTTTCATTTTTATTGGCTTTCATGTACTTTTTAATTTCCTCTTTAATTTTTTGGTCAACCCATTCATTCTTTAGTGGATGTTGTTTAATCTCCAAGTATTTGTGGCATTTCCAAATTTTTTTCTTGTGGTTGATTTCAAGTTTCATACCATTGTGGTCTGCAAATATGCATGGTGAAATCTCAATCTTTCTGTACTTGTTGAGAGCTGATTTGTGAAACAGTATGTGTTTCACACATACTGGAAGATGGAGAATGTTCCATGTGCATGCGATAAGAATGTGTATTCTTCTGCTTTAGGATGAGATGAATACACCTGTTAAGTCTATCGGTCTAGTGTGTCATTCAAAGCCATTGTTTCCTTGTTGATTTTCTACTCAGATGATCTGTCCACTGTTGTAAGTGGTGTGTTAAAGTCCTAATGTTATTGTATTATTCTCAATGAATTCCTTTATGTTTGTGATGCACTGATTTATGTATTTGGATTCTTTCAAGTTAGAAGCATAAATATTTGCAATGGTTAGATCTTCTTGGTGAATAGACTCCTTAATTATGATATAACACCCTTCTTCATCTCTTGTTACAGTCTTTGTTTTAAAATTCAGTTTGTCTGGGGGAGCTTGGGTGGCTTATTCGGTGAAGCATCCTACTCTTGATTTCAGCTGAGGTTGTGATATTAGGTTGAAGACTTGAATTGGGCTCTGTGATGACAGTGTGGAGCCTCCTTGGGGTTCTCTCTCTCCTTGTCTCTCTACCCCTCCCCGTGTTTTCTCGCTCTCTGTCTCAAGATAATAAATAAAGTTAAAAAATAAAATTCAGTTTGTCTGATATAAGAATGGCTACTCTTTCTTGTGACAACTATTAGCATGATAGATGGTTCTCCATCCCTTTACTTTCGATCTGCAGGTGTCTTTAGGTCTAAAATGAGTCTCTTGTAGGCAGCATATAGAAGGGTCTTCTTATTATTACTTTTTTTTAATCCATTCTGATACCCTATGTCTTTTGTTTGGAGCATTTAGTCCATTTGCATTTAGAGTGGTTATTGAAAGATATGAATTTAGTGCCACTCTGTTGCCTGTAGAGTTGATATTTCTGGTGATGTTCTCTGGTCTTTTTTAGTCTGTTGCTGTTGGTCTTTTTGATTTTGTTTTGTTTTTTCTCCACTCAAAGAGTTCCCCTTCAAATTTCTTGCAGGGCTAGTTTAGTGGCCATGAACTCCTTTAGTTTTTGTTTATCTGAGAAACTCTTTATCTCTCCTTTTATTCTGAATGACAGCCTTGCTGGATAAAGAATTCTTGGATGTACATTTTTCTGATTTAGCAAGTTGAATATATCCTGCCACTCTCTTCTGGCCTGCCAAGTTTCTGTGGACAGGTCTGCTGTGAACCTGATCTATCTTCCTTTGTAAATTAAGGATTAAAAAAAATGTTTATTTATTTTGAGAGAGAGAGAGAGAGAGAGAGAGAAAGAGAGAGAAAGAGAGAGTGTGTGTGAGCAGGGGAAGGGCAGAGAGAGAGGGGGCAGCAGAGAGCCTGATGTGGGACTTGAACTCACCAACTGTGAGATCATGACCTGAGCCAAAGTCAGACGCTTAACTGACTGAGCTACCCAGGAGTCCCAGGACTTTTTTCCCCTTGATGCTTTCATGATTCTTTCCTTGTATGTGTATTTTGTGAATCTGACTATGATATGCCTTGGTGATGGTCAGTTTTTGTTAAATCTAATGGGAATTCTCTGTGCTTCTTGGATTTTGATATCTGTGTACTTCCCCAGATTAGGAACGTTTTCAGCTATAATTTGCTCACAGAAACCTTATGCCCCTTTTCTCTCTCTTCATGTTCCAGGACTCCTATGATATGAATGTTATTCCTCCTTAATAAGTTGCTGAGTTCTCTAAGTGACCTTTTGCCTTTGTTTCCCTCTTTGTTTGCATTCCTACCAAGAGTGCAAGAGGGTTCCTGTTTTCCACATCCTTGCCAGCATCTTTTGTTTTCTGAGTTGTTAATTTTCGCCACTCTGACTGGTGTGAGGTGGTATCTCAGTGTGGGTTTGATTTGTATTTCCCTAATGATGAGTGACACTGAACATCTTTTCATATGTCTGTTGGCCATCTGGATGTCTTCTTTGGAAAAATGTCTATTCACGTCTTCTGCCCATTTTTTTCACTGGATTATTTGTCAGCTGTTGAGTTTGGTAAGTTCTTTATAGATTTTGGATACTCACCCTTTATCTGATATGTCATTTACAAAAATCTTTTCCCATTCCATTGGTTGCTTTTCAGTTTTGTTGATTGTTTCCCTTGCAGTGCAGAAGCTTTTTTATCTTGATGAGGTCCCAATAGTTCATTTTTGCTTTTAATTCCCTTGCCTTTGGAGATGTGTTGAGCAAAAAATTGCTGCAGCTGAGGTCAAAGAGGTTGTTGCCTGTTTTCTCCTCTAGGCTGTTGATGGTTTTCTGTCTTACATTTAGGTCTTTCGTCCATTTTGAGTTTATTTTTTGTGAATGGTGTAAGAAAGTGGTCCAGCTTCATTCTTCTGCATGTTGCTGTCCATTTCTCCTAGCACCATTTGTTAAAGAGACTGTCTTTTTTCCATTGAATCCTCTTTCCTGCTTTGTCAAAGATTAGTTGGCCATACATTTGTGGGTCCAATTCTGGATTCTCTGTTCTATTCCCTGGGTCTATGTGTCTGTTTTTGTGCTAATACCATACTGTGTTGATGATTACATCTTTGTAGTAGAGGCTAAAGTCTGGGATTGTGATGCCTCCCTCTTTGGTTTTCTTCTTCTACATTACTTTCGCTATTTGGGGTCTTTTTGTGGTTCCATACAAATTTTAGGATTGTTTGTTCTAGCTTTGAGAAGAATGCCAGTGCAATTTTGACTGGGATTGTGTTGAATGTGTAGATTGCTTTGGGTAGTATTGAGATTTTAACAATATTTATTCTTTTAATCCACGAGCATGGAATGTTTTCCCATTTCTTTGTGTCTTCTTCAATTTCCTTCATAAGTTTTCTATAGTTTTCAGCATACAGATCTTTTGCATCTTTGGTTAGGTTTATTCCTAGGTATTTTATGGCTATTGGTGCAATTGTCAATGGGATCAGTTCCTTGATTTCTTTTTCTGTTGTTTCATTATTGGTGTATAGAAATGCAACCGATTTCTGTGCATTGATTTTGTACCCTGCGACTTTGCTGAATTCATGTGTCAGTTCTAGCGGTCTTTTGGTAGACTCTTTTGGGTTTTCCATGTAAAGAATCACATCATCTGTGAAAAGTGAAAGTTTGACTTCTTCTTTGCCAATTTTGATGCCTTTTATTTCAATTTCTCATCTGATTGCTGATGCTAGGACTTCCAACACTATGTCAAATAACAGTGGTGAGAGTGGATATCCCTGTCATGTTCCTGATCTCAGGGGGAAAGCTCTCAGTTTTTCCCCATTGAGGATGATATTAGCTGTGGGCTTTTCATATATGTCTTTTATGACGTTTAAGTATGTTCCTTCTATCACAATTTTCTTGAGGGTTTTTATTAAGAAAGGATGTTGCATTTTGTCAAGGGCTTTTTCTGCATCTATTGACAGGATCATATGGTTATTATCCTTTCTTTTATTAATGTGATGTATCACATTGATTGATTTGTGAATACTGAACCAGCCCTGAAGCCCAGGAATGAATCCCACTTGATCATGCTGAATAGTTCTTTTTATATGCTGTTGAATTCAATTTGCTAGTATCTTGTTGAGAATATTTGCATCCATGTTCATCAGGGATATTGGCCTGTAATTCTCCTTTTTTTGTGGGGTCTCTGTCTGGTTTGGGAATCAAGGTAATGCTGTCATCATAGAATGAGTCCAGAAGTTTTCCTGCCATTTCTATTTTTTTGGAAAAGCTTGAGAAGGGTAAGTATTAACTCTGCTTTAAATGTCTGGTAGAATTCCCCTGAGAAGCCATCTGCTCAGGACTCTTATTTGTTGGGAGATTTTTGATAACTGATTCAATTTCTTCACTAGTTAGGAGTCTGTGCAAATTTTCTATTTCTTCCCATTTGAGTTTTGGTAACATGTAGGTGTCTAGGAATTTGTCCATCTCTTCCAGGTTATCCAGTTTTTGGCATATAATTTTTTATAGTAATCTCTGATAATTGCTTGTATTTCTGAGGGATTGGTTGTGATAAATCCATTTTCATTTATGATTTTATCTATTTGGGTCACCTTTCTTTTTGAGAAGTCTGGTTAGGGGTTTATCAATTTTGTTTATTTTTTCAAAAAAATAGCCCTTAGTTTCATTGATCTGTTCTACTGTTTTTTTTTTTTTTTATTCTATATTGTTTATTTTGCCTCTGATCTCTACTATTTCTCTTCTTCTGCTGGCCTTGGGGTTCTTTGTTGTTCTGCTTCTAGTTCCTTTAGGTGTGCTGTTAGATTTTGTATTTGGGATTTTTCTTGTTTCTTGAGATAGGCCTGGATTGCAATGTATTTTGCTCTTAGGACTGCCTTTGCTGCATCCCAAAGGGTGTGGACTGTTGTGTTTTCATTTTCATTTTCATTTGTTTCCATATATTTTTAAAATTTCTTCTTTAGTTGCCTAGCTGACCCATTCATTCTTTAGTAGGATGTTTTTTTAACCTCCATGTATTTGGAGGTTTTCCAAACCTTTTCCTGTGGTTGATTTCAAGTTTCATAGCATTGTGATCTGAAAGTATGCATCGTATGATCTCAATATTGAAGGCTGTTTTGTGACCCAATATATGATCTATCTTGGAGAATGTTCCATGTGTGCTCCAGGAGAATGTGTATTCTGCTGCTTTAGGATGAAAAGTTCTGAATGTGTCTGTTGAGTCCATCTGGTCCAGTGTATAATTCAGGGCCATTGTTTCTTTATTTATTTTCTGTCTAGATGATCTGTCCATTGTTGTAAGTGGAGTATTAAAGTCCCCTGCAATTACCACATTCTTACCAATAAGATTGCTTATCTTTGTGATTAACTGTTTTATATATTTGTGTGCTATCAACTTTGGTGCATAAACATTTATAATTGTTAGCTCTTCTTGATGGATAGACCCCATAATTATGACATAATGTCCTTCTTCATCTCTTGTTATAGCCTTTAGTTTAATAACCTAGTTTGTCTTATATAATTACGGCTACTCCAGCTTTCTTTTGACTTCTAGTAGCATGGTAGATAGTTCTCCATTCCCTCACTTTCAATATGAAGGTGTCCTCAGGTCTAAAATGGGTCTCTTATAGACAGCAAATAGATGGGTCTTGTTTTTTTCTTTTTTTAATCCATTCTGATACCTTATGTCTTTTGATTGGAGCATTTATTCCACTTATATTCAGTGTTATTACTGAAAGATAAGGATTTAGAATCATTGTGTTATCTGCAGGTTTCATGCTTGTAGTGATGTCTCTGGCCTTTGTGGTCTTTACAACATTTCACTCAGAGTTCCCCTTAGGATCTCTTATAGGGTTGGTTTAGTGGTGATTAATTCCTTCAGTTTTCATTTGTCTTGGAAACCTTGATCTCTCCTATTTTGAACGAGAGGCTTGCTGGGTAAAGGATTCTTGGCTGCATATTTTTCATATTCAGCACATTGAAAATTTCCTGTCACTCCTTTCTGGCCTGCCAAGTTTCAGTAGATAGATTTGCTACTACCCTTATGTGTCTACCCTTATCGTTTAAGGCCCATTTGTCCCTAGCTGCTTTCAGATTTCTCTATCTTTGTATTTTGCCAGTTTTCCTATGATATGTTGTGCAGAAGATCAATTCAAGTTATGTCTGAAGGGAGTTCTCTGTCCCTACGGGATTTCAATGTCTGTTTACTTCCCTAGCCTGGGAAAGTTCTCAGCTATGATTTGTTCAAGTACACCTCTCTCCTCCTTCTCTCTCTTCTTCTTCTTCTGGAACTCCTATGATACGGATATTATTCCATTCCATGGAATCCCTTAGTTCTCTAATTCTCCCCTCATGGTCCAGAATTTTTTTTATCTCTCTTTTTCTCATCATATTTTTCCGTAATTTATCTTTTATTTCACTTATTCTTCCCTTTGCCTCTTCAATCTTCGCTGCCATCACCTCTAGTTTATTTTGCACCCTATTTGCAGCATTTTAAAATTCATCATGACTATTTTTTAGTTCCTTGATCTCTGCAGCAATAGATCTTCTGCTGTCTTCTATGGCTTTTTCAAGCCCATGAGTAATCTTATGACTATTATTCTAAATTCTTGTTCAGTTACATTGTTTATATCTGTTTTGATCATTTCTTTAGCTGTCATTTCTTTGTCGAATTTCTTTTGAGGAGAATTCTTCCGTTTTGTCATTTTGGCTAGTTTTCTATCCCTTATGTGTTTTAAAAGCTTGTTATGTGTCCTGCACCTGTGAGCACCACCATATTAAAGAGGAGTCATACACAGTCCAGGGCCTGGCCCTTCAGGAGGTATTTTTTGGAGTGTGGTACTTGCTCTCCGTTGTTGTGACTTTGATTACTTTATCTCCCTACTCCTAGTGATGTTTTGGACCCTCCACCAGGTGTGCTTTTATTTGTTCGTTGAAGTAGCCCTGGAAAGGAAAACAAACAAACAAACAAAAAACAAACAGAAAACAAAAACAAACACAGAAGCAAACAAACAAAAACACCCCAAAACAAAAAAAACCAGAAACACCAACTACAAGTAAACAACAGGGTGGAGGTGGTGCTGATGGAAGAGGCCTTATCCCATGCAAAGAGAAGTGATAGGGGCGGGGAAAAATTAAATAAAACAAAATTCACCAGACAGAGCAACTATACGGCTTAATCCGGAGAGAGAGAAAGGAAAGGAAAGCAGGAGGTGTAGAACATGTGTAAAGAGAATAGATTAAATGCGTCTGCCTAAATAAATCAACAACCAGAATAATCAGACTAGAGGAGGGAAGAAGTAAGAAGGAGAAAATGAAGGAAAAACATAAAGAGTCTGAGAATTAAACCAGGCAAGGCAGCACCGCTAGTCTGGACGAGGGACTGGCTGGCTGGTCAGCGTCAATCCGGCTCCCGGCTCCCGTAGATGCGCACTTAGCGGGCGCCGAGGGGCGTGGCTTGGTGTAGGTGGGTCCCGCCTCCACTGGGGGCCGGCTCTCTGTTCCCTGAGCCCCTACCTTGTTGGTGATGGCGAGGAAAAAGGTGAGGCCCCAGTCTCTCCTCCGCGGACCTCGTGTCCCAAACGGCTCTGTTCAAGCCGTTCTCACTGTGCTACGGGCGCGAACGAGGCGGTTTGTCCTGCTCCGCCGACTCCTGTGTCTCCCTGGTGCTCAGCTGGGTCTTAAACCCGGAAGTCTTAAAGGTTCCGGTCCGCGCACCCCAGTTCTGGGGGCGTGCCGCTCTGCATGGCGGATATGTGGCCTCTGGCTGGCGGGCACAGGCAGTCTTTGTTCTTTGAACGGGTATATACCTTCTTGCCACAGCACTCCAGGGAGGGGACTGCTTTCTCCCACTGTGGACTGTGCCTCTGAACTAGCTACCGGCCCTGGACTGGCTCCCCTCCTCCCAAGGTGCACAAACAGGGCAGCCAGCCCCAGTCTGGAGAAAGCCCCACAGTTCGAGATTGGATCTTTCTCCATCCTGGCCCATGGTTTTTCTCTTGTCCAGGTACAGTTCTACACTTCCTCACCCTCTCTTTCTCTTCCTTTTGTCACTCCCTAGAAGGGGATCCCTCCCCTCTATTCCTCTGCCTCCCGTTTTATCTCTCCCGGTTCACAATCACGCACCCATGGCCCGCCGGGTTGTCCCTGTGGGTCCCTGAGGCATCTCTGTCACTTTGCTGCCCAGACTCTTAGAGTGCAGAGTCCTTTGGCCTCAACACTGCTGTGTTTGAGAGACGAGGGCACTTCGGATCCCCCTACTTCTTGGCCATGTTAGATTCCAACTTTCTCAAATCTCTTTGAAGGAAGGTATTTCTAGTTATGGAGCCATGAAGAGATTGGGCATTGGAGACCAACCAAAGGCAGATAACAAATTGAGGAGCCTTTATTCTTGGAAAGCTGCTAGAACTTCAGGTAAGAATAGTAGGAATACGTCTTCTCCACCCCCCCCCCCCCCAACTTAACTTGGCTGCCAAGAATAATAGTTTCATCAGCATGGGGGAGGAACATGAAAACCAACAGCTTTGTCGCCAGAGGGGATGAACTCAATCTGGGTGTGTGTGTGTGTGGCGGGGGGTGGTGGTGAAAATATTTGGCTTTATTGTTTAAAAGGGGTGGACATGGCTGGGGACAAAAAAGGAAAGGTGCAGCTTTGCAAGCCCGACCGTATGGTTCTGGTTGGGGTGAATGGTGAGTGGTGGACCAGCCAGAAATGTAATGGGGAAATCCTGGAGATGAGAGACCCACAGAAAGGCTGAGATAATCTCACCATATGTTCTTGACTGATTAGAAAACTCTCCATGCTTGGAGGAGACCTGAGGGAGGCTGGTGAACACTGAAAGTTGAGGGAGACTTGAGAATTGGCTGTAACTTGAAATACATTTTGCCAGCAACATAGACATTAATCGACAGAGGTGAAAGCTTTGTGGGAATGAGGCATTTGACCTCAAGCTCTGCCCAAATCACTGGCTTACCACTAAACTATGCACATAAAAGAGAGATCTTTGGGAAAATAGTCTAAAAACAAAAATAAGAATTAAAACACTGAGCAGAGACATCAGTGATTCCACACTTCAAGTACAAGTAAGTTACTAAAAAAAATTATTGAAAAATAATGACCCCACAACCTTAAGAAAAATGAAGCAGAATCAAGAAGTAATGTCTTCTCACTTTATTTATTAAAGGAACAGTAAGAAAAGATACAATGCAGGAAAAACACCAACCATCCTTTCACGTCAGGCTGAAAGAAGCACAATGATTTTTTCTTTCATTCCCCAATTCCCATATTCCCACCCACGTCAGTAGAAAAAAAAAAAAAAAGAATTGCTACAATATTTATCTAAAAATGTTGATTTTTTAAAAAAAAATTTTTTTTCAACGTTTATTTATTTTTGAGACAGAGAGAGACAGAGCTTGAACGGGGGAGGGGCAGAGAGAGAGGGAGACACAGAATCGGAAACAGGCTCCAGGCTCTGAGCCATCAGCCCAGAGCCCGACGCGGGGCTCGAACTCCCAGACCCTGAGATCGTGACCTGGCTGAAGTCGGACGCTTAACCGACTGCGCCACCCAGGCACCCCAAAATGTTGATTTTTAAAACGAAATTCACTAGGCATACAAGAAAGAGGAAAATATAATCTACACTCAATTTAAAAAAAAAGGCAGTCAATAGAAGTTGCTCAGGGTGAGCCCAGATGTTGCTTTATAGACCAAGACTTCAAAGCAGCTATTGTAAATATGTTCAAAGAATTAGAGGGAATTATGGGGTGCCCAGGTGGCTCAGTCGGTTAAGCGTCAGACTTCAGCTCAGGTTATAATCTCATGGTGTGTGAGTTCAAGCCTCGTGTCAGGCTCTGTGCTGACAGCTCAGAGCCTGGAGCCTGCTTTGGATTCTGTGTCTCTCTCTCTCTCTGTCCCTCCCCCACTCATGCTGTCTCTCTCTGTCTCTCAAAAGTGAATAAACATTTAAAAATATAAAAAAAAAGAATTACAGGAAATTATGTTCAAATAATGAAAGGAAAATTTAATGACACTGACTTAACATACAAGAAATAGAAGTAGAGAACTAGAAAGTATAAGAAAAGAACCAAATGTAAATTCTAGAGTTGAAAAATGCAATACTGTAGTGTTTCCTTATCCATGGGGATTATGGTCTAAGAACCCCAGTGGGGGCCTGAAACCTTGGGTAGTACCAAACCCTAAATACACTGTATTTTTATCTATATAGACATACCTATGTTAACATTTGCTTTATAAATTAGCACAGTAAGAAATTAACAGCCATAACTAATAACAAAATAGGACAATTATAACAATATATTGTAATAAAAGTTATGTCTCTCAAAATATCTTTTTTTTTAAAGTTTATTTATTTGTGTTGAGAGAGAGAGAAGCAGAGTGAAGGAGAGAGAGAATTCCAACCAGGCTTTGCTGACAGTGCAGATGTGGGGCTCAATCCCATAAACCATGAGATCATGACCTGAGCTGAAATCAAGAGTTGGATGCTTGACTGACTAAGTCGCCCACGTGCCCCTCAAAAGATATTATTGCACTGCATTCTTGTGATAAAGTGAGATGATCAAATGCCTGCATGATGAGATGAAGTGAGGTCAATGACATAGGCATTGTCACATAGTGTTGGGCTACTATTGAGCATGTGACAATACATCAGAAAAAGAATCATCTGCTTGTCCACTAGGGTTGACTGTGTGTAATTGAAACCATGGCAAGAAAACTGTGGATGATGGGGGACTACTTAACTGAAATAAAAATTTACTACATAGCCCCAGTAACATATTTGAGATGGCAGAAATAAAAATGAGACTTACAGAAAGATTGATAGAAATACTCCAATCAGAAAACTGAAGAGAAAAAAGATGGAAGAAAAAGGAAACTTTTGAATCACATAAAGTGTGGAACATACATGTAATGGCAGTCAATGAAGGAGAGGCAAGACACAGAAGGGTGTAGAAAAAAAAAATTTGAAGAAGTAATGACCCCAAACTCCCCAGATTTGATGAAAAACTTTTACCTAGATATCTAAGATTCTCAGCGAATCCTATTAGAAACATTAAGAGAACCACAGTTAGACATATCCTAGGCCAACTACCAAAAGCCAAAAATAAAGGGCAGTCTTAGAATCAGCAAGAGAAAAGCGACTTCCCACACACAGAGCATTAACAATACGGTAGTAAACAGCTAGCTTCTCATCAGAAACAACAGAGACCCAAAAGCAGTGAAGTGACAAAGTGCTGAAGAAAAACAAACCTGCCGATGGCCAACAAAAATACTCTTCAAAAATGAAGGTAACGCTAGGACATTCCCAGATAAACAAAAGCTGGCAGAATTCATTTCTAGCCATCTTTTACTGCAAGAAATGCTAAAGGGAGCCAGAGAGGAAGGAACTGACATGAGATCGTAACTGAGATCCACAGGAAAGAGGAAGGCCATAGGAAATATTAAGTACATGGGCATACGTAAAAGACCACATATATATTTTTTCCTCTCTTCTCAGTTTCCTTAAAAAAACCCACACAGGAATGTTTAAAACAACGATTAACTAATTATAGCTCCATATTGTTGAATATATATTACCTATATAAAATATACATTTGAAAAAATATATATTTGACAACATGCAACATAGGTGATAATAATAGCACAGAAGGAGGTCATGAAGCAACATCGAGGCAAATTTGCTTTACTTACCCCAGAGGTAATTACAGCAGCCAGCTGCCACAAGGGTGGTGGTGGTGACCCTATTCTGGATGCAGTTCAGTTCATTTCATATCATTCATTTTATTTCATTTCAGTACGGACGTTAATAACAACTTGGCTGCTCATTTAAAGTAAACATTTACCAAGCCCATTGTTTACAAAATCAAATACAGAGACTGAAGTTTAAAAACCACAGTTCTGCTCCATCCCTCCCACTCCGGCTTCTGCTTCCCAGAGAGCAATTTTAAACGCTTTTCCCTGCTTTTCCAGGTGATTTCAACCATATTTCTAAATGAAATATTTATATCACTCACTGTTCTTTACTTTTTCGGATTTAGACATTTCGCTCATTTACACCATACATTCCCTTCTTCCGGTCTTCTCAATGTGATTCCATCATCCCCTTTGATTTCTGTATTGGTTACCTTCCGCTTCTTTATTACTTGTTACATCAGAGCCGTGCCTCATTTTGTAGGAAGAAGATACTATAAGGAGTGGGAGTTTTCCCTTAAGTCTCCTCTCCCTTTAATCTTTCAACTTCCTTGATCTGTATTTTTACTTTTACACGGTAGTGATTGGTGATCTTTACTTTCTGTTCTGCAGCCTCGGTTAAATCTTTCACGTTTGCTTACAGATGGATGCTACAAGTTGAAATTCAATATTCAGTGTTTATGTTACTTATTAGTGTATAATATTGGAGGTAATAGAGTTCCCTCCTTGAAACTTCTGAAAGGGGCCAGATAGTAACTATTTTAGACTCTGTGGGTCACAGGGCTTATGTTGCAACTACTCAGCTCTGCCTTTGGAGCATAAAAGAAGCTATAGACAAGAGGTAAATGAATGAGTCTGGCTGTGTTCCAGTAAAACTTCATTTTCAAAAGAAGCAACAGGCTGCATTTGTCCCACGGGATGGAGTTTGTCAATCCTTGCTTTAGAACTTTGAAGACATGTTTTCATTGTATTTCCAATGATGCTCAACTGACCCTTGTTCCTTTGTATGTGGCTTCCTTTTTTCTTTTTTCCTTTTTTTTCTAGCTGGGAATAGTTTCAATTCTTGCATGCTACAGTTTCACAATAATATGTACAGGAGAGGGCATTTACTCTTTATTATTTTTTGACTATTGTCTCTGTCTTTTTTTAATGGAAACTTTCTTGGTCTGATTATGGGCCACCTGGATTAATCCTCTTTTGTGTCTAATCTTTTCTGTCTTTTTGGGAAGGGGCGTTCTGTGTCTTATTTTTTGAAATATATTCAGCTATGTCTCTTAGAACTTTTACTGATGCTTTGTGGCAGCAATTTAGAACAAATTTTTTTTTTTTAATTTAGAGAGAGAGAGCGGAGAGAGGGGCAGAGGGGGAGAGAGAGAGAGAGAGAGAGAGAGAGAGAGAGAGAGAGAGAATCTCAGGCAGGCTCCATACTCAAAATGGAGCCCAACGTGGGACTTGGATCATGACCTCAGCTGAAATCAACAGTCAGATGCTCAACCAGCTGAGCCACCCACGTGCCCTATCAGCAGTAACTTTTAAAAATACTTCTTTCTTGTTCTCTGACCTTCTCCACCTCCTCCTTTTTTTGTGTGTGTGCTAGAGTAGATTTGCCATGAAGCTGATTTCCCCACACTCAGGTCCTGGAAGTTTCTGGGAATTATAGAGTGTTCTCAGTGGGAAGGTACAGCTAGATTACAATCAGGAAGAATTTCTGTGAAAGTGTTTTGGCTAAATAGGTTTCAGAAGAAAGGGGTTGGAACCTCTAAGATTCTGTAACTTAAATTGTGGCATATTTTCCACATATAAATATTTATTTTTTGTACCTAATTTTACATTTTAATTTCGTACTTTTAAAAAGGCCCTCAATATTGATTAAGCTTTAGGGTTACACAAAATCTAGATTTTCATTTTAGTTTAATTTCTCTGAGAGTACAAATTAGCATTTTTCTAGATTCTTTTCTGTGTTCTGTTTTGTTTTTTTTAATTTTTTTTTCAACGTTTATTTATTTTTGGGACAGAGAGAGACAGAGCATGAACGGGGGAGGGGCAGAGAGAGAGGGAGACACAGAATCGGAAACAGGCTCCAGGCTCTGAGCCATCAGCCCAGAGCCCGACATGGGGCTCGAACTCACGGACCGCGAGATCGTGACCTGAGCCGAAGTCGGACGCTCAACCGACTGAGCCACCCAGGCGCCCCAACGCTCACATTTTAAAGTAGGAAAAGGCTGGCTAAACTCAGCAGCTACTACAATGTCATGCGTGCGGTTGAAGACACTCAGTTACCCAAGTTAAGAAAGTTCTATGTAGCTTCCAGTTATACCACTCGCATCATTAACAGATCCTAAGACGCAAACACACTGCATGCTTTCCAATCACTTGAACTAGTTTATTTTTTCATTAGTAAGATGCCAATGGGCACCCTATCTGCCAACTTCACATCTCTGGAAAATATCTGTGCGAGGCCAACTTCACCTCACAAAACTTTAACAAGAAATCACAGAACTTGGCTGCTTTGAAGGACTTCAGTGCTCTCTGGTGTCTTTTGTGGATGTTCTGTTTTGGACATTTTAAAAAAAAAAATTTTTTTTTTTTCAACGTTTATTTATTTTTGGGACAGAGAGAGACAGAGCATGAACAGGGGAGGGGCAGAGAGAGAGGGAGACACAGAATCGGAAACAGGCTCCAGGCTCCGAGGCATCAGCCCAGAGCCTGACGCAGGGCTCGAACTCACGGACCGCGAGATCGTGACCTGGCTGAAGTCGGATGCTTAACCGACTGCGCCACCCAGGCGCCCCTGTTCTGTTTTGTTTTGAATTTTATGTTTCCTTGAGGTAATTTTGTGGTTAGTATACTATTGTTCCCCCCCCCCCCCAAATGTCTGGTGATTCTTGGTTTTCCATTCTTATTTAAAAGTGAGAAAATAGACAAGCTGACTCTGGGGTCTGTGAGCACGGATGGGACATGTCAGCTGGCACATTTTCCTTTAGGAAAGCTGGAAGGAGATCTCTGAAGTGCTAATCCCCAGCTGCCTTTGTTCTCCCAAAGAGTTCATTCAGTTTTTTCTTTTTTAAGAATTCATTCAATTTTTTAAGAGAAGAATTCCCCATGTTCTCTTCCTTAGGAAGAAACACCTGGCTGTTAGGGAAGGATTGACTGTTTCCTCTATAGCCTCTTGCTTTTGGGCCCATGCTTCACTTCCGCCAGCAGACAGGTAGCTCCTTCTGCCAGTACAGCCTCTGTCTGTGTGCTTTACGCGGCACCTTCCTGTGTTCTACAGCATTAGTAACTATTCCTCCTCATGCATTGTGTCTTCCAGGAATTTATTGAGATTGCTTATTAACTGATAGTCACCCCCTGTTCTCTCAGTGGAGGGCCTTGGAAGAAAGAGATTAACGTGTACCCACTGCACCTTCAATCTGGAGTCTGTGGGCCTTTAATCTCACCAACCAACTCCTAGCCTACTAGATGGCTCAGGTTTTGCTGCTTATGCTTTTAGGGGTTTTTCAGGGTTTCTACTGAGAACACATACAAAAACCCTACCAAACTCACTTTTTTGAGCAAAACTCCCATTTGTGGATATTTGATATCTTCTTTGGGAGGACATCTGGCTCTCAAGTTTCAGCATCCATCTTTTTTTTTTTTATAATTTTTTTTAACGTTTATTTATTTTTGAGAGACAGAGAGAGAGACAGAGCACAAGTGGGGGAGGGGCAGAGAGAGAGAGAGAGGGAGACAGAATCAGAAGCAGGCTCCAGGCTCTGAGCTGTCAGCACAGAGACCAACGTGGGGCTTGAACTCACGGAGTGTGAGATCATGACCTGAGATGAAGTTGGACGCTTAACCGACTGAGCCACACAGGAGCCTCCAGCATCCATCTTAACTCCTTTATATCTTCGAGAAATTCCTCACTGTTTCTGTCCAAGCCTTCGTGGCTTTCCTGCATTGTCATATTTGTTCATTTTTTAATATTTTGTAATTTTCTGTTTTTTTTTTTTGAACATTTATTTATTTTTGGGACAGAGAGAGACAGAGCATGAACGGGGGAGGGGCAGAGAGAGAGGGAGACACAGAATCGGAAACAGGCTCCAGGCTCTGAGCCATCAGCCCAGAGCCTGACGCGGGGCTCGAACCTACGGACCGCGAGATCGTGACCTGGCTGAAGTCGGACGCTTAACCGACTGCGCCACCCAGGCGCCCCGATATTTTGTCATTTTATTTTTTTTTTTTATTTATTTTTTTTTTTTTAAATTTTTTTTTCAACGTTTATTTATTTATTTTTGGGACAGAGAGAGACAGAGCATGAACGGGGGAGGGGCAGAGAGAGAGGGAGACACAGAATCGGAAACAGGCTCCAGGCTCTGAGCCATCAGCCCAGAGCCTGACGCGGGGCTCGAACTCACGGACCGCGAGATCGTGACCTGGCTGAAGTCGGATGCCTAACCGACTGCGCCACCCAGGCGCCCCTATTTTGTCATTTTAAAGGGATTTGCAGTGGGGAGAAAAGTAAATGTGTGTGCTAAGTCAACCGTCTTCATCTGGAAGCTGGAACCTTCAAATTTCTAAATGGTATAATTAAATGGTCTTTTCTTTCTTAATAAAATCCTCATAGTCTATAAATCAGAAAGTTTTTAGAAAAAGCACTCTAAAAATATAATTATGCACACCCACTTATAGAAGCTTTTCATTAACTTCTCTTTAAATGTATTTGATCCTAAAGACATAATCTCAAACTTCTTATCACTTACATTCCATTTTTGACTTATTTTCTTCTCACAAGATATTCTTATCTGTCCCTTCCTCTTTTGGTTGGATATTTAACGCCTTGATACTGTATGATTTAAAATCTCCCCGTCTTTCTTTGAAATTGTACTGCGCTCTTAATTCTGATGTGACTCTTCTGCCAAACATTATTGATATTTTAGATGAATGAGAATCTGTCGAAAATTATAGGAAATACTGTGTGTTATGTTATTTAAACTGAAAGGAGAAGACAGTGTTTTTCTGAGTATTCTTAGATCTGTATATATCTATTAATTAATCCAGTAAGAGGATTTTTGAATGCATACAACGTGCCAGGCATCTTTCAGGCTCTAAAAGTGACTGAGTGATCACTGACCAAGACAGAAAAATCTTTGACCTCATGATGTTTACTTTCTAGTGGGAAACAGATGGTAAACAGGATAACTAGGTGAGGATATGTGTATTAGGGTTCTCCAGAGAAACAGAACTAATAGAAGTATATATGTAAAGATTTATTATAAAGATTATGTGATTATGGAAGCTGGCAAGTCCCAAGATCATCTAGATGAGTCAGCAAGCTGGAGACCCAGGAGATATGATAGTTTAGTTCTAATCTGGGTCCTAAGGCCTGAGAACCAGGAAAATCAAATGTATAGTCTCAGTCCAAAAGCTGGCAGGCTCAAGACCCAGGAAGAGCCTAGGTTTCAGTTTGAGCTTGAAGGCAGGAAAAACCAATGTCCCAGCTCACAGGCAGTCAGGTAGGAGTTCCCTCTTTAGGGGAGGATCAGATTTTTATTCTGTTCAGACCTTCAACTGATTGGATGAAGGCATATCAGGGAAGATGATCTACTTTACTCAGTCTACTTATTAAAATGTTAATCTTGAAAATTAAAAAAGAAATTTAGAGATGAAACTGACCATGAGGCTTAGAACATATTCTACTCATTCAGTTGTAACATATGCTTGGGGAACTGACTATAACACCTTGGAGATGCACAGTGGAAGACTACAACACAAAGCTGACAGTGGAAGTGGCCCTGTAATTATCTCTGTTCTAAGCATTCAAGTCAATAATGGGCTGTGACAAGTAGTGTCTCTCAACGTGAATGGAAACTATACTAGATTGGTTCTAGATGTAGATGCAGTCCACACTGCATCAGGCACAGCCCTGGGGATTCCACTGCTGCCCCAAACGTGCCTCCTCCTCCTTCAAACTCCTTCTAACAGCAACTCAATCTAGAAGCCCAACTATGATAAGATCAGTGGATCCTGATCTCTGCCTCTGCAAGAAACCTCCGGAGGAAAGACCTTCTCATCTATACAGTGCCCAAAACAGCCTGTCTGAAGTGCAATTCCTAGCTCCTTTTAGGGTAAAGTGTGTGATGACAATGGGTATCACTGAGATATTTCAGATTCGATGTCAAGTGTTCCTCTGCCAGATATACAAGAATTCCCCAATTACAAGGTTATTGACGTGTAGACACCCCTGTACTCAGCAGATCCAAATACCATCGATACAGACTATTACCCTGGAGGTTATGACATTGAAAGTGATTTTCTACCACCAGCGGAAGAATTTCCTGTGCCTGATGAGTTACCATCACTGCCTCTAGAATTCAGCGATCAGTTTCAATCAATGGACCCTCCTGGAGACATACTTTCTGCAGGTAGTTTGGGTTTTTCGTTGGGAAACTGGCAGGAGTTCAGCTTAAATCAGTTTATCTGCCCAATTTCTAACCTGTCAATATGTCTGAACTTCCCCGAACAGGCACTGGTGAGAACAGTGCTTGTAGAGAACTACTCACAGCATCAAAGAAACTTTGAAGCCTCTTCTGTAGAAAACATACCCATGTCTGTGTGTACTTTCACAGCTTCTTGCTCTGATGTGTCGGCATGCTGTTGGAGTCCAAGGTCATGATGAGTGACCACAAGAGAGGAGACAGTGGGTGCTTCGAAGAGGTGACAATTCCTCCACCAGATTTGCAACAATTTAGGGAAGTCTGAGGCTTAAAACCCCCACAGTACCTGCACTTTAGTGAAGTTATAGAGATTATGTAAATAATCTGCATTGTTCTGTTTTTTTTTTTTTAATGTTTTAAAATTTGTTAGAGAGAGAGTGTGTGAGTGAGTGGGAGAGAGAGAGGGAGGCGCAGAATCCGAAGCAGGCTCCAGGCTCTGAGCTGTCAGCACAGAGCCTGACACAAGGCTTGAACTCACACACTGAGAGATTATAACCTGAGCTGAAGTCTGACGCTTAACTGACTAAGCCCCTTCTGCATTGTTCTTTGTAGCAGTGCTTAAGCACTTTTCTCAATGAGCTAAAATGGGCCTGCCTACACTGATCCATATGCCTCTTGACATGTTAGCCATTTTCCGTGTCCTAACCCACTTTAACTGGATGAGATTTATGTTGGCTGTGCCATTTTTGAACATCTTTTTGTATTAATATTTGTGTTGAAATAATGAAATAAAAATCAGTCCTACTATCTTGTTAGCATGATCATAGATTTATATAAAATTGATTATTTTAATTTTCCTGTCTTTTGGGGGGGTAAATTTTATGTACAGATTTAACTTTTCATAGTTTCAACTGGACTTTCAAGATATTTTGTGCATTTGTTTTGGACTGAATTTTGGTGGTGTTAGTATCATTACCTAGCACCCTGATTTTTAAATATAATCAGGATTTCATTAAATCTTTTTTTCCACTAAAGTATGATTATTTCATTAACACATTTCTATACACTCATTCATTTCTAGCTGTACATATGATAAGGAAAGATCTGATATATCAACATGTCTTAAATGGATTGTTTAGAAGTGTAAACATTTTTCATTATTGGAAAGAGTAATTGTACCTTCTATATATCTGTTAATAAACCAAAATTATCATGACAGACTTTTAATGGTATCTGTATGTTTTGATGCAATGGTCTTGTAAAGGTTTTTATTGAAAATGACCATTAGCCAGTCTTTCTTACTGACAATAAATTATAAATAAAATAAAATAAAATAAAATAAAATAAAAATAAAATAAAATGTTAATCTCATCCAGAAACACCCTCACAGACACGTTCAGAATAATTTTGAACAAATATCTGGGCACCCCAAGGCCCTGTCAAGTTAACACATAAATTAACCATCACAATGAGGTATATATTAGATAGAGTGTGTCTGTCATGTTAAGAAACAGCAATGTATCTGCAGTGGAATGAACATGGGGCAAAGAAGGAGGAGATGAAACCAGAGAGTTAACGGGGGTGCCAGATATACTGGAGCTTGGTAGGCTCTTAAGAGTGGGAACCAATAAAAGGGATTTGAACAGAGAAGTTTTTTGTTATTGTTGTTTGTTTGTCTGTTTTTAAGTAAGCAGTATGCCCAACATGGGGCTCGAACTCAAGATTTTGAGATCAAGGGTCACACCCGAACAGGGATGTCTTGATCTGATTTAAATGTTGAGTCCTGCCGGCTGCAGTATTGAGAACTGACTGAAGAAAGCAATGGCAAAATCAGAAAGTTTATTTAGGATGCCTGTAGTGGGTTGAATGGTGCCCCTTTCCCCCAATAAGTCCATATCCTAATCCCCAGAACCTGTGAATGTTACATTATTTGGAAAATGGATCTTTGTAGACATAATTAAACAAAATATCTTGAGATGAGAGATAATTCTGGATTATCCAGGTGGCCCTGATATCCAGTGACAAGTGTACTTACAAGAGAAACACACAGGAGGATTTGAGATGGACAGAAGAGGAGGACCGAATGGAGGCAGAGAGGAAGTGACGTGGTCACAAATGAAAGAATATTGACAGCCTCCAGAAGCTGGATGAGGCAAGGAAGGATTCTCCTTTAGAACCTCCAGAGGGAGCGCAGCTCTACCCATACCTTGATTTTGGACTCCTGGTCTTCAGAGCTATGAGAGAATACATTTCTATTGTTTTAAGCCATCCACGTTGTGGTAATTTGTTGCAGCAGCTACAGGAAATGAATGCAAGGCCTTTGTGATAGTCTCGGTGCAAAAGGTCTCTCTGTTAACAATTTTCCATGAGCTCTGGATCCTGATTGCCTAATGGCTGTCACCTAGATTAGCCAACATGCCAGTCAATCACAACTTCAAAATAGAAAATATTATTTCTTCTTTTCTCAGATTCTGTTCCATGTCTTGAATTCCCTATATCAGTTGATGGGACCTCATTCTTCTTGGAGTTTTACTGTGACTAGTTTTATATATCACTCATTTCCAAATAAAGTTCAGCACCGGCTTTCGTTTTTTCCCCCCATTGGACCTTGCCTATAGATCTCTAATAATATTTACTATGTTTTATTACATTTTTGTCTCTTTCACTACACACTCTGGAGAGCAGGGACTGTGTTTTGTTTATTTATCTCATGGTCTTATCACCTGGCGTATGGCCTGGTTAGAGGATAAGCTTAAAAGGATTTGATGATTTTCAGAATAAATGATCCATCTTCCTAGCCACACAAGCCAGGAGTCTTAGAGGTGCTCTTGGTTCTTAATGCCTCATTAACCCCCTATACTTAATTGGCCATTTACTTCCATTTACTTTATTTTCCAAGTATCTTTTGTATCGGCTTTCCATCCGCCATCCTTGCTGTTGTCAACTTGTTTTTCATAATTGTTCACTGGTACCATGTCAATGTCTCTTGCTTCCTCCAGTTCTATCCTTCTATGGTCTCTTCACCACATGACCACGAGGCTGAGGTTTCAAACATGCACGTTTGATCATATAATTTCCTGTTAAAATGACTTTGATAACTTTCAAAGACCTTATCTGGCATACAAGATTTTTCATGTTCAAGCCATTTTCCTGTATGTCCTTAAAATACTTCTGTCCTGAACTGCTTGCTCTTCATGCATGTAAATTTGTATATCTGTAAATTGATCTGTAAATTGATAGACCCTCAGAGCAGGGAGATTTATAACCATGATTCCTGTCCTCACTGAATCCCTGTTGCATATTGGAGACAGTGATTTTAAATAGTATAACTGCTCCAATAAAATTGATTACAACAGTGATATAAACATTTGAAAATAATAAGAAACCTACAGAGAGGGATGGACTTGTCAGACACAGACTTCTGATAAGATGAGTGGGAATTGAGTCAGGTCAAGAAGGAAAGGTAAGGTTTTAAATTTTTTTCCAGTTAGAGAGAACTACGTATGCAAAGAGAGAAGGTGTGTTGGTAGGGAAAATGGTTGCATAAGCCTGTGTATATGAGTTGGGTAGAAATAAGACTGCAATTAATGGAAGGGATTAGATTAGGAATGATCTTATATACCAGGTTAAGGGGTCTGCATGTTATATTCAAGGCAGTGAAGAGTTACTGAAAGAAGTAAGTGTGTAAGTGGCATGATCATATTTGTGTTTTAGGGAAATAATTCGGTGAGGAATCTAATGAATGGATTGGAGTAGAGAAAAAATGGAGACAATGGAAGACCTTGGCAATGATCCACCTGGTAAATTATGAGAATCTGAATTCAGTCAGTAGCAGGGAGCCAGAGAAGAAGGTATGAATTTGAAAGGTACAAATAGTAGTAATTGATGCCTGACGATATAGGTCAGGGAGAAGGATGAGTCAAGCAAGATGATCCTTAGGTTTCTAGTTTGGGAGAAGAGAAAACCAAGTATATGAAGAAGGTGTTGGAAAGAAGATGATCAGAGCGAACGAAGATGCTCATTGGACATCCAAGGGGAGATGTGCACGCACAATTAGAAACGATGGTTTGGAACACAAAACATTCATTTTGGTTTCAGAGGTATATGTTTTGGAGTTATTGGCATATAGGCATTAGTTGATGCCATGGAGATTATATAATGGCAATTAGGAAAAGTACTTGTGTAAGTGGAGGAGTTAAGAGGAGAAGTTTGTTTGAAAGTCTGAGAACCTCAGTATTTAAGAGATGATTGAAGAGGAGAAAGTGGAGGGACAAGAAAGGAGAAAAACCAGGAAAGAGTCTTAAAGCCAACTGAGGAGCCAGCTGACAGGAGCCAACTGAGGAGGACGGAATGACACAGGGAGATGACGTCCAGAGTTAGGGGTGGCAGGGACGTCCAGTAACGTAAAAATTTAAAATTTTTCTTTCACTCTGGCAGCAAGAAGTTCTTTCATGATGTTAGTGTAGCAGTATCGGGAAAGAGTGAGGCTAGAAACTGGCTTGCAGCAGTGGTTTGAAGAGCAGATAAGTGTTTACAACTTGGGGACATAAGATTGGAGACAACTTTTTCAAATAGGAAGTAGTTTGGCATTAGAGAGAAGGATGTAGAGTTGTGGTCAAGGAGCAAGACTTTTCAAACAGGGAAAGTAGGAAGAATATTTGTATGCTGAAGGAAAAGAGCTGGAAAGAGAGAGCTAGAGATATAGTCAAGAAGGGATAATTAATTTAGTGATGTCCCTAAAGACATGGAGGAAGAATTAAATACAGAGCTCAGGGGAAAATACTTAACCAGAATTTTCCAGGGAAAATAATAACTAAGGAATAGGGAGGTAACAACTTAAAAGGCCTGGATGTGAGCACTAGAGCTAGTTGAAATGAAGGTTCATCTAACTTATTTTATTAGAATCTGAGAAAAAAAAAGTCAACATTTTCTCCTGAAAGTGAGAATATAGGATGCAATACTATTAAACTAGTGGCAAATATTTAAATATAAAATGTAAGATATTATTAATAACAACTGACAAATAATGGCAGTAGGGCTGGGGATTAAACATGTTCTAAATGAAATAAGACAGCTGGAAAGATTTTGACTAACTCCCACTCGGTCTTACAGTCTCCACTTAGATGTTGCTTCCTCCATAAAATGTAGTCAAGATGGGTCTCTTCTATGTGCATCTGTAGTATCTTTTGCTTTCCCTTAATTGTCTTAAAATGCTCAGTTGTAAACACCTTTTCATTCGCTTATATTTCAACTAGATTTTAAGCTGCGCACAGACAAGGACTAGATTTATCTTTTTTGGCATTTGATTTTCAAATTTATTTATTTATTTAAATTTTATTTTTTATTTTTAAAAATTTACATCCAAATTCGTTAGCGTATAGTGAAACAATGATTTCAGGAGTAGATTCCTTAGTGCCCCTTACCCATTTAGGCCATCCCCCCTCCCACAACCCCTCTAGCTACCCTTAGTTTGTTCCCCATATTTAGGAGGCTCTTCTGTTTTGTCTTCCTCCCTGTTTTTATATTATTTTTGCTTCCCTTCCCTTATGTTCATCTGTTTTGTCTCTTAAAGTCCTCATATGATTTTTGTCTTTCTCTGACTAATTTCGCTTAGCATAATATCCTCCAGTTCCATCCACGTAGTTGCAAATGGCAAGATTTCATTCTTTTATATATATAATGGAGTATTACTTGGCAATCAGAAAGATTGATTTTCAAATTTTATCACAGTGGTTGCACAGAGTAAGGGCTCAATATGTATTTGTTCAATGAATATATGAGTTTCATTTTTGATTCTGAAGTTTGGATTTGTAGATTAAAAATTATTTAAAAACAGGGGCGACCTGGATAGCTGATCCAACTTTGGCTCAGGTCATGAACACCTGGTTCATGAGTTTGAGCCCTGTGTAGGGCTCTGTGCTGACAGCTCAGAGCCTGGAGCCTGCTTCGGATTCTGTCTGTCTGTCTCTCTCTCTCTGCCCCTTCCCCATTCACACTCTTTCTCTCTCTCAAAAATAAATACACATTAAAAATTATTTAACATAAACATAACTATAGAATTTCTACAAATAGGACATATTTTCCTGTATATTAAGACTAGCATAGATAGCTGGCTCATGTGGTAAAAAATGATTAAAAACAGCATTAAAAGAGAGAATTAATATGATATATATACATTATAACAATATTTATAAATCAGTTGAACTCCTCTATTAAAAGAACAAGTTCATGTAGGATTTTAAAAAGTCAACAAGTTAATGGTGAAAAAAGATACCATTCAAGAAAAATCACCTAAAAAGTTAAAAGTTAAAGAATAAGCACAGGTCAATGCAAACAAAAAGAAAACTGACATCCAAAGCAAAATTCATATTGATAAAAGGTAAAATTCACATTTTGTCATCACTTTTTCATCTATCTCTATCCCTTCATGTTTGTGTCTATTTAGTTAATGAGTTATTACTGTTGTGTTTTAAAGCATATTCTAGGTTATCTTAGTTTTTCACTAATAACCCTTAAACAATGTAGATATTAGGAATTATTGTATTCTATAAACAGAGAATATATTCTTAAGACATTAAAGCATGACCACACATCAGAACATATAAAGCTCCATATGTTACTTTAAAAAGAAGAAATTTACAGGACACAACCCTTGAACATAAGTAGGAAAACAGAAATATAAACAATATAATTTTGACTTAAAGACTCAATCACTTGGAAATTAAAAAAAATTACCCCTAGTAGCTTCCAGGTCTGGAGGAAAATAAAATTGCAATTACAAAATATTGAGACTAGTGTGACAGTCAGAATAGTAATAGTGTGCTTGAGAATTTTAAATATGTTATTTATTAAAGAAGAAAATAGAGATTAAAGAGGCTAAGCATTAATATAAGCTAAGAAAGGAGTCTAAGAACATCAGTAGGGTAGAACAAAAAAAATTAAAGCAGAAAATTAGGAAATAAAAAAAATTCTAGATATTCTTTCAAAACAGTTCATTTAGAGGCTTAATTACTAGACAAATTGGAACCAAACAAAGAAAACGATAACAGAAGAGAGATACACATTATAAATGAAAATGGTAACCACCACTAATGTGAAATTTCATTGTTATAGGGATAATAATTTTTCCCAAATCATTCATAAATATCATGCATTTCAGTTAAAGTTGTAAAAATTTTTCAATGGCAGATTTGATAAAATGATACTAAAGTCATCTGTAAAACTAATGTTTTCTAAAGTGAAGAAACAAGTAAAATGGACAGTGTTTGGTTAAACATGTAAAAATTATTTTAAAAAGTGGCAAAATGATAAACACAAAATTGAGGATAGTGGTTATGTCCAGGTATGTGTGTGGGGGGAAGAGAGACAGGAGAATAGAATGGGAAGAATATGGGAAATGGAAGTTACTGTTAATGTTATCTTGGCCTGGGTGATGCATTTTTTTTTTAAGTAGGCTCTACACTCGACTTGGGGCTCAAACTCACAACCCTTAGATCAAGAGTCACATGCTCTACAGACTGAGCCAGCCAGGCGCCCTATGGGTGATGGATTAATGGGTATCCATCTCATTATTAAACAATCACTGAATAAATGTTAAATAAATAAAACAGTAAAATAGGTCTCTTTCAAGAACTAAGATTGACCAAGAATTATGATTAATCCAATTTCATGCACCCAAAACTCACTGTGAAAACTTAATAAGAGAATAGCTAAAGAAAACTTTAAATAGAATAATTGTGTGTATGGTGGGCAGGGGGCATTAAGAACTAGGACTTAAACTTCTTGGTACTAAAATATACTGCATTTTATATTATTATATTTTTATATAATATATACTATATATATAATATCAAATATATGTTGTTATTAAAATATACTGTAAAGCTACCGTAATGAAAATAGTGTATTTCTGGTCCAGGAATTACACAATCTGATGAAACACATTTGAAGTCCAGAAATAGATGTGTGTGTGTGTGTGTGTGTGTGTGTGTGTGTGTGTGTATTAATTATGATATATTATGTATTGAAGAGAATTTAGGATAGTGATCCTGGCTCATCTGCTTCTCCATAGATATTTTTATTATCTTCATTATGTTGGTATTTTAAGTCAAATGTAAGCAAGAATAAACATTTAAACATTATTTTGAGATGATCATTACAAAGAAAAAGATTAAATTCCATCCCTTGATTCCCTAATAACTAAAATAAATTCCAGTTGGATTAACCTTAAATAGGAAAGAGAAACATAGAGATTTTGGAAAACAATATGAACAAATATTTATATAATCAAAAAGAATGTGAAATCTTTCTGGGTTTAACATCAAAGAGATGAACAAAAAGGCTTTTGAGTCTTACTTCTTCCATTAAACAGTATCTCAGAGTGTGCCTTCCCTCTCTCCCTTAGGATTTTGTGGATAGTTGCTTTCAGGAAGTCTTGGCCAGCCTGAATTCCGTGTCCTCTTCTAAGAAATTTGCTTTTTCTGGGTAGATATGTGAATAATATTTGATTTTTCCTGACATTCCATCAATTAAAAAGGATAGTTATGAGGAAGCTATAGTTTGCAACAGACATACCTGAAACACACACTCTTGTGCTTGGCATATTGAAGTCATTTCTTCATTTTAGAAAGGTTTTTCTGTATTACATCTTTGAATATTTTTAATAGAAGGTATTTTGCTGGATTTTGGAGGACCCATTTCTTTCTCTGCCAAATTTGAAAGCAAGCAAGCAAGCAAACCCAGGAGACAGGTTAATGGAGTTTAACGAAAGCTGGAAAATATGACTTGAGAGCTGAGGTCAAGTTTATGATATCAAGATTTATGATATTCCTCCTGAATTAGGAGACAGTTGTACTCACCTGTGTCCCTCCGAAGCCTGTACCTCTCCACAAATAGGCAGACCAGAAGCAAGAGCCAAAGTGTACCCATCCACCCAGTTTCAGCCTTTTATTCTAATTTCACCCATCAGACAAATCACTCTGTCCCTGGGGAAAAGGGAATAAAGCACAGAGTAAAGATGAAAATTTTGTTCCACAGGTTTTCTTCTTGGAGAATTGAGTAGAGCTTCCCTCCTCTCTGTAGAAAGATGAGGCAAGGAGGAGTTTGACAAAGACTCTGTCCTTGACCAGACTTCAGACAGGCTCCTGAACCTTCTCCTAGACCCATGTATGTCCCTCCTTGTAAAATCCAGTTTTAGAAGAACTGTGCTGAATTAGTTTAATTAGATTCCACACTCTCAGTATCTGATCACCTTCAGTATCTGAACTGGATCCCTCCCCTCCACTCCCCCGAAGGATGTCTGATCACCCTGGCCTGTCTTCAGCAAAGAATCCTGTCATGTCCATTTAGCCAGAATCTCTCCTCACTCCAGATATTTCCTCTTAGTAATTTTCTATCCGTTGACCCCCACCCTGCTCCTGTAAATTCCTACTTGTCATGCTGTATTCGAATCTATATCCCGCACTGTAAAATCCAAGTGCAGGGGTCCCTATACCTGTCACGATGAATGGTCCTGAATAAAGTCTGCCTTACCATCTTTCACAAGGGCCAATGGATATTTTTTTTCATTAACAGGGTTACTCCAACATTTTTGGGGGGTTTTCTGCTTCAGACATTAATTATGCCATACTATGTTTACCTGGCTTTCATCATTCTCCGTTTCTCTCTGATTTAATCTCTTTTTCATCTGCCTTCAGCATGACTGTCTCCATCTTTCCTCCATGTCAATTATTTTGTCTGTATCCATGTGTAATAGTTTCCTGTTTTAAAATCCATCCATCAGGTCTTTGATAATAGCGTTTAGGTCCTTAAATAGTTTCATTAAACCTGTAATTTTCTCATGTTATCCTTCCTTTAAAAAATGTTTTTTAAATGTTTATTTATTTTTGAGAGAGACAGAGAGCGAGGAAGGGAGAGAGAAAGAGGGAGACACAGAATCTGAATCAGGCTCCAGGCTCTGAGCTGTCAACACAAAGCCTGATGTGGGGCTCGAACTCACAAATCGTGAGATCATGACCTGAGCCGAAGTCAGATGCTTAACCGACTGAGCCACCCAGGTGCCCCTCATGTTATCCTTCTTTTTAAAACAATCTATCTTTGAGCAAATTTGTTAATGTTCTAAGTAATTTGAAGCCCTTGTGCGGAATTCTTCACCCTTAGATTATACATATATCTCTTTTATGCTAGTTTCTTCCCCTCTCTTCCCCTTTCTTCCTTCCTTTCTTCCCTCCCTTCCTTCCTTGCTTTCTTTTTCCTTCCTCCGTGTAGCTTCCATGCTTGCCATGCCATTTTTTTTTTTCTAGTTTATGCATGGTTAGGTGGCTCTGCCACGAAATTTTATTAAATCTGGGAGAGTGTGAGAAGATTCTTACTTCTCTCTTCACCATACATACCTTTGACATATATACTTTCTATACTGCTCCACAGTTTGCGTGCTGGATTCTTGGCGATCCTTCTGTTTTTTGTAGCACCATTTTTTGTGGCCAGGAGGATGCGCTCAGCTAAGCTCTCACCATTATTGGAACACCTGAGCTCTGCTGTCACTTCCAAGATTATGTGAATTAGTGGAGCCACTGTAGGATCCCCTTGACCTTGTTGGGGCTAGTATTCCATTCCCAGGGAAGAATATCTTTGCATTTCAGGTGGGATCCTCAATTTGGTTATAGGTAGCTCTGGATCTTGTTTTCTGACAGCTTTTCGCCAATTTCTCTCTATAAATCATTTGTGGTATTTTTGATTTAGAAGAGGGGAAAGATGATATCTCTAGCCCTTCGCATTTAGCTCCTTTTAGCTGTGGGTATGGCCAACAGAATGTCTCTCTCTACCCCAGAGATGTCTATGCCCGAATCTCTGGAACCTGTGAATATGTTATGTTACCTTGCAAAGAAGACTTTGCAGATGACCCTAAAATAGGGAGGTTATCCTGGATTATCCAAGATAGCCCAGTCTAATTACGTGAGCATTTAAAGGCAGAGCACTTTCTCTAACTGGAGGCAGAGGAGATGTGGCATTTTAAAAGAGAAGTCAAAGAGAGTCCAAGCATGAGGAGGACTCCACAAGAAGTTGCTGGTTTGAAGGTGGAGGGCAACATGATGAGGAATTCAGGTGGCCTTAGAAAGCTGAGAGAGGCTCCTGGCTGACAGCCAACAGGGAAACAGGGACCTCACCTCTGCAGCCTGAATAACTGAGTTCTGTCAACAGTCTGAATGAGCTTGGAAACAGATTCCCCCTCAGAGCCTCCAGATAAGTGTCCAGCTTGCCAACTAGTTGATCTCAGCCTGTGCAACTCAGGCCAGAGGAACGAGCTGAGCTCACCAGACTCCTGACCTACGGAACTGGGAAGTAATAAATTTGTGTTGTTTTGAGCTGCTAAATTTGTGGTAATTTATTATGGCAGCTATAGACCATGAACACGTGGAGATATTAGTAAGAAATGCCATGGTTTTGATTACTGACTAGCCTGTGATCAGGATGTGAGGAGGTATGGGTGGGACTCACCATGCTGTGCTGATTCTGCTTTAAGTTCTTCTTCTTGGGTACTTTTTCTTTGGGAATTGATATATTTAGACTCTGCCATGCCACCCCCCTCCCCACTCCAACTTTTCCAAGTACTATTGGTGAACTTATTTTGTTAATTTTGAAGTATTTGTGCTTTAATTCATACGGCATTGTAAGAAAGAGGATCAATATAGCTTCATTCAGTCATCTGAATCCAGAAATGTCTTGCTCATCAAATTGTCAGAAATGAGAGTGAAGGAGCATTTCATAACTCTAGAATCAAAATATGTTAGTAAAAATAAAGGCTATTTGAAAATAAAATGAATTATATATATGTATGTGTGTGTGATAGTTACTTTAAAAAATGTATTTATTGTTGAGAGAGAGACAGAATATGAGTGGGGAAGGGGCAGAGAGAGAGAGAGAGAGAGAGAAAGAAAGAGAGGGAGACACAATCCAAAGCAGGCTCCAGGCTCTGAGCTGTCACCACAGAGCCCAATGCAGGCCTCAAATTCACGAACTGTGAGATCATGACCTGAGCTGAAGTTAGATGCTTAACTGACTGAGCCACCCAGGTGCACCAAATTTTATGTGTCATCTTTCCTGGGCCATAGGATGCTCAGATATTTGCTTAAACATTATTTATGGGTGTGTCTCTATCTGTCTGTCTGTCCGTCCATCCATCCATCCATCCATCCATCCATCCATCATCTATCATCTCCAATTGGTTCTATTTCTCTGGAGAACCTTGACTGTTACCCTATATGTATATATTTATATGTACACAGACTTATGATGTGATATAGTTTCAGATTATTCATATATTGAAGCTGAAAATACCAGTTCTAAAATATTTTTAATCTTCCTGCTGGAAAGGAAAAGTATAAAAGGCAGTATTACCTTATCTTTGAAGAGAACATCAATAGTATATTGATCTATTGGTGACAGAAATGAAAACATTCATCTTGGTGGCAGGAGTGAAAATTGGAATACAAGAAAAAATGAACAGACCTAGATTTTATTGTTTGGTCTTTTAGTTTTCGCATCCCACAAAAATCTTCTGGGCACCCATCTTATGTCAGGTACAATAATAAATGTTGAGGAGTCAATGGTGGGCAAGCTGGATATTATGTATGTCTTTTTAGAGCATTTGTGGCAGCCCAAGAGAGCTGGTTTGGCCCATGAAATCAGCAAAGGTGGATTTTTACGGATATGAGTATGGTTGACACAGGTGCCCTTCTGGATCCTTGGACTGTGCCAGTGTTCCTGCTTTAGGGTGTACTGGGAAATACCGGTTGCTAAACAAATGTCATGGAGTATACGAGTCTATGGGAGTATGCAGTTGGGGACCACACCCAGTCAGTAGCCAAACGAATAAATTTCTTTAAGGAAACCTGTAAGAGATGGTGTTTAGAAGTTAATGAGTAGAGGTGGTTCAGTCAGTTGAGCTTCTGACTCTTGATTTTGGCTCAGGTCCTGATCCCAGGGTCGTGGGACTGAGCCCCGTGTGGGGCTCTGTGCTGAGCGTGGAGCCTACTTGGGGTTCTCTCTCTCTCTCTCTCTCTCTCTCTCTCTCTTTCCTGCTCATGCATGCTGTCTTTCTCTCTCACTTACTTTCTTTCTCAAACAAGAAGTTAGTGAGTAGACAAGGGAGGCCTGGTGAACCTGCCAGGCTGAGGCAGCAGCGAGCTCAAAGACCTGTTGTTTTCAGACTTGTCCAATTGCCACAATCACTTGAGGAATTGGGGGATAAGCCTGATTTTTATTTTTATAGCTTCATTGACGTATAATTGGCATATCACATTGTATAAGTTTAAGGTGTACAACATAGTGATTCCATACATATATTGCAAAATGATTACCACAATAAGATGCCTAGACACATCCGTCACCTCATTAGTTACATTTTTTGTGCATGTATGTGATGGGAACTTTTAAAACATGCTCTGTTAGCAAGTCTCAAATATACAATATAGCATTTTTCATTTTGTCATCGTGCTGTACGTTACATCTCCAAAACGTATTTATCTTATAACTGGAAATTTGTACCCTTTGACCACTTTTACCCATTTTCTCTACCCCACACCCTCCACCTCTGGCAACCACTTGTTTCTAGGTGTTTGGTTTTTTTAAGTTCCGCATATAAGTGAGGTCATACAGTATTGGTCTTCTCTGTTTGACTTATTTCACTCAGTATAATGCCCTCACGTTTCATCCATGTTGTTACAAATGACAGGATTTCTTTTTTTATGGTTGAATAACATTCTATATATATGTTATATATATGTATATATAATAAGTGTGGTATATATGTTATATATAAATATATATATATAATAAATGTGGTATATGTATCTCTATTTTCTATCTATCTTTCTATCTATCTATCATCTATTTTCTATCTATCTATCTATCATCTATCTGTCTCACATTTTCTTTATCCATTTTGATAGATACTTAGTTTGTTTCCATATCTTGGCTACTATAGATAATGTTGCAATGAACATGGAGATGCAGATATCTCTTTAAGATAGTAACTTAATTTTCTTCAGACACATACCCAGAAATGGAATTGACAGGTCACATGGTTGATCTATTTTTTAGTTTTGGAGGAAACTCCACAATGTTTTTCATAGTGGCCGCACTGATTTACATTCTCACCAACAGTGCACAAGGCTTCCCTTCTCTCTACATCTCACCAGCACTATTGCCTCTTTCTTATCTTTTTGGTAATAGTCATTCTAACAGGTGTGAGGGGATATCTCATTGTGGTATTGATTTGCATTGCCCTGATGATGAGTGATGTTGAGCACCTCTTCGTATATTTAAGTCTGGTTTTCTTTCTTTCTTTCTTTCTTTCTTTCTTTCTTTCTTTCTTTCTTTCCTTCTTTCTTTCTCTTTCTTTCTTTTTCTTTCTTTCTTTTCTCTTTCTTTCTTTCTTTCTTTCTTTTCTTTCTTCCTTCCTCCCTCCCTCTTTCTTTCTTTCTTTCTTTCCTTCTTTCTCTTTCTTTTTCTTTCTTTCTTTTCTTTCTTTCTCTTTCTTTCTTTCTTTTCTTTCTTCCTTCCTCCCTCCCTCTTTCTTTCTTTCTTTCTTTCTCCCTCTCTACCTCTTTCTTCCTTTCTTTCTTTTTCTTTTCTTTTCTTTTCTTTTCTTTTCTTTTCTTTTCTTTTCTTTCTACACATAATCTCTACCAGACAGGTTTTATCCACACTCAGTAGAATGGAAAGGTTCAGGGAAGATGATGAGCCTCTGGGTCACTTGTTTGTCAACATATTATGTGTCTGGTGACGATTCTCTTACATTTTAGGGACCCCAGAATGGGATTGCTAACTGCCCTTTCTTTATTCACTAATTTTTTCATTCTTTCAACAAAAATTCATTGAATACTCTGTTCTTTTATTTGTTCTTAATTCTTGGGTACAGATCTGTATTGGTTTTCAATCACTGTCTAGCAAAATGCCACAAACTTAATGGCTTAAAACAACAGAAAATTATGATTTCATAGTTCCATAGGTCAGAAGTTGAATACTGACCTCACTGGGATAAAATCAAGGTGTTGGTAAGGCTATAATCCTTCCTTGAGGTTCTAGGGGAAAATCTGTTTCTTTGCTTTGTCCAGCTTCTAGGGGCTCGTATTCCTTGGCTTGGGGGCCTCCTTTCCATCTTCAAAGCTGACAACATAGTGTCTCTCTGACTCCCCTCCTCTGTCGCATCTCTTTCTCTGATTCCCTTCTTTTTGTTTCTTTTTTTCCACTTCTAAAGACCCATATGAAGACATTGAGATTACCCAGATAAATCAGAAAATCTCTCTAGCTTAAGGTCATCTGAACAGCAACCGTAATTCCATCTTCAGCCTTAATTATTTTTGTTATGTACCATATTCACAGGTTGTAGGGATTAGAACATGGACATCTTTGGGAGGCCATATTCTGTCAACCACATGATCCTTGGTAATCTACTTCTTGCCTTTTCTTATTGGATGACACATAACTGATTTCTTGGCTTTTTTCCTCTAGACATTTCTCTAGAGTAGTTGATCTCTTGCCTGTTGTCCCCTCCATGCTTTATCACTTCAGCGCCTCATACATTCCCATACCCATCAGCCAGGTTGACTCCCAGTCCTGACATTTTCTGGCCTATTTTTCCCATCATCTAGTATCAACCACAGTTTTGCATTTAGGCACATCTTATCCTTTGTGTTTGGGGAGCTACCCTATTAACTTCTTCCCAATGCTGAGAGTTGCATGGTTAAAATGTAGAGAGTTAATCATGCTGAGTGATTCTAATGATCCCTCCTATGGTTTTTGCTATGGGAAAAGACAGATATCGCCCTTCTGTGTTGTGTTATGCAGTCGTAGCTGCTGTTCTTAAAATTTCAGTGCTAGCTCATTCGTCACTTTATTTTTCGATTAGCTTTACCATAGTAAGAACACTGTTAGAGATGGATTATGAAGAAGGACTTACAGAGCTAGAGAGTATGTGAAACAGCCCAATTATCCCTTTAAATTTTTACATGGTGTGGAAAGTTCTTAGAATCAGGGAGATTATCTCTATTTGTATTTAGAGGACAGGTTAGTAGAGAAAACATTTTTAAACATTTTTTTTAGTTAGTTTATTTATTCAGAGAGCAGGAGGGGGGCAGAGAGAGAAAGAGAGGGAGAGAGAGAGAGAGAGAGAGAGAGAGAGAGAGAGAGAGAGAGAATCCCAAGCATGCTCTGCACAGTCAGAGCTGAGCCTGATGTGGGGTTCGAACTCACGCATCATGAGATCATGACCTGAGCTGAAATCAAGAGTTGGGCGCTTAACTGACTGAGCCACCCACGTGCTTCAGAGAAAATATTTTTAAAGAGAACATGCCAGCCAAACAAACTATTACTCATGTAAAAACACTGAAGAAGCTTTTAGCTTGCACTTACAAACATAACAAATTAGGTGAAAATTTCCCAACAAATCACAAAAACCTATTAAGTTCTTGGCTGAAGAGGCTTTCAGTGGTATGACAATATTTTGTTATGCAATTTAGGTATTTTACTTAATTCTATTAGAAATATAAATTTACTATCAATGGGAAAAATGACTTAAAGGCACAATGATGATACTAACTTTCTGACATAGCAACTCGCACAATTTGGTTATATTCTATTTTAATTACAGGTGATACTCATTTTCCTTTAATTTTTGATCAAAAGGAAAAGCAATATTCATTCTTATAAATTAAGTTCTTACGTCTTAAATTTCTTGTGGACAAAAATTAAACCTACCTGGAAATATTTACATTTTCTTTCTAGAATAAACCAGTTTCAAGGTTCTTGAAATATACAATAATATTTCAGTGTAAAGTGATAAAATAATATGTCCTTTCATGGTTTTTGAAAACTTTCCTTTTTAAAAAACATGTCAGGATATCAGCAGGAATGTTGTACATACCGTAGCAAGTAGTCGATGAAAAAAGAACTGGTTTTGTTTCTTTGATGACTTTCAGGCTGAAACTCGGAGATTAAAGCCGGGGTTCATAACCAGATAAAGTGGAAGAATAGAGTCTTTAACAGACTTTCAGGCCATTTTACCTGCAAACAGCCATTCAGAAAAGAGTGCAGTTAAACCCTGAAAATGTCTGAAAGTGACCTCTCAGAAACCTACCCACCTGCCCTTGTCCCTTCAGCAAACAAATTGGTGGCAGGTGGTGGGTGTTTGACACTATAGACATTTGACATCCTGAGAGAGCTAGAGAAACGTCGGGCCAGTCTGTGTTCTTAGTTTGGGTTTTTCTCCTAAGGATCAAAACTGAACAGCAGGTTTATGCGCAGCTATCTTAGACATTCAGGTGAATTTGTGTTTGCTTGGCTCGTTCAGTGGAGCAGACGACTTACGACGTGGCAACACAGTCCATTTAAAAGCTTTGAACAAATAAGGTACTTCAGCAAATTTTAGCGCCCCTGAAGTTCTAGATCAGCCATTTGAAAAGTAATTTGCTTGTAACATTGGCAACAAATTCGATTAGTAAATGTTAACTTATCTGACAGATCTAATGTGCTTCTTTACAAGTGTACTATATTAGGAGGAGAGACTTTTATTCAGAATCTTCTCTAGCCAGTATGAATCACACTCAGATTTTCTGAGCCCTGTGTTGGAAATGCTTCAAGAGGTCATTGGCAGGTCCTGTAGTTATCAGAAATCTGGGGGCAGAGAACAAATAAGACATGATGTGAGAGATACATAAAAAAGAATGGAAAATATAGTCCTTTATTTTTTAAGATATTGACAAAGTCAACTTAAAGAGCTGGTATTTGAGACGGAACATGAGCAGTATGGAGGGGGGCTTTTTTTTTTCTTTTTAATGTGTGTGTGTGTTATGTTGCAGAAATGAGAAGAATCTAAATCATATTTCCTGTAATGTCCTGAGATTGAATGTTACATATTTGACTTTTAAAAAAGCACATGTTGAGAAAAAGAAACCAACACGTATTCTATACTAAGGAATAAGAAGGTTAGGACTTTGAGACATGCTTCAGAGAACAATGTGGGTGGGGAGTTTTTAAAATGAATTATCCACTTGCAACGTATTCAGAAAATTTTGATCAAGACAGTCCTTTGATTTTAGTAGCACATGGGATTTCACACTTTCTCTGAGCAATTCAAGTTTCCTTCTCAGAATCTTTTGACTGCTTAGCTTGAATTGTATCATATCATAAACTGAAGATTTTATGAGCTCGAATCTAAAATGATTCTCAAAAATAAAGTAGAAAAACAATTTTAGTAACAAGCCTTTTTGGTTTGAGATTTGAAAATTCTTATTCAATGTCGTACTCAGTGGAAGAGTACTTCCCAGTGGAAGAGAGAGACTTCCCAGATAGAAAAAATAAATGCTAGGGACTCACCCTTCCATCCATACTTAAAGTCCTTATGCAGGAGAAGGTGGACAGTCAGAGATTGAATTTTAAAATTAATTAATAAAAAATGCCTCCCATTTATATAATTAAAAATTCAAGTGTGGGAAATTGTGTTAGGTATTTGGAGAAGAGTATAGGACACAAAAGTAATTAGTGAAAAATGAATTAGCATCAATACAAAAAAAAATCATAGACAAAAATAAGTAACAAAAAAGAAAAATCGTAAGATTTAATGGATCTTATTCTGGGAGACCTACTATTATCTGTCAATATAAAGAACTTAAAGCACAGGATTATATATTGGTTCTCTTCTGATTAACACTTTAAAATGTACTTAGTGTCCCAGGTGCCTGGGTGGCTCAGTTGGTTAAGTGTCTGACTCTTGGTTTTGGCTCACGTCATGATCTCACGGTTTGTGAGTTCAAGCTCCGTGTCGGGCTCTGTGCTGACACTGTGGAGCTTGCTCAGGATTCTCTCTTTCCCTTTCTCTCCACCCCCCCGTGCCCCTGCCCCGCGTGTGGCACTCTCTCTCAAAATACATAAATAAACTTTATAAAAATAAAATAAAATGGACTTAGTATAAACGAGAGTTTTGTTAGATAAAAACCAAGGTTGGTGGAAAACATGATAGTTTGAGATAATTGGACATTTTGGGTGATTTTGTTTCTGCGTACCTCTTTCTTCCTAAAATTCTACTGAAAGAAAAATGCTTCTGGAAGCAGTAGGCAGTTATGCTCTTACCTTAAATATTTACTTGGGACAAGATGATTTGAATTTTATTCATAAATGAATTTTGAAAGTGCTTGATTTTACAACGGTTGGGCATGAGTCAACATGGAGTTTTGACAAATAAATCCCGTCAAATAAATCGACTTTTCAAAAGCTGAAATAATCGTGGTCATAGATACATACCTCCTCCACACTTAAAAAAAAAAAAAAACCTGTCTAGACAGTTTTTATATAGTTACAGTTTGGTTTTAGGATTCCTGGAATATAGTAATAACACCTACCATTTGCTGGGCAACTACTTTATGCCAGATACTTTTCCAGGAACTTTTCATGGTTTCTCATTAAATTCTCAAAAAGTTATGGGGCAATTATCTTCATATTACAGGTAAAGAAAATGATGTCTCAGAGGTTAAATGACTTGTCCCAGATCGTACTGTAAATGGCAGAGGCAGAATTGGAATAGAAGCCTGTTTTCCTGAACACCCTACCCTGTTCTTTGCCTCACCCTTCAGCTGCCTTGCCCAAGGTCAAAGATAGCACTGGCTCTAGGATGGCCAACTGTCCGAGGCTTCTCAGGAAAGAGGGCTTCCAAGAATATGGGACTTCTAGGGCTAAGCTTGAAAAGGTCTTGGGCAAACCCAGGGGCATTGGTCTCTTTATGAGTAGTTTGTTCTTACGGCAACTGCATGGTTAGCAAGGCCGTGCTGTTCTATGAGAAGCTTCCTATCCCTATTAAATTATCTGCACTGGTGAGGCTATTTCTCTAACAAGGAAGATAAACCTCAGAGAGCTGCCTCCTGGAATAGCTGGAAAACTGTGCTGGCCCGCTCTTGACACATAAGAAGAATTAAGCCTGCGTTTTATAAATCCATCCTAATTTTTAGCATAACTGTAGAACTCTTAGATACAATTTGGAAACCTTCTCTCACTCCATGACTCTATAAAGAGAATATTAATCAAAGATAGATTTGTTTATTTTGTCTCTAACGAAAGCAGAATTGGGGTATTCTCTGCTAATTAAAATGCTTTTCTTATAAATATAGTGTACCACTTACTGGTCCTTTACTTCTCAATCTAATCCCTTACCCGGTGAGTATTCTCACATCTTTTTCATCGGATATATGTTTTTTTTTCCCAGTAGGATTGTAAGTTTCTTGATAGTGGAATGCATACCATTAGTCAGCATAATAGGTAAGATCACAGACTCTGGGGACAGACTGCTAATTTCTAGCCATTGACCATGAGCAAGATCACTTAACTTCCCTGTTCCTGGTTCCTTCATCTTTAAAATAGGGACAATAGGGATTCCTGGGTGGCTCAGTCAGTTAAGTGTCCAACTTCGGCTCAGGTCATGATCTCACGGCTTGTGAGTTCGAGCCCTGCATCAGGCTCTGTGCTGACAGCTCGGATCCTGGAACCTGCTTCAGATTCTGTGTCTCCCTCTCTCTGCTCCTCCCCTGCTCACGCTCTGTCTCTCTCTCTTAAAAATAAACTTTGAAAAAATTTTAAATAGGGTCAATAATAGTTCTTACCATATAGGTTATTGTGGAGATTGAGTTATTTACATTAAGCACTTAAAATAAAACCTGGCACAAATGAAGTGCTATGTAGGTGCCAGCTGTATTAATCATGTTTACTTTTACTGGTTTTAGATGATGCTGTGGTGTTCTTTGTATTGGGTGCACTCACGGTCACGGCTGACAAGTTGGCTACAGTTGGGGAGTGTTTGGCATGTAGCTTGTGTGCTGAAAACTTCACAGCCACTTTTTCCAAGAAATCGGGACTTGTTATTTTTCTCTGTTTTTAATGTACTCATCGATCCTATGTTGGAAGGAAGAGTACAATGATTCTTATCAGGATTCAGAGAGATAGCCATCTGAAATTTGAGGCTAGAATGTTCTCTGTGTATAAGCTGAAAACAATCTCTCTGGTCATTCTTGTTGCTCACTTTTTTTTTCCCCTGTGTAAATCGCAAACGATTCGTAAATGTTGAGAATAGTTTTGTTAAGGAGAAAATGCTCCCTGATTATTTATTATTATTTAAAAAAATTTTTTAATGTTTTAATTTATTTTTGAAGGAGAGAGACAGAGCATGAGCGGGGGAGAAGCAGAAAGAGAGGGAGACATAGAATTTGAAGCAGGCTCCAGGCTCTGAGTTGTCAGCACAGAGCCCGATGCGGGGCTCGAACTCACGAACCATGAGATCGTGACCTGAGCCGAAGTTGGACGTTTAACCGACTGAGCCACCCAGGCACCCCTCCCTGGTTATTTAAAATACACCTAAGGCATATTATTTATGCACACTATCAACTCTTTTTAGCTAGTTGGCTAGGGTCGTCTTTAAGACACTAAAAGATTGCCAAGCAGTGACACTTGGCAGTGGCCTGTAAAGATTTACCTACTGTTACACCGAAGTGCTTCCGTTAAAATGTAAATATCAAGTGAGAGAAATTACACCTTTGTAATTTTGCCGTCCGGAGACTGACACACACTTTAGGATATATACCTTTTAAATACCAAATGACTGCACTGACATCTGCCATACCGACTGCATTGTGTCAGTGATTCAGAACACTTACTGACATAGTGAGTCACTCTACTCTTGGTTAATCAAGAGAAGTTGCAATTGCTTGAAGGAGCCATGGCATGAGAGTCTGTAAGGAAAGCAGCTGGCTTTTAGCAACAACCCACATGTGTACATGAAAAAACAGTAAACAGAGGTACAGCCTTGAAGGAATCTGGATTCTCATTGCATGCTTTCTCTGTTTCATGTATAATGCCAAGTTATCTAACATAACAATATTAACAATTGTTTATTAAATTTTAATAAGTGCCAAGAATTATGCTGAGGAGATTAGTAATAATTATTGTTTGGAATTAAAGATGGTGATCAACTTTGTGAAACATGACTGCAAATGTGAAATAGTGACAGAAGCTATTAAAGGTATTTATTTTGGTTGAATATTTATTTAATATGTTCTATTACAATAGAATAATAATTCTGGAAAACGCCAAGGCACTTCTATCTGAAGGTGTTATATTGGGAAAAATCAACATATCTTTACTGAAATTAGGGCTTCACCTTTTCTAAGAGGCTTCTGATCCTCTAATTTCCAAATATCTCCTTGGCCGTTATATTAGAAGTGATGTAGTAATCTTTGAAATGTAGGAAGTCTTTCCAGAGTATTGACCTTAGAATATTTCAGACCAGTATTGCTGGACTATCCATCATTGGCATCTAAGTGTTGGGGTCCCCCCAGTGAGGAATACTTAAGTATGGCTGAGATGTTTAGAAACAAACAGCCAGGAGCCAGGAGCTGATTCAGTGACAAAGGTCCAGCTTCTTTTCTTGCTTGTCTTATATTCCTCTGTCCTGAATACTGGTTTTTTGTGCTTGGGTACTCCTTTATTTTTTGAGAGATAGGGAGCAACGGCCCAGAGAGCTGATTATAAAGGCCACTAAAGGGCCAGGGGAGTAAATTAGAAGTTTGCCGCCAGTTAACTCAGCTTTCTACAAACCACACTCTAAATAATTGTTAATATATAATAATAAGTAAATATATAAACTTGCATCTCTCTCTGGGGACTGAGGGAGGGCTTTTCCTGTTCAGTAAAACCTGTCTGGAACATAGATGTGATGCTTGGGGTTGAGGCAGCTATTTTGTGAACATAATGACATTAGAAATCTTGAGAGAAAAAAAAAGACATATGTGAATTTAGTGCTTGCAGGTGTAGATTATACACTATAATTACAGGTAGTATCACGGTCTCTAAGACCAGCCAGTCGATAGTCAGCTGAAGCTGATAGTTATCAGCAACTCAAATTCTGAAGTGAAATACGGCATACACATTATTTCATGTATGAATGTTTCCAGACTTTCATCTTTCTCTGCCTGCCAAGAGGATTCTAGTTTCTGTGGGTCAATGATGTTCCTCTTTGCACCCTTTGCGGGTAGCTGCGTTGACAGAAGGATTCTTTTTGTCTCTTACGATGCAGAATCAAAACACAAGGGTGATGACAGAAAGGGCAATAGTCTTGCAGGCAGGTCAGGAGGAAAAGTTTCTTTTCTCTACTCTTTTAGGGGCTGTGTATAAAAAAGATACGAGAGCAGCTGTGGCATGTGAGGAAACTGGTGATGAGGTTCAAGACACCCACATCTGGCAGGTGCTGAGGGTTTAGAAATTTCATGCCGTCTAGCCCCTGTATCCCTTGCCTTTCTCTAACGTAGAGCCTAGAAAGCAATGTGCTCAGTGTCTCGAGCGCCCTTGCAGGTTGGAGGGCCATAAAGGTGATTCTGGCTGGGAAGGCATGGGATAAAATGTACGGAGAGGCAAAAATTACATTTCGGAATAAAGCCTTACTGGGAGAAAGCTCTTGATACATTTCCTGTTGTCCCTCTAGAACACGGAATATCTTGGAAACATGACAATGAAAGTCCCTTGCCAAGGGTGGCAGCTTACAAGAAGGAAGGAGTGAAAGGCGGATCTCCCACCCTGAAACGGAATTGCCTACCTCTGGACATGGGGAAGTGAGGAAAGAAGAAAAAGGAAAACCTTATGTATCAGCTACGGGCCTGGAAGGCACAAGATGTAGACCCAATCGGCTTTAAAAATAATTTCATGAAGAGACTCTTTACAGAGATGTGAGGGAGGATATAGGAAATGTGTTGCAGTTCTACAGAGAAATAAAACCAGTAGGTTCTTTCCTTTCTTTTCTCCTTTCTTCCTCCCCTTCCTCCCTCCTCCTTTCTTTTTTTCCCCTTTCTTCCCTTCCTTCTTTCTTTCTTGGAAGCGGTTCATGTCATTATGGAGGCTGGCAAGTCTGAAGTCTGCAGGACTGATGTCTCAGTCTCGGTCCGAAGCCCAGCAGGTTGCTACGGAGCTAAGAAGAGCTGGTAGCTTAGCCCGAAGGCCGTCAGGCAGGAGGATTCTGCCTTATCTGGGGAGGAGTCAGCTTTTCTGTTCTATCCAGGTCGTCAACAGATTGGATCAGGCCCACCCACATCGGGGAGGACAATCCACTTTACTTGGTCTACCAATCCAACTGTTAAATCTCATCCCAAAACACCTCCACAGACATACTCAGAATAATGTCTGACAAAATATCTGGGCACCCCATGGCCCATGCAAATTGGCACACCAAACTGACCCATCACAGGAACTAAGAAGAGAGGATGCAACACCCAGGGACTAGAAGCAGTGGGGATTCTGACAGGTTAAGGGGAGGAACAGTATTCAGTGGAGCCAGAGCCTGAGTCAGAGAAGAGATGCTACCTCATATGACCTGTGACTACAAAGGAAAGTAACTCTGCCAGAACCAGAACCATAGCTGTGTAAGTAAGGGGGTGGGAGTGGAGATTATGGGAAATAATTATGTGATCCTTTCTCTTTCCACCTAAGCCAAAGGGCACTACAGCTTGGATGATGCTGCCCATGCAGGTCGGAGCAGCTCAGAGATTGGAGAACGTGGGGGAAATTAGGATTAACCGGAACACTTTAATAATTTAAGCCGTTCTGTAAATAATGACGTCATTATTTACAGAACTAACTTCATTAAGTTCCTTTAAAAAAGCCAGTGTAGGGTGATTCAGCCACTCAGTCAAGTGTAATCCTCGCTGACACAGAATGTGACAGATGAGTTTTTTGGTTGCCGGCCTTTGTGCCCTTGCTTGAAATACTATTCAGATCGGACCGTATGGATGGTGATTTATATGTCTTGGCCCACCAAGGCCAGTTTGCCTGGAACAAATTGGACTATAGTGGTTTACTTTATTATTTACATGTTAAAGTGTATGTGTATGTTTCTTAAATTTTCCTCCCTGGAATAAATACAAATAACAAATATAAATTAAATAGCTGCATACAATTTTTGAGAATCATAAAATTAGCTCCAGATTTTTGCTAAATGAATGTTGGAGAAATACTTAAATAATATTTATTTACCGGGGACCTGAAGTACTTAGTCTCCCTTGTTCTCCTGTTGGATCTCAGGTTCTAGCTAATTCCTACTTTATGGACCGAGGCGTCTCTAACGTCGGAAGAGACACTTTGGGCGTGTGGTTGGGTAAATACGATCTGGCTATTGCTGGGGCTTTCTTGGAGTTGACTAAGGTAGAGATTCATTTCAGTTGTGGGAATCAGCACATGGGACAATATCTGTGTCTTCCAGGATTCCAGCCTATTCCCATGGGCCTTGGAGTTTGGCTGAGGAAGTAGAAGGTTGAAGCTCTAGATTACATGATGCAGACCTTCTGGGGTTGGGAATGCTGGCCTTTCTGCTCATGGAGAAGACAGACGGTTTTCAGTAATACTACCAAGTGGTTTATCTGGAGGGTGGGCAAATATTTACGTCAAATTGGCCATTAACTCATAATTCCTACTTGAAAGCGGACATGGCCAAGTGCTTATCTGACTCTGCTCTGATTTTAAAGCTAAATATCTTTAAACATATGGGTGTGGCAGTCCAGGATGCAAACAAGCCAACGATCTGAACTGCTCAGAGAAAATAACAACTCCGCTGATCCAAACTTGGCAACACTCTACACTGTTATTAAAGAGCACTGACTCATAGCAGTTGTGGTCATTTCCAAGTGGCCAAAAGGATTGGACGAAGGAACAGGAATCCCACAGTGTACGACGATCACCTAAATTGCATTGCTACGGTCCCTGGAGTGCTGTAACCTGTCTCAAGTATCCGAACCTGTGTTCCTTTGAGCCATCAAGGCTCGGTGGCACTTAGGGACCCCCATATACTGGAGAGTCCGGGTTTTGTTAACAGACCATAATATTGGCATTGTCTAGATGCTGAGAACTGGGTATTCTGTTAAGGACAGTATATCGCTTGGAAGATTCTCAGAGTCTAGATCTTTTACAGAGAAATGGTGGGTGGGTAGTGCTCTTGGAGGGGACTCTTGATATAACCATGGAATTCTGACTATTTGTAGTCACTATAAATTGTATGGATCACTGGAGATTTTTTTCAAATCGTACTTCTTTTTCCTCTTGCTGAATTTTTAATATTTTGAGCTATTATCATGAAAATCTAATACTTTCTGTATGGGTATGAAAAGCTTGATTTTTGCACTAATTATTCAGAACTTCTGGTTGGTATTACATGTGTTGTCCATATAAGGTATGTATGTATGTATGTATGTATGTATTTTGGTTTTTTTTTTTTTTTTCTGAATGTTTATTTTTGAGAGTGAGAGAGAGAGGCAGAGAGAGAGAGAGGGAGACAGAGGATCCAGAGTGGGCTCTGTGCTGACAAAAGAGAGTCCAATGCGGGGCTCGAATTCACGGACCGTGAGATCATGTCCTGAGCTAGAGTCGGATGCTTAACTGAGTGAGCCACCCAGGCGCCCCTGGTTTGTTTTGTTTTTTAGTGGACTCCACCTCCAACATGGGACTTGAACTCACAACCCCAAGATTAAGGGTGGCATGCCCTGCTGACTGAGCCAGCCAGGTGCCCCAATATAAGGCATTTATCTCTCACCTCTCCATCTCAGCACTGAGCTGACATCTCGAAATAACTGAAAAGCAAATTAATTCTTTTCAGTGCAATCTCTTGAGAGACTGCATTCATAACGTCCAGTTGAGTGTCTTAAAAATCTTCTTTTCCCATGTTTTCCCATGTGCCCATGTTATCTTTTGCTGTATAGCAAGCCACCCCCCAATTTAATGGCTTATGTCAATAACTAGGTTGACGATATCTGCTGGATGGTAGTTCTCTTATGCTTTTGGCAGGTACTGCAGTCCTTTGACAAGTCATTTGGTGGGAACACCCAACTTGGCTCGTTCCCGGGGCTGGCGGTAAGCGCTGGTTGTCAGCTGAGAGCTCAGCTGAGGCGATCAGTCAGGATGTCTTGATTTCTTTTCACGCCCTGACTATGGAATTCTCACAGCATGGCAGCCAGGTTCTAGGAGGGACCCTTCCAGGTTTGCGTAAGAGACCACCGCAGATCTTCTTAGGCTCTGCCTTGGAAGCTACACAGTTTCACTTCTCTCACATTCCATTGGCCAAAGCAAGTCCCAGATTCAAAGGAATTGAAGAAGACTCTCCCCCTGGGTAGGTGTAGTGGCAATTTGTGGCCACCTCTCTTCTCCTATGCCTGGCTTTCTCAGAATCTCACCCACATAGTGGCTGCTTCCGGATCTTTCTCTTCTCTCATTCTCAACTCTATCTAGACCTGCTTTGCTCCAGTTCTGTTTCTCACAGTGTTTCTCTCACTTCCCTCCTGCTTCCTTTCCAACCCATACAATGCATCCTGCTGGTATACCTCCGCCCTTTCCAGTGCTAACCCAACTAGCTAGCCTTTCAGCGTGTCTGCTATTTCTTCCTTACTCGTTTACCTTGGTTTTCGTAATAAATCGTTAGTTTTTTCAGGATTATTAAGGGGATTCTTAAAGAGTGTCTTAAATTTTTTTTTAATGTTTATTTATTTTTGAGAGAGAGAGACAGAGCGCGAGCAGAGGAGGAGCAGAGAGAGAGGGAGACACAGAATCCGAAGCAGGCTCCAGGCTCCGAGCTGTCAGCACAGAGCCCGACGCCAGGCTCAAACTCACAAACTGCGAGGTCATTACCTGAGCTGAAGTCGGACGTTTAACCGACTGAGCCATCCAGGCGATCCCCCTCCTCCCCCACCCCCCACTTTTGAAAAGTTTATTTATTTGTTTTGGGAGTGAAAAAGAGAGAGCACAAGTGGGAAAGGGGCAGAGAGAGGGGAACAGGGGATCCGAAGTGGGATCTGCTGAGAGCAGAGAGAGCCTGATGCGGGGCTTGAATTCATGAACCTTGAGACCATGACCTGAGCAGAGGTCAGATGCTTAACAGACTGAGCTCACCCAGGTGCCCCGTGGGCATAATGCTTCTTAATGGGAGCAAGCAGGAGTGGAGAGTGGATATAATTTTAAATGTTATTCCTGTTATATCCATGTTTAGGTGACACACAGCACAATGGAATTGATTCTGCTTTAACTGAAAATGACGTTGGTGGATTGTTAGCATGTTACACAGGGGCGGGCTAGCAGAGAAGATAGACTTGATTCAGGACTGAGTCCTGGAAATCACCCAAGGCACATCCTGGTGGGATGGATGGCAGTGGTACTTACTGGGTACCATGTTATCTTGAAAAGCAGTGCTGGTCCCAGGGAAGTCCTAAAGAGTTTAATTGTGACTTGACACTTAGGAGTAGATTCCTTGCAGAGGTTAGTTTCTTGAACTTCAGACGATGAACTTTAAGCATATAGGCCTTTCACAGGTCTGTCCCTAATATTGTCTGCAGACCGAGAGTGCAAATTGAGGCCCACAAACCATGTCCATCAAAAAATTATAATTCAAGTGAATAATCTGTTACATAAAACTTGTTCTGTCCTCCTTCCTTAACAAAGATACATTTATATTGACCTGGGAAGCCAGGCAGAAATTCATAATTCTCAGACTTCTCAGAGTTCTGTGCTAAAACGTGGCATCTTGACATTCTGAGAGTTGCCCTGCTCCCCATCTCTCCCCTACGAGCAGCACCCTCCTGGACTAGGAGGGACCTCACCACGTGTGTGGGCACCTCAAAGCTGTGTCCACAGTTCCTAAATACAGCAGCCCTTTAGCTACCCCTCTGCCCTGAGGGGGGCAAATGGCCACTGCCATCTGCTTTCAGGAGTGAAGAATTTCATTCTGGCCTTACAAGCAGGCTCAGTGATGGCTGGGTAAGGAATTTCAGAGGTCCAGGTAGCCAGAGTCTGGTCTATAAGGGGAGGCATAGTTTCCAGGTGAGCACGTTTGGTTCCATGAGCTTCTTGACTTGGGAGAGGCGTGGTGGCAGGGGCCCAGAATGAGACCTCTAAAGTATAGGACACAGTGCAGGGGCCTCATCCAGGTCAAGGGAAACACTGCTTTTAGCCATGGGTGTGCAAACAGTCAACCTATTTTTTCCACCGCAGGTACAGTGGCCAGAGTTCCATCCTGCACTTTTCTCCCCTTGGTAAAAGTCCATGAAGGAATGAGACAGTTGGGGGTTTGGTTGGGGTGTGAGTGGACGGAAAACGCTGAGGTGAGTTAGAGAACGAAGGGGACCCAGGCTGGTTGTGGGCTTCTGCTAAGAGGCAATTGGGTGCCGAGCCAGTGTGGAGGTGCAGAATGGGGCCATGTGACCTTGGTAGCATACAATTCTTGCCCAATGAGGCCACCTTACGTACATGGCCACACCGGGACTGTAAGGGTTTAGATTTTTCCGAACAGGCTGGTGTTCATAGAATACCCATGTGTAAGCTGTATGTAAGAAGTCCAAAATATTCAAGAGTTTTTAAAGGCATTTCAGGCAGTCCTTTCTGCCCAGGGATTAAAGGAAGGAGAAAGTTCTGTACTGGATGTCCCAAAACACCTTTTATTCTTGACCTGATTCAGCTTCCTTGGAAGTGCTTTCTGTGCATGGGTAATTATTTGTTTCTGGTACTTTCTGAGTCATGGGTTAGTGCAGGTTTGCACCATTAGCTACACCTTTTAAGTCGATCTCTAGAATTTTTTTAGTCACTTTTTGTGATAGGATTTGTGTGTGTGTGCGTGTGTGTGCGTGTGTGTGTGTGTGTGTGTGTGTGTGTGTGTGTGTGAAGGTGTGAGAAGGGTTAGGTGTTTGGACCTCTGGAATTAACCACCACTCAATTATTTCCTGAAGTTTGAGACTCCCTTCTGCCTACTGATAACACTGTCAATGTCACCTCGGACTAAAGTACGGGTGCAGATTAAGTGAGCCTTCCCGAAGGCTGCCACAGTGTACTACATGGGCAGCTGGTCTTCTGATCTGGACCCGGGTTATTCCTTTTTTTTTTTTTTTTTTAACTTCTGTGATCCCTAAGCATCATGTAGTCAATAAAACCCGAGCTTTTGCAACTTAGGCTAGCTTCAGTTTTTAACCGAATTCTTTTGTGACTGCATTCAGGGCTACTACTGAGGTCTAGGTTGTGCATTTCCCGTTTGGGAACATGGGCGGTGGGGCTAGAAAAGGGTTGACAATGCAGTTGTATATATCTTTGTGTGTGTTCATGTGAATGTGCACACGTGTGTATGTGCCCGTGTGCCGGGTGGCTACCCCTGGAATCAAGCAGAAAATCTAAGGGTGGGCTTGAGGAAAGAACTATCTCTCAGGCTTGCAGAGTATTGGGAAATACAGAGTTTTTCAAAATGGGAGAGAATGGGTTAAATATAGCTTTGTGGCCACTGCCCAGGAAATTAAAACTCAGTAGAAGAATCAGAACATATTCCTTCTCTTAGTTTTCCACTTTTCCTCCTTCATTTGAATCTGAAAGGATATAAAAGAGAAAATTATTTTGATTTTGCAATTTACAGCTCCAAAAAAGTCAGGGTATAACAGGTAGTCATGTATTTGTTGAATCTAAAACAACACAAGCTTTCTGGTTGAAAATACATCCCAGTCAGCACGAAATGGTGTTGGAAGTTTGTACCATGAGTTTTACTTCACTGGGTTAGGAGGCAGATTTCAGAAAGCTCTGTTGAAATCAGAAATGTTATCTGAAAAAAATTCACCTATTATTATCTCTCAGAAAGGATTGCATTTTATTCTAGATTGAGTGGAATAAACCAGGCAGTACAAGTACGTTCTATCATCTATCTATTATCTATCTATCTATCTATCTATCTATCTATCTATCTAATTTATCTTCTTCCAAGATTTTATTTAAATTATAGGGGCGCCTGGGTGGCGCAGTCGGTTAAGCGTCCGACTTCAGCCAGGTCACGATCTCGCGGTCCGTGAGTTCGAGCCCCGCGTCAGGCTCTGGGCTGATGGCTCGGAGCCTGGAGCCTGTTTCCGATTCTGTGTCTCCTTCTCTCTCTGCCCCTCCCCCGTTCATGCTCTGTCTCTCTCTGTCTCAAAAATAAAAAAAAAAAAACGTTAAAAAAAAATAAATTGAAGCTAGTTAACATACAATGTAGTATTGGTTTCATGAGTAGAATTTAGTAATTCATCACTTACGTATAACACCCAGTGCTCATCACAAGTGCCTTCCTCAATGCCCATCACCCACTTAGCTCATCCCCCTACCCACCTCCCCCCAGAAACCCTCAATTTGTTCTCTATAGTTAAGAGTCTTATGATTTGTCTCTCTGTTTTTATCTTATTTTATTTTTCCTTACCTTCCCCTATGTTCATTAAATTCCATATATGAGTGAAATCATATGGTATTTGTCTTTCTCTGACTTACTTCACTTAGCATGATACATTTTAGATCCATCCATATCATTGCAAATGGCAAGATTTCATTCTTTTGGATTGCTGAGTAATATTCCATTGTGTGTGTGTGTGTGTGTGTGTGTGTGTGTACACACACATTTATCCATAATATCTATAAGTACCATATATTTGTCCAAAGGCTAAAAAATACTAATTCAAAGGGGTACATGCATCTCAATGTTTACAGTAACATTATCAATAAAAGCCAAACTATGGAAAGAACCAAAATGTCCATCGATGAATAGATAAAGCACAAGTTTTTGTTCTTGTTTTTATATTTTTGAGAGAGAGTGTGTGAACTGGGGAGAGGGGCAAAGGGAGAAAGAGAAAGAATCTTAAGTGGGCTCTGCACTGAGGGTGGAGCTCAACGCTGGGCTGAATCCCAAGATCCTGGGCTCATGACCTGAGCTAAAATCAAGAGTTGGGTGCTCAACTGACTGAGCTATCCAGTTGCCCCCACAAGTACGTTTTATAAAGATCCCAAGGAGAGATCTGGGATGGGGAAGAGGCAGGTCTGTGTGGAGTACTTTTCACGGAGGGCTCTGAATTACCAGAGGCTGGCTTGTGTGCATTGGGGGCCTGAGAGGAACAGTTGGAAGTACAGTAAAACTTTGGTTTACGAGCATAATTCATTCAGGAAACATGCTTGTAATCCAAAGCACTTGTATATCAAAGTGAGTCTCCCCATAAGAATACTGAAAACGCAGATGAATCATGCCTCAACCCAAAAATATTCATGTAAAAATGATTACATACTGTGATATAACACAAAATAATAAAGAAAATAAAAAATATAAAGAAAAATAAATTAACCTGCACTTACCTTTGGAAACCTTCGTGGCTGGGGTGAGGGAGACGAGAGAGGAGGGTTATTGTGTGGGATGACTTTCACTATCACTAATGGAATCACTGCTATCGATTGGCTCAATGGAATCTTATTCTTTTCATGCAACTTTAACAAGGAACCTATCCAATGACACTTGCTTTTGCCTCCTTTTGAGGATTTCGCAGAAATGTGACATTGCATTGTGGTCAAACAGATTAATCACGTGCACTGCTACAGCCTTATTTGGGTGGTGCTTTTCTATAAAATTTTGCACTGTTTCCCACATATTACACATCCCCATAATCTCATTTGAAGTGAGGGATTCCTCCACGTCTTTCTCCTCCTTCTCTGTAGACGAGATGCAGATGTAGACTTCTTATAAAATCTTGCAATTTCGGCAACTCTCCTACCTCGCTTGTACGTCTCGATGATCTCCTTAACTTCCCCTGTAATCATCTCTTTCTTCTTACCACTTTTCTATTCAACCTTTTTCTGCATGGGGGCCATTGTATACACTCACACAGATGTTGGCTACAGTACAGTATTGATAAACTCTTGTCATAGACTGTATTTAACATAACTGGCAATAGGTCAGCAGAGGAAAGGGTCTCTATCTGCAGGCAGCCTGACCTAGAATGAAGCAAAGCATTCCTAAGCTTACTCTTGTATATAAAAGCAAAGGATGGTCCATAGGTGCTTAGAAGTGACAAAAAAGTACACTAGGCCAATTGTGGGCACTTTGCAATGTTCTGAAAAATCACTGATTTCTGCCAAACACTGCGGCCTGAGACTGAGCATTTGAGCATGGGAGATGATCACCCACAATCCCGCAGAGAGAGAGAGAGAGAGGGAGAGAGAGAGAGAGAGAGAGAGAGAACCACTGGCTCAGTTGTGATCATGTGATGTTCAGTGTCAATAGTACTCGTATTGCAAGACATCGTTCATTTATCAAGTTGAAATTTGCTAGAAATGTTGGGTCGTCTTGCAGAACACTCACAGAACAAATTACTCACAATCCAAGGTTTTACTCTACTTCAAGGAAAACAGGGAAAAGAATATAACTAAGTTTTGACACTATAATTTTTTCTAGAGTAAACCTTGAACATTTATTTAGTGTCTTTCACAAATATTTGTTAGTGCTGTCTAAATGCCAACTATTACAAGTTACTTACTGATATTAGTGGCTACAAACCTCAAATTATGAGGTGGTTGCTGTTAATACTACCCTTATCACACACAGGTGAGGACACTGAGGAAGGGAGAAGTTAGCTGCGCAGGCATTTAAGTAGCCATGGCCTTAAATCTAGGTGCTCCGAGTCAGCAGTCTTTTTGCTACACAAGCTGCCGGCCACCTACACACAACACAGTCGTGATGAATGGCAGGGTCCATTGAGAAGCACAGATGTACTTACCCCTCTACCTTCATGTTTCTTTTAGAAAATCTGAGGATGATGATGTATCTTGCTGGTTTTAAGTTTGCTTCCAGTCTTTCCATTATCTAGGCCACATCGTCACATGCTGGGATGACATTCTTCCCTACTTCATTCATTCACTCCTTCCCTCGTGTATGCGTTTATTCCTGTGTGGAACACAGCATGGTGCTCCCTTTGTTTGGCTTCTCATATCTGAAGGCGGAAGGGCTTGTGGACTGTGTCACAATGCTTCAGTTTACAAGAAATGAGTATTTGTAGGAAAGACAAACCAGAAACTGTAGTTCCGTAAAGGTTATTGAACACTTACTACGTATCGGGTGTTGTTACGTATATTACAAGGATTTGCTCATTTAATACCTCCAACCTATGAAGTAGCTACTGTTATTGCCTTCATTTTATGGATGAGAAAACAGGATTAAAGAAATAAAGATGGGAGAAGCAAAAGCAGCAAAAACAAAACAAAACATCTAGAAATTATCAGAGCCTAGATTTAAACAAGGGCTTAAGCTGTCTACATTAGAATGCTGGATTCAGCTTTATTACTGTAGATGAAAAATATTAGCACATAAAAATGAGATAGATCCACGTAGTTGCAAATGGCAAGGTTTCATTCTTTTTGATTGCCAAGTAATACTCCATTATATATATATATATATATATATATATATATATATACACATACACACACACACACACACACACACACCGCACTTTTTTAACCATTCATCCATCGATGGACATTTGTGCTCTTTCCATACTTTGGCTCTTGTTGATAGTGCTGCTGTAAGGGTATTATGCTAAGTGAAATTAGTCAGAGAAAGACAAATATATGACTTCACTCATATGAGGACTTTAAGATACAAAACAGATGACCATAAGGGAAGGGAAGCAAAAATAATATAAAAATGGGGAAGGGGACAAAACATAAGAGACTCTTAAATATGGAGAAAAAAACAGAGGGTTGCTGGAGGGATTGTGGGAGGGGGGATGGGCTAAATGGGTAAGGGGCATTAAGGATTCTGATCCTGAAATCACTGTTGCGCTATATGATAACTAACTTGAATGTAAATTAAAAAAAATAAATTAAGAAAAGAGATAAACACCAGTTGATACAAAAGCAAGCCCTTAGTATAGAATAGCAATTAGTTTTTTTCAGTTTCAAAAGTTTTATGTTTTTTTTAGTTGATTAAACTTTTAAAAATGAAAGCCTTAGGTATATAAAGTGCACCTACCCTAAAGTGTAGAACTCATTTAGTTTTGACAAACTGACCACTCCCATGTAATCAGCACTCAGATCAAGAACACAATATGGCTAATACCCAGAGCTCCTGTTTGTCTCCTTCCTGGTGCTGTCCCTCAAGCCCCCAAGGTAACCACTATCTTGACTTCCAACTGCATTGATTGCTTTCCTCTGCTTTTGTTCTCATCTAAATGGAAGCATATAGTTTTATACTTTTGTCTTGGGCCTTTTTCACTCAAATTATGTTTGTGAGATTCATCCATATTATTACATGTAGTTAAGCTTGTTTATCTTACTGTATTACATTGTGGAAATACACTGCAATCTACTCATTCTACTGTTGACAGGCATTTGGTTAGTTTACAGTTTGGGGCACTTGCAGACAGTGCTGTCTTAAAGGTTCTAGTACATGTCTTTTTAAAAAAAATTTTTCAAAGTTTATTTATTTTGAGAGGGATTGAGAGAGAGAGAGAGCAGGGTGGGAGCAGAGAGAGAAGGAGAGACAGAATCCCAAGCAGGCTCTGGACTGTCAGCATGGAGCCCGATGCGGGGTTCTAACTCACAAACCGTGAGATCAAGACCTGAGCTGAAACCAAGAGTTGGATGCTTAACTGACTGAGCCACCCAGGCGCCCCTCTACTACATGTCTTTTGCTGAGCATATATTAGCTATTTTTATTAACGATTATGTATGCTAGGGATAGTGCAGCATAATGATTTAGTCAGAAGGAGGTCAAGAAGAAGATCCCGAGTGATTCGCATGTATTCAAAACTAATGTCAAGAGTGAGAAAATATAGCAAAACATAAATAAAAGAAAAAATAATCAGAACTCGGTAGAGCTGGCCATCGGTTCTCTGGTTCAAACCATGTTGTGTGAATGCGTGCCTTCAGAAAATAAGAAGCACTCCATAACTCACAGATAAAAAGGGGACCAAGGATGTTAGACCACGGGGGGATTCTGCTAGAGTTTCTAGAAGTTTGAGAGGGGTGAAGGTAATGCTGAGGTGCGGGCCATGATTGCCCACAGCAGATTCCACGTGGTCATTCAGGAGATGTGTTTATTTTTCAGGGTCACCTCTGAGTTGGGAGGAAGAATCTGTCAAGACTCATCAATCCACTCTTGACAGACCAAACAGTTTGGTGGAAAACAGGATGAGTCATGTTAAACGAGCAATTGGTAAGGAGTGTGTAACTGTGGTCCCAAATAATCACAGTTGGATATAATCAGCGTGTATGTCCCATGGGAACACACAACATAATAGGAAAGAGGGTGTGATGTGCTTCTAAATGTGATTTTAAAGTCTGGGGTGGGAAACTAAGTATGGGGTATTAATAGGTTCTTCTAATTGAAGGTTACAACTTGGAAGGGGAAGAGGATATGGATAGAAAATGGTTGGAGATAGATATTGCCAAAATATAAGAGTTGAGTTTTAGAGACGTTAGCTACTCACAAGACATAGTTGAAATGATAAGTTGAAATGATAAGTTGAAATGATAAGTACTGGGAAAAGTATGTAGGTCAGATTTGTTGAGCTGATAAAACTAGCTTTACCTTTATTTTAAGGGGCAGGGGAAACATTCAGCTACAATTGTTAAGATAAATAGCGTGTCTTCAACTAACTACACACACAACTCCCCCCCTGCCCCCCCCAAAAAAAAAGTAACGGGGATAGTTTTGCCCAAATCAGAGCATTGAACATGGACATGTTATCTTTGAGAAGGTAAACCAGGCAGAGGGGGTGTCAGAGAAATTTAAGGTTAACAGACATCTTAGAGATTCGTCCAACCGCACATTTTATAGATGACTAAAATGGAAATTTGAATAGGCTGAGTCAGGCTCTCAAGTCAGTCAGGCTGTCTGGGTTCAAGTCGCAGCTATCAGCCTTACTCTCTGTGCCCATTTTTTTTTTTACCTGCAAAACGGGCTAATAATTATATCTATCTCTGAATTGTTTTGAAGATGAAATGACATAATCTATGTAGTGCTTAATGTCTGACATACAGCAAGAGTTAGCTACTGGTTTTAAGTGCCTGACCTACATTTTCACAGCTGGTTAGCAATCGAGTTGTAACTAGACCCCAAGTCTAGTAGGCTCTCAAACTTCCAATTTAGTGTCATCAAGCCACATCAGACTGTATACATTGCTGGCATTTCAGAAACGCTTTTATTCTTTGCTCTGAATTCAGAACCAGTTTTGGGGTAGACATGAGGGTCAGGCAGATGAGACCAAACTAATCAGTTCTCTTACTCCTAAAAGTGGATTGGAGGTTATGACGTAGATACAGGACAACTATTGGGTTCCTGCCCAATTTACTTGCCCCTGCCCCCACCTGCCCTAATTTAAACTTTGGTAGAGCACACCTAAAGGAAAATTTATCAGCAACTAAGACTGCTGTCTTGTTGGGATATGGGTGAAAGTATGACAGAGGGGGAGAAAGGCAGAAAGATCTCAGATCCCTCTTGTGTAGAAGTTTTGCAATATTAGTTCTATTCAGTCAAGAAATATGGACCGATGAACTGATGATGTAGTCTACCTTCAGAGGTTGATTATTCAGAAGGTCTCTTTGGGAGATGACCAAAAGTTGATCAGAAAAAGAAGGGAAGAAAAGACCTTCTGGGCAGTAGGAACAGTGCATGAATAAGTCACTCTAGGAGATCAAAACAGTGAAGTGAATGAAGACTTTGGAAGGAGGGATGCTAGCAAATCAGGAGCAAATCAGCTTTTTTCTCCAACTTTTTCTAATATGGAAAGAGCAATCTGAGATTTAAAAATCGCCCCAAAGAACTTGTTGACGATATGGAAATGAAGGGAACACAATTTGTTGAATTCACTCAACAAACATTCAACAATTGCGTTTTTAAATGCAAGCCACTTTGTATCACTATTTTTAAAGCCCTCCAGTGGCTTATATTTGCACTAGAATAAAATCCAAACCCTTACCATGGCTTTCAAGGCCAAACCTGATCTGTCCTCTGCCTACCTCTCTTTCTTTCTTACTTGCTATGATCTGCTCACTTAGGCCTCTTTCTGTTCCTTGGGCAAGCTTGCTCCTGCTGTAAGGCCATAGACACTACATCCAGATCTTTTTCTTTCTTTCTTTTTTTTTTTTTTTTAAAGAAAATGTTTCAGAATCTTTTCACACCGAGCTTTATTGAGATATTACTGACATAAGATATATGTAAGTTTTGGGGGAATAATAGGATGATTTGATACATATAAATGTTGCAAAATGATAGGACCACAGTGATAAGGTTAGTTAACATATTCATCCTCTCCATAATTACCATTTTTGTGTATGTGTGTGGTGATAGTGTTTAAAATCTACCTCTTTCACACTTTTCAAATATATGATACAGTATTGTTATAGGCACCATGCTATACATTATTTTCCCAGAACTATTTACCTTACAGCTGGTAGTCTATACCTTTTGACCACCTTTATCCATCCCTCATCCCTTGGGCCCTGGAAACTACCATTTTACTCTGTTTCTTTGAGTTCACTTTTTTTGGATTCCTCATATAAATGAGATCACACAGTATTTGGCTTTCTCTGACTTATTTTAGTTAACATAATGCCCTCCAGTTCCATTCTATGCTGCTGCAAAGAGTAGAATTTCCTTCTCTTTTAGTAGCTGAATAATATTCCATTGTGTGTGTTTATGTACGTGTGTGTGTGTGTGTGTGTGTGTGTGTGTACATACAGATATCTCTTTGAGATAGTGATTTTTTTTCCTTCAGATACATACCCAAAGTGGAATTTTTGGATCATATGGTGGTTCTATTTTTAATTTCTCGAGGAACCTCCAAACTGTTTTTCATCATGCTGTACCAATTTACATTCCCGCAAACAGTGCACAAGGGTTCCCTTTTGTCCACGTACTCACCAACACTCGTCTCTTGTCTTTCTGATAATAGCCATCCTAACAGGTGTATTGTGCTATCTCACTGTGGTTTTGATTTGCATTTTCCTAATCAGGTGTTCTTAATCCTGCTTTTGCATGCCATGTGGATTGCAACTCAAGTATCATTACACAAAAAGGATTTGCCTTACCACCCTGTCTATACTACCCTCCCCATCACACTATTACTGGACTGTTTTATGTATTTTACTGGTAGCAGTTAACGATGGAAATTATCTTGTTCATTTATCTGCCTACTTGCTCATCATCAGGCTTCATCCCACTAAGACACAAGCTTCCAGATGAACAAGGATATTGTTTGTGTCGTTCACTGCTGAGTTTTGGAGCCTGGAAGATTGGCATATAGTAGACTCTTGAAAAATGCTTTTAAATGAATGACTAAATGAGTAAATGAATGGACGAATGAATATAATGGAGAGGCACCAGGAACTACCGGGTCTGTAGTCCTTCCAGAACTCAGAGTCTAGGTAATTCATTTCAGTGCAATGTGCTGAGAGTTAGTAGAGGCACATGCAAATGTCATGGAGGAACAGAGATGGGGGACTGGAAGGCTTTAGAGAAAAGTGATTACTAAGTAGATCCTTAAGGGATCAGTACATCCTTAAGGGATGACTGAGTTGGCCAGAAAAAGGAGGGGAGAAAAGCCATTCTGGGCAGAGGGAACACTGTGTGAATAGTCATTCGTGAAAATCAGAACAAAGAAGGGAGCTCGATTCGAGGCACTTGAAAATGTCATTCTGGACTTTTGTGGAACAAATTCCAAACACAACTAAAACAAAAAAGTCGTGTCATTCCTGGTAGGGATCCTAGTGCGTAGATAGTGTGGTTCAAGAGGGATTAGAAGAATCTTTCTAAACAATGAATCCCTAACAAGAAAGAAGGGGCATCTAAGAGGTTCTCGGGTGTATTTAGGTTTTGAAAGAAGAATGAACAGAATATTGACAAAGGAGTGCCATGCTCTTGGGAGACCTGGAATGAGTGAGATAAACCTGAAGAATTAAGGACTCCGTGAAGTCAGAAGTAACTGCAGTTTAGAAAACTTGTAACAGCCCAAAAGGACTCTCAGACCCTCTGAAAAAAAAAAAAAAAAGGAGAGAGAGAGAGGGGTGGGGGAAGATACAAATTAATAATGAAGAGGTAGTTGCTCTACTTATGGAAGTTGACAGAAAGAAGGCCATTTTTCAGACTGGAAATGTTACAAGCAGCAGGAAATAAAGATCAAGATAGATGAGTGCCATTTTATATGTGTTTGTGCTTCCAGACTAAAACCACATTCAAATTTATGAAATAATTGAAAGTTTTGGTAGTGGAGAGATTTGCTAATTTCTCTGAAATAAGGAGAATGAGAGAAGGAAGTATCAGAACAAATAATGGCAAGCACAGAAGAAAAAGATTATTGTCCCATCCAGGAATGACTTATATAGGATATTTTAGTTAATTCTGGTTTAAGAGCACACAGAGATTGCTTTTACTCCCTCCCCAAAATACCCATTTGGATTATAGTAACTGTATCTAAATTCAGACATTTCCTGGCTTAGCTTTGTTGTAAGGAATTGGGTTTAGATTATTTTTAAGTATTTATGTATATTTTCCATTACATTTCTCTAAATCTCAGATATTTCTCCCAAAGGTGCCCTTTGGCTGAACTGTGAAATGTAGAAAATCTTTCAGAACCACAATATTTTGATTTGGGCATTGATCCCCTAATGAATATTAAAGAGTTGTTGTGAAATATTGAGATTTAACGAGCTTGTCCTCAACAATAGGGAAAACCATCATTCAGCTCACAGGGACCTGCTTTTCCACTCCTAATTACTTAGCAGGAAATATACGTTCTGAATGTCTGTGGTACCTATGCACACGTATGACACATAACTGGATTTTTCTGATGTCTTTAAAAGGCAAAAGACAGAAATGATTAAAGCATCCCTGGGGAAATGTGAAGAACCCTTTGAGTCACAAAATTACCCCCAAATAGAGCATGTTCAAAGGGACTTTTTGTCCACATTGTGAATAAAATTATTTTTTTCATGCAAACTACATATACTTTTGAGCTTAGAATTTAGCAACTCATCTAAACCACTGAACGTTAGGAAGTATTCCTGCCCAGTTTCTTAGAACTTTCACTGTTCCTTTTTCTTCTGAAGCCTTTTGTTATGAGCATATATGCCAGAAATGATTTGTGTGCTTCAGGATAAGTCTTGGTCCATGTTGTTATTCAAAATCTTCCTGTGCTGATTCAAGACTGCATTGAAAACGAATTTATGAGTTGACATGGTTGAGCTGTAAAAAACTGATGTTAAGGTTTTAGATTATTTCAAATAAATTGCCTTGCCGAGTTTCACACCTCTTTCTGTTCAAGTGGTTTAATTTTACATTGCATGAAGTCCATACACATAGAGATATTTATCATTCGCACTTACTAACTTTAAAATGACAAACAAGGAGGAAGTGGGTTTTTTTGCCCTCAAGATATAGGTAATCATTTAGCAATACTTATTATATTCCAGATGATTGGTGTAAATTTTGTCTCAAAAAAGAATTTTTCCAATCAGTAGCCTTTTAAGTTATATTTTCTAAGCACATACATTCCCAGACCATCAGAATATGTGTTCAAGATGTGCTCAAAACCAAGTTTTTTCTGCTAAGTCCAGAAACTATGAAAGAAGAATCTATATGTATTGGAAGAATTTGTGAACATTCTTTAACTTTTTCCTGTCAACCTTACAGTGAAAAGGGAAGACTTTCTAGGAGGATACTGAGAGGCCCTGTAATGTATTGAAGCAATCCTAGAAATACTGTCAATAAATATGACCAAGCATGCTGAAATGTTCAAAGAAGTAAAGATCATCTGAGGGAAGATATGAAATAAAAAGAGAGGAGAACTGGGCTGGAGTCAATATAAATGTAAGACTTATGATATGAAACAAGATATTTATACCCTTCTGTAATGGCTATCTAAGACCAATCTCTTGCTGTAGGGTAGATGGTGGCTGTCACTCAAAAGGAAAAGATGGCTTGCATTACAAAACAGGACAACGTCATGCCCCATGTCTGTCTTCCATGTCTGTCCTTCCCCACCCCCTTTTCCTCTCTTCCTCTTTTTCTTCCTACCTCTCCTTTGTATACTTGCCATGTGCTCTCACTGTGGTAAGTACTGGCCACAGTATGTTTAGCAAGAGAGGCTCCCTGCCCTTCTGGAGTTTGTCATATACAGATATACAAGTGGTGTCAGGAGGGGGATGTCCCTGAATTTTGTGCCTTGGTAGACTCTCCCAGTGCAAATGGCTGATTTCTTCTCTTGGCTGTTTCTTTAAATGTTCTCTTGCTTTTGCACTCTTAACAGCTTCTCTGTTAAAATGGCTATATGCTCAAGACTTTCAAATATGAAAAAAAAATCTATGCTAAATTTTTGAGTCCCTTTCCTATTTTCTTTTCTTTGTTTCCTTTCAGTTTTTCTTTTTTTTAAGAAATGTGACACAGAACCTAGACAAACAGATGGCTTGGGTCTATAATCCCTATCTGAAAGGACAAAGGCCATTCTGAACTGAAAGCAGCTAAGAGGTGGAGCTATGGCTAGAATCTCTTGGTGGTGGAGAGAAGATAAGGGGCAGGGGCTACTCTGTCAAAGCAGGACAGAGGTCTTATCATATGCTCACTTAGCTCCCATCCTATAGCCCACTCCACTGTCAACCAGAAAAGATCCTGAATAGCCAAAGTGATGTTGAAAAGGAAAATGAAAGCTGGAGACATCACAGTTCCAGACTTCAAGCTGGAAGAATTCCAGACTCATCAAGACAGTTTGATACTGGCACAAGAACAGACACATAGATCAGTGGAACAGAACAGAGAATCCAGAGATGGACCCAAAAATGTACAGCCAACTAATTTTTGACAAAGCAAGAAAGAATATCCAATGGAAAAAAGACAGTCTCTTCAGTAATGGTGTTGAGGAAATTGGACAGTGACATTTAGAAGACTGAACCTGGACCACTTTCTTACACCAGGCACAAAAATAAACTCAAAATGGATGACAGACCTAAATGTAAGACAGGAAGCCATCAAAATCCTCGAGGTGAAAATAGGCAACAACCTCTTTGACCTCAGCCGCAGCAACTTCTTACCAGACATGTCTCCTGAGGCAAGGGAAATAAAAGCAAAAATGAACGATTGGGACCCCATCAAGATAAAAAGCTTTTGCACAGCAAAAGGAAACAATCAATAAAACTAAAAGGCAACTGACAAAATGGGAGAATATTTGCAAATGGCATATTGGGTAAGGGATTAGTATCCAAAATCTGTAAAGAACTTATTAAACTCAACACTCAACAAACAAATAATCCAGGGAAGAAATGGGCAGAGGACATGAACAGACACTTTTCCAAAGAAGACATCTAGATGGCAAATAGACACATGAAAAGGTGCTCAACATTGCTCCTCATCAGGGGAATACAAATCAAAACCACAATGAGGTATCACCTCATACCTGTGAGAATGGCTAAAATGAACATCCCAGGAAACAACAGGTGTTGGTGGGGATGTGGAGAAAGGGGAACACTTTTGCACTGTTGGTGGGAATGCAAACTGGTGCAGCCACTCTGGAAGACAGTATGGAATTTCCTCAAAAAATTAAAAATAGACCTACCCTGTGACCAATTGCACTACTACATATTTATCCAAAGGATACAAAATGCTGATTCAAAGGGGCACATGCAGCCCAAAGTTTATAGCAGCATTATCAACAATAGTCAAATTATGGAAAGAGCCCAAATGTCCACTGACTGATGAATGGATAAAGAAGATACACACACACACACACACACACACACACACACGCATGCACACACACTGGAATATTACTTGGCAGTCAAAAAGAATGTAATCTTGCCATTTGCAATAATGTGGATGGAACTAGAAGGTACCATGTGAAACGAAAGAAGTCAATCAAAAATAAAGATCACATGATTTCACTCACATGTGGAATTTAAGAAACACAACAGATGAACATAAAGGAAAGGAAGGAAAAATAAGGTAAAAACAATGATGGCGGCAAACCATAAGAGACTCTAAACTACAGAGAACAAACTGAGGGTTGCTGGAAGGGAGATGGGTGGAGGGATGGGCTAAATGGGTGATGGGCGTTAAGGAGGGCACTTGGTATGACCATTGGGTGTCATATATAAGTGATGAATCACTAAATTTTACTGAAACCATTATTATGCTGTATGTTAACTAAGTTGGATTTAAATTAAAAAAAAAAAGGATCTATGTTGCTCCAGTTCCTCTTAGCTATAACAGCTTGTTGTTCTTAATTTTTAAAAATGTTTTTATGTATTCTTGAGAGAGAGGCAGAGTGTGAGCAGGGGAGGGGGAGAGAGAGGGAGACATAGGCTCTGAAGCAGGCTCCAGGTTCTGAGCTGTCAGCACGGAGTCTGATGCAGCGCTTGAACTGGTGAATCCCGAGATCATGACCTGAGCCGAAGCTGGATGCTTAAGTGACTGAGCCACCCAGGTGCCCCTACCCCATCTTGTAAGAATAAGCCCACAGACTTCACATTTATTTAAAAGTCTGTACACAGAGAGAAATGAGGCGGATGGCCTGCCAGCCAGGAGCCCAGGATTATTTTAGTTCTCTTTTTATATATGAATAAAACCCAAGACACCCGTGATCTTTCTGGGTGTTGTTTTTGGATGTGAAGAGGAGAGAGTCCCTTGTACTCAAAAAGAAATACACTTATAAACTTATACTTTTGAGAGATTCAAGTATATATTTTGAAAACCGGGTGGAAAAGATACCATGGAGGTCATATGTATATTTATAGATTCAAATTTATGTTTTTAAAAAATGTATTAAAAATTTTTTAAAATGTTTTATTTATTTTTGAGAGAGAGAGAGAGAGAGAGAGAGAGAGAGAGAGAGCAGGAGTGGGGAAGGGGCAGAGAGAGAAGATACAGAATCTGAAGCTGGGCTCTGGGCTCCCAGCTGTCAGCACATGACCTGAGGGGAAGTTGGAAGTCGGATGCTGAACTGACTGAGCCACCCAGGTGCCCCTGAATTTACATTTTGAAAACAAGGAGAATTGTAGTAAACAATGCAAAATATACCTGTGAAAAGGTGTTTGGGTTTATTTAAAAAACAAAACAAAACAATGGAGCCACCATATTTGTTCCAGAGAACAAAGGGAATAATGACAATGAGGGAATACAGCCTATAAGGTATTGTCTGTAGGTTTTTTTTTTTTTTTTTTTTTTTTTTTTGAGAGAGAGGGCAAAAGTGAGTGAGGGGCAGAGAGAAAAGAGAGAGAATCCTATGAGGGGCAGGGAGAGAGAGAAAGAGGTAGAGAGAGAAGCAGGACTCACCCAGGGCTCCTATTTTACCTGAAGTTGGGGCTCCTGCTCACCCTAAACCAGGCTGGTGTTCACCCAAAGCTGGGCTCGAGCTCACCCAAAGCGGGGCTCGTGCTCACCTGATGTGGGATTCAAACTCACGAACTGTGAGATCATGAACTGAGCCAAAGTCGGATGCTTAACGACTGAGCCACCCAGGCGCCCCTGAACTAAATTTTGAACACATGAAATCAATTTCTGTTGATTGTGATGGGGGGCCCTGATTTTCCTCATCAGAGGAGAGAGTGTAAGTGTGGATTATGAAGAAGGATAGAGCAAGCTTTATAACAGTTTTACAAACAATATCTATGGGAGCACAAAGAAGAGAGAGTTTTAACTCGGGCTGAGGGCGGGGGGGGGGGGGGGGGGGTGGTGCGCAGAAGATACTTCATGGAAAAGATGTCAGTGGATGAGCCTGGAGGAAGAAGCAACATTTCTAAAGGCGGGGATGGGGAGGACAGTAATCTGGGATGATGCTAGCTGAGAGGGTATGGACAGTCATCTGTTTATTCAGAAAATCTTCACTGAGCCTTTGTATCAGGTAATGATTTTCATTCACGAAGGGCGTTGTGTGATTGGAGCTTAGGAAGTGTATAAGGGGGATAAAAGGAGATAAGATTGGAAAAAGGAGGTTGAGGCTTGGTGACATGTAACTGGCTTTAGTGTTTAGGCAATTTTATGTAACTTTGGTCAGTACTTGGTATCTTATTTAAAGGAAAGATTGTACAGATCCCAAGAAGGGAAGTTCCTTTTCTTGGTGGTGGTGGTGGGGGGGTGGGGCTTGGAGCCCAGTGCAGGGCTTAACCTCCTAACCCTGAGGTCAACACCTGAGCTGAGATCAAGAGTCAGATGCTTAATTGACTGAACCAGCCAGGCACCCCTAAAATAAAGATTGTAAAAACAGAGGTTGAGAGTTGAGGGGTTGACTCTATCGTATGCTAGCTTGCTTTCCTGCTGTACATTTTTTTTAAATAGCTTCTGTTGGCCATATATTTTAACCTCTAGAGGGAACTCAACCCCCCTAGAAGGAAATCCTTCTGTCATCCCCCATCCATTCTCTAGGAGAATCATCTTTTTGTTTTACATTGTCTCTTTTGGAGGTTTTTCATTTTCAGGTAAGATGTCTGGCTGTGAACCAACTTTCAGAGGAATCCTGGGCCTCAGAAAGGTTTGGGAGTCCAGGGGTGCTTGGGTGACTCAGTTGGTTAAATGTCCGACTTCGGCTCAGGTCGTGATCTCATGGTTTGTGAGTTTGGGCCCCACCTCGGGCTCTGTGCTGACAGCTCAGAGCCTGGATCCTGCTTTGGATTCTGTCTCCTTCTCTCTCTGCCCCTCCCCACGTGTGCTCTGTTTCTCTGTCTCTCAAAAATAAATAAATGTAAAATAATTTTTTTTTTTTAAAAGAAAGATTTGGAAGTCTGGGGTAAAGGGAGGATCAGGATGCCTTGGGTCACAGGTGGTCCAAATTAGGTGGCTGTTTAGGTGCTAAGCAACATTGGGAGGTCAGAGTCCTAGCCAGTCCTAGCCTGATTGTGTTCTAGGTATTATATGCCTGAGCCTTTACTTACTTGGAAATCCCTATCTCCTACATCCTAGAAATCTGAGCATAATTTTAAATTTTATTTTACTTTTTATGTTTTTATTTTAAAGTGTAACATACATGGAGTAAAGTGGGTGAAACAGTATCCTAACTGTAAGACTTGCTGAGTTTTAAAAGTATCCATATCAAGATACTGAATATTTCAAACATCCCATAAGTTTCCCTCTATTTTCTCAGACAGTAACTACCCTCTCTTCAGAAACATCCACTATTTTGATTTCTATCATTATCTAGTAGTTCTGTTATTGAACTTCGTATACGTGGAATCATATCATATGGACAATTTTATGTGTGGCTGCCTTCACTCAACACAGTGGCCATGAGATTCATTCATGCCTTGAGTGTGTATTTGAATGCACGCTCTTCTTAATTCCAGTGCAGTATTGCATTATGTTAGTATACTTCAATTTATTTTTCCGTTTCCCTTATTTGGGGCGTTTGAATTATTTCCAGTTTCTGGTTATTCTGAATAAAGCTGCTTTGGACATTCTAATTAGGATTCCTATAGGAGTCGGATTGTGGATAGAAAGAAGTCTAACCTCAGGAGGTTGTACCAAGCAACTTTCCAAAGTGGTTGTGCCAATTCACACTCCATCAGCAAGGTTTGAGAGTTCAATTTGCTTCATATCCTTGCCAACACTTTATATGACAGTCTTATTAATTTAGACAGTCTGTGGGCGTAGGTTTGTCTTATAGGGCTTCAGTTTATCTTCTCCCGATGAGTAATGACTGTGAATATCTTTTCAACTTTTGTTGCTCATTTCTATTCTTTTGTGACGTACCTTTTCGAGTTTTTTGCCCATTTAAAAAATTGGGCTGTGTGTCATCTTATTATAGATTTGTGGAAGTTCTCTCTATATTCTGGACACAAGTTCACTGTGAGATAGATTTATAATTAATATCTTTTTTCAGTCTGTGTCTTGCCTTTCTAGTACCTGATGGTCTTCCCGTAAAAAGGTGCTCTTAATTTTCAATGAAGTCATATGAATTTGTTTCCTACGGCTGCTGTAACAAACTTAGCGGCTTAAAACAACACATTTCTTATTATACAGTTCTGCATATCAGAAGTCAGATGCAACTCTCACTAGGCTAAGATCAAGATGTTAGCAAGACAGTACTCCTTTCTGTGGGCTCCAGGAGAGAATTCATTTCTTTGATTTTTCTAGCTTCTAAGAATGCAGCTTCTGCATTTCTTGGCTTGTATTCCCGTCCTCCATCTTCAAAACCAGTAACCCTAATGCCATTTCAACCTTAATTCTCTTTTGCAATGTAGTCTAATACACACACAGATTCTGGGAATTGAGACCTGGACATCTTTGGGGAGCTATTATTCTGTCTACGACATCATATTTATCAGTATTTTATTTTGTGGTGAGACTTTTTATTTGTGTGTGTCCTTTTTAGAAATCTGACTGTCCCAAGGTTATGAAGATGTTCTGTGTTCTCATCCAGAAGCTTGATTTATTTTAGCTTTCAGGTTTAGGTCTATAACCTGTATAAAATTAATTTTGGAGATAAAGGTCATTTTTTTTCCACTCATAAATATTCAATGGACCCAAACACATTTATTGAAAAATCTTCTTTTCTCAACTGAATTGCAATCCTGTGTTGTTTGAGTTATTCTGTAAAGGTAGATCTGTGTTTGGAATCTCTTTTGTTTCTTCTTGTATTACTTTCCTAGGGTGGCCCTAAGAACCTACTACCAAAATGGGGGCTTAAGACAAAAGAAATGGTCTCAGTTGTGGATACTGGAAGTCTGTAATCCAGATGTTGTAGGACTAAGCTCCCTCTGTAGGCAGCCGGGGAGAATCATTTCTTCTTCCAGCTTCTGGTGGCTCCAGACATTTCTTGGCATGATTCCAATCTCTGCTTTCTTCCCAGTGGGTCTGAAGTCTGAAATGTCCCTCTGCTTTTCTCTTACAAGGATGCCTGTGATTGGATTTAGGACCCACCTTAACTACATGTACAATCTGATCACATCTGTTTTTCCAAATAAGATCACATTCACAGGTTCTGGAGTTTGGGACACAGATACATGTTTTGGGGGCTACCACTCAACCTACTGTGCATTTCATTGGTCTATTTATTTATTCTCACACTAATACTCAATACCTAATGTCAATTACTGTAGCTTTACAGTAAGTTGTGAAATTGAATTATATAAACATTTCAACCTCACCTGCAAATCACGAGGGGTCAGTTTCAAAGCAAAAGGATAAGTAGCTTTCAGTCTGAGGTTAATGAAAAGGATGCTTAAGTGCCTCTCTGGTATATAGGACTCTGCACAGCCTCATTGTGAGGGTCCTCTTGGGACATTAATAGAGTTCTTGTATGTGGAGTTTTCACTGCTCTTCTGCCTTGGGAATATCAAACTCTTCTTTGCTCAATTATATTTAGCACATGCTTTGAATGAGCAGCTAAAGTCATTTCTACTTTTATGATTGGTGGCTAACTATATGAGTACTTCTGTTGTTCTTCCAGAAATAATAGACATTTTGACAGAAAGTAGAGGCTAATCGCTTCCAGAAACATCAGACAATTGGGGAGAAAGAGGTGCCCAAGGAATTCCAGGGTTCTTCCCCATTCTCGGTGAGGTCCTCTGAGATTCTCCTCCTGTCCCCAGCATGAAGGTTATATCCTGGCTTGTCCTCAATGCCATTCTCTGAACATGAATGATCCATTGCCACCTCAGTCCCATAGCTCACACTGAGTCCTTGATGTCTTAGTCTGCTCTCATGGACTGGGAGGCTTAAATGACAAATATTTATTTCTTACAGTTATGGAGGCTGGGAAGTTTAAGATCAAGTTGCTGGCAGATGCAGTGTCTGGTGAGGATCTGCTTCCTGGCTTATAGACAGCTGCCTTCTACCTGTGTGCTCACATGGCTTTTCCTTGGTGCGTGCTGGCAGGGGTGGGGAGGATGAGCAGAGGAGAGGGAGAGAGAGATAAGAAAAGAGCAGGCTCTGGTGTCTCTTCTAATTATTTTAAGGTATTAATCCCATCATGGGGACACTGTCTCATGATCTCATCTAAACCTAATTACCCCTCAGATACAGGAGTACTGATGCATAGGGGCACTTGTACCCCAATGTTCATAGCAGCACTCTCAACAATAGCCAAATTGTGGAAAGAGCCTAAATGTCCATCAACTGATGAATGGATAAAGAAATTGTGGTTTATATACACAATGGAATACTACGTGGCAATGAGAAAGAATGAAATATGGCCCTTTGTAGCAACGTGGATGGAACTGGAGAGTGTGATGCTAAGTGAAATAAGCCATACAGAGAAAGACAGATACCATATGTTTTCACTCTTATGTGGATCCTGAGAAACTTGACAGAAACCATGGGGGAGGGGAAGGAAAAAAAAAAAAAAAGAGGTTAGAGTGGGAGAGAACCAAAGCATAAGAGACTCTCAAAAACTGAGAACTTGGGGTGCCTGGGTGGCGCAGTCGGTTAAGCGTCCGACTTCAGCCAGGTCACGATCTCGCGGTCCGTGAGTTCGAGCCCCGCGTCAGGCTCTGGGCTGATGGCTCAGAGCCTGGAGCCTGTTTCCGATTCTGTGTCTCCCTCTCTCTCTGCCCCTCCCCTGTTCATGCTCTGTCTCTCTCTGTCCCAAAAATAAATAAAACGTTGAAAAGAAAAAAAAAAAATTAAAAAAAAAAAAACTGAGAACAAACTGAGGGTTGATGGGGGGTGGGAGGGAGCAGAGGGTGGGTGATGGGCATTGAAGAGGGCATCTTTTGGGATGAGCACTGGGTGTTGTATGGAAGCCAATTTGACAATAAATTTCATATATTAAAAAAAAATTAGAAAAATCCTTGAGTAGGAAAGAAAGGACAAAAAAAAAGGAATAAAGGATCTAATATCCAAAGATTCAAAAATAAATAAATAAATAAACCTAATTACCCCTCAAAAGCCCCACCTCAAAATACCACCACATTGGGTTTTAGGGCCTTACATGTGAATTTGGGAAGGATACAAATGTCCAGGCCATAGCACTTGGCATACACTTACCCACTAGCTTCCCCTGGTGGGGAAGCCATCATTGCTATTGAGTGGAAGACACTTATTATATCAGGCTCTGGATTATATGCATTGCTTAATTTAATTCCCCAAACAGGCTTAGAAGATAGGAATCATCATTACCAATGTCATTACCTTTATAAATGGTAAAATTGAGTCTCGAGAGGCTGAGACCTTTCTGAATATCAGCCAGCATGTTGTGAAGGCAGGGATCCATCCCAGGTGCTTTAAATCAGTGGCTCTCAAATTGTGGTTATTGGACCAGTGGAATCAGCATTGCCTGGGAACTCAAATGCTTGAGTCCCACCCAGACCTACTAAATCAGAAGCATTGGTGGGGCCCAATGATCCATTCCAACCAACTTCCCAGGAAATTCTGATGCATGCTCCAGGGGAGAATCACTACTCTAAATAAGTATGAGAAAGAAAATTATAGATAATCGGTTACTTATTAGTGGATTTGGTTGTTTCCATGTTAATATTGGGTATATGTTGATGTGAACGATATTCATCAGATGTACTATAACATTAAAACAGGAACTTGTGGCTTAAAAGCACCATATGGAAAACCTCCCCAACTTCCAAGGCCCATTTTAAATTTCACCTGCTCCATAAAGGTTTTGTTTTGCTTTATTTTGTTTTGCCTTGATCATTTCCATTCACTTGTATCACTCCTGTGGTTGATGTAAAAATATCATCTATTCATCTCCTTCAGGGTTGGGGCTATCTTTCATCACTGTGATTCAGCACATCAACAGGAAGTGTTTATTTCCTATATACCATTTGCTGAATAAACATTTGCTGGATTATGAATGGGATTCTATTTACAGAAAAACTCTGTTTGGCTCCTTCTTCTTAAAGTTTTATACCAGAATAAATATATATTTTATATATATATATATATATATATATATATATACAAAAAATATATAAAATCAATATCAATATATATGCCAATATGATATCTATCTATCTATCTATCTATCTATCTATCTATCTATCTATATCTATGTCTATATCTATATCTATATCTATATCTATATCTATATCTATATATACAAGCTAAAGGTTTTATCCCTTTTCACTCTGGTATATATTTATTTTGAACTATTGCTAGCTCCCAACAGAGAGGAACACCCCATTACATTACTTTATAACAAAATCCACAGATACTTCCTAAATATGATGTTATTATTATTATTTTATTTGAGAGAGAGGCGGGGGGAGAGAGAAAGCGCACTCGTGGGGGAGAGGGGCAGAGGGAAAGAACGAGAGAGAATCCCAAACAGGCTCCACTCTCATTGCAGAGGCCGACGCGGGGTCGATCCCATGACTCTGATATCAGGACCTGAGCCCAAATCAACAGTCAGACACTCAACTGACTGTGCCACCCAGGCACCCCCTAAATATGATATTAAATTGAAGGATAATACATAACAGTTTAAAATGCCCAAGCATTAAGGGAATAGGAGGGCTAAAGAAGGAAATTGGGAAATCTAAAAATATATAATTAATGTTTGGAATAACTGAACACGGGACACATGCTGAATTGGCTTAAGATGAAACAAATTTTTGACAATGCTATTACTTTCTATTGCCTCCTATCTGCCTGCTTTCCAGTCCATCCATATGCTGTGTCCATTGTTATTTAACACGATACTATTAGGAATTTGGTCTCATTAGCAATAAAGATAGACCCTGGTGTATCCAAGTAACATTTTTGTCTGGTTTGTCATGTTTGTACTTGTTTGCACTAGTATGAAAGTCTGCTCTTGCATACATGGTCTGCACCCCTGTTCTATGATTATATGCTGCTTCATTCACCTGATACATCTTTGCATCCTAAGCAGGGTCCACATAGGGTCACAGAAGGACTAGCCAATGAGTACTTAACTTCGCAGCCACTTGGCCCTACAGATTCTATGGGATGCGGTGGATGTTGCTGACATCCATGATTCTCAGCTGACCAAGACTAATAGGGAGACTAAAAGCCAAGAGACTGCATTAACTGTGATGCTTGTAGAGCTAGTTCAGGTCTTCCTGATGGGTTGGGAGGGGATGAAACAATGTTACGCATTAACTGGATCTCCAAGAAAAAAAGCAAGAAGAGCCTTGATTTGTAGCATTTTCTGATTTCAACTCACCAGCATGAAAATGTGTACAATTAATTCTCCAGCGTACTAGTGCGCAGAATGGAAATGGATTTTTTTTTTTTAAAGAACCAACCCCAATGCTTGCCTCAAATGCTTTAATAACAACCAGGGATTTAGCAACAAGTAAATACACAACATATTTCAAATATGTTTTGATTTTGGTTAAAACGTCATCCTATGCTAGTCAATACAAGAACCGAAGGTTGAAATTGAGAAAAATCTCTTTAAATGTCTATTTCAGATTTGTCTCAGATAGGTACTTATCTCCAAGAAGTAATTTTTCACTTCCTTTCTCCCTTGAAGCCAAATTTTACCACAATCTTTGATATGTTCAGAATCAATAGAATCGTGTTTCATTCTCCAGCCGATGTGCGGACACAAAACTTTCAGATACAGCATCTGTGGTCGTGCAGGAAGAGATGGGGACTGAGGACAGGAGAGTATTTCTTGTTTTAGTTTATGTTCAGTAAAAACTCTTGCACTGCATATCAGGTAGGTTCCGAGGAATGAGTCTGACCAATGAAAGCGGGTAAGAATCTGAACAGAAAGAAAGGATGTATTGATGGTAGAGGGATAGTGGGTGTATTTTTGATGAGCTAAAACTAGTGATGAATTTTCTTATACAACATCCACGAACATCTGAGAAATAGGAGAACGTTCTTTGTTTTAATGTTTTGCTCCAAATACAGAAGAAATATTTTGTCATTTGTCCTGAAATATCTGCAACCATTTTTGTCCTAATTGAGTAAATAACCTTCTGGAAATTTGTATAAATGCACAGATTTGTAAACTGTATTAAAAAGAACAATTTTTTGTGAGTCTACTATGAAATCTATAATCATAAAGGAAAAAATCAAAAGATGCAGCCCAGCAGAAAGGATCTCAAATTGGTGCCATTTTCGTGCATATACTTTCTGACATTGGGTTGTAATGCTATTTTGTTGCCTTTTTTCCTTGAAAGACTTTTCCATGCTAACAAACACTATCTACCACATGATTTGAACTGGCTTTACAGAATTTCATTATGCGGGTGTCCCCTAACTTAACCAATCCCTTTGTTGGATGTTTAGATCGTTACCAACTTTGCTACTCTATGCTGTGCTATGATGATCATCTTTACAGCTTAATTTTTGTTCACACTGTACTATTTTTTTCATATAGTATACATCTACATTATTTTCTTGGTATATAGATGTGGGATTACTGGTCAAAGGTAAGAAATACTACTGGAATTATTTGCTTAAAAAATAGATGTGGAATTTTACGTCAAACATGTTATCCGGATTTCTTATACACATTACCAATTACTCTCCCCAAACTTTTGACCAATTTATATACCCATCAGGCACGTGCTATCACATGTGATGTAATGCATTTCCCTACCACAATTTCTTTTTATATATTTTCCCAGTATAATAAGTAAGACATTATAATAACTTCTCACTGTCTTACCTTTCATGTTAGGAATGTCTTTTAACATGTTCAGGGGCACCTGGGTGGCTCAGTTGGTTGGGTGGCCGACTTTGGCTCAGGTCATGATCTCGTGGTCTGTGAGTTTGAGCCCCGTGTCGGGCTCTGTGCTGACAGCTCAGAGCCTGGAGCCCCTTCGGATTCTGTGTCTCCCTCTCTCTCTGCCCCTCCCCTGCTTGAGCTCTGTCTCAAATGATGAATAAACGTTAAAAAAAAAAACAAAGCCTAAAATGTCCAGCTATTGGGTCTTTGTTATGTTAAGTAGGATGTATTTGTTACCTATGGCCACCTTAGAGGTATCACAAATGTCGCCATTCAAAACAATCACAATTTATTATCCCCAGTTCTGTAGGTCAGGAGCCTGGTGAGCTCAGCTGGCTCCTCTGGCCAGAGTTGCACAGGCTGAGATTAAGTTGTTGGCAAGCTGGACGCTTATCTAGAGGCTCTGAGGGGGAATTTGTTTCTAAGCTCATTCAAGCTGTTGACAGAATTCGGTTATTCAGGCTGCAGAGGTGAGGTCCCTGTTTCCTTGCTGGCTGTGAGCCAGAAGCCTCTCCCAGCTCCGTGAGGTCACCTGAATTCCTCACCATGTTGCCCCCCACCTTCAAACCAGCAACTTCCTGTGGAGTCCTCCTCATGCTTTGACTCCCTCGGATTCTTCTGCTGTTGCATCTGCTCTGCCTCCAGCTGGAGAAAGTTCTCTGCCTTTTTTTTTTTTTTTTTAATGTTTATTTATTCTTGAGAGAGAGAGAGAGAGACAGAGTGTGAGTTGGGGAGGGAGGGGCAGAGAGAGAGAGAGAGAGAGGGAGGCAGACACAGAATCTGAAACAGGCTCCAGGCTCTGAGCCCTCAGCCCAGAGCCCGAGGCCGGACTTGAACTCTGGAACGGCAAGATCATGACCTAGGCTGAAGCTGGACGCTTAACCGACTGAACCACATAGACGCCCCGAAAGTTCTCTGCTTTTAAAGGCTCATGTGATGAGGTTACCCCCTCTTGGATAGGATAATCCAGGCTGTTCTTCCTGGTTTAGGTCTAGAAACTTAATTATATCCGTAAAGTCCCCTTTGCCACATAAGGTTGTTGTATTAGTCAGGATTCTCCAGAGAAACAGCTGATGGGATACGTGTATATATCCTATTTGAATATGTTCAAATATATAATGATTTATATACATTATTATATATTATATATTATAATGCATTATTAATATTGTATAATAACATAACATAATGTATATTATGCATTATACATATATATTTAAACATAATATTTATTTAAAAATATATATTGATTTATTATGAGGAATTGGGTTATGTGATTATATGGGTACTGAGGAGTTCCATGATCTGTGTCTGCAGGTTGGAGATCCAGGAAAGCTAACGATGTACTGACAGTCCAAGGCCCAAATGCCTAAGGACTGGGGGATCTGATGGTATGAATCCCAGTTCGATGAGGGCAGAAGATGCCATGCGATGTTCAAGCTCAATCAGTGAGGCAGAAAAAAGAAGTCAGTTCCTCTTCTCTCTGCCTTTTGTTCTATTCAGGACCCCAGTGGGTTAGATGAGGCCCACCCACACTGGGGAGGGTAATTTACTTTACTGAGTCTGTCCGTTCAGACGCTAATCTCAGCCAGAAATACAGACACGCCAAGAAATAATGTTTCATTTGGGCATCCCATGCCAGTCAAGGTGACACAAAATTAATCGTCACGTAAGGTAATATGTTTTTCCATCTCAGGGGTTAGGGTGTGGGTATTTCTATGGAGCCATTCTGTCTACCACATCATAAAAGGACTTCACTATTTGATTTGCCTACCACATTCTAAAGCAGGAATATGAGGCTTTTGTCTTTGGGAACTGAGGGAAAATGTTCGCAAACATTTGTAATAGAATTATTTGCCACTATTTTTTTAAATGTTTATTTTTTTTTGAGAGAGAGAGCGAGAAGAGGAGGGGCAGAGAAAGGGGAGGTGGTGGAGGGTCCAAAGCAGGCTCTGTGCTGACAGCAGGCAGCCCGACTCGGGACTCAGACTCAGGAACCGGAAGATCATGACCTGAACCGAAGTCAGACACTTAACTGACTCAGCCATCCAGGCGCCCCATATTTACTACTTATTTATTTAAAAAAGAACATACTCGAAAATGCTCAAAAGTAGCATGAACAGCACAAAGAAGTCCACGTACCCATCACACAGCTTCAACAATTATCAATATTTTGCCAGTTTGACACAGCTATTTGTTCACACCCTGCTGTTTTGTGGTTTTGATATGTCTTTTGGTGCAAAAGAATCATTATTGGCAAAGACAGATGAAACTTCATATTTTATTGGGAATTGTAATAGTTTCATACACTACAAATTAAAGAACAAAACAGTAATAGTTTAACAAAGGCAAAAGAACACTAGTGTTTTCCTCTCATTTACTGGATGGGAAATCATGTGCGCAGTAGTAAACTCTTGCCCAACTTATATAATTGCCATTCTGATTCATTGACATTTGGGTTTGTCTCACATTATAGGATTCTCTTATTTCATTCATGTGCTGGTACATAAAGGAAAGTTGAATGAAAGGGTGTGTTTGAAGTAGACAGCTTGTCTCAGAGAATTTAAGAAATGAAACCCAAGTTGCATGACATTTCTGCTTATTTTCTTCTTTTCTCTCGATGCCAAGTCTTGGGTATTTGCAGGGTAAGTTATAAATAAAGCTTACTTAAGAAGATATTTTACTATTATAACACGATTACTGGCCGTCATTGGGGAGTACGGAGTTATATATAGACCAAAATCTGCGGCTAATCCAAAAATAACATTTCTGTACTTGCAATGTGTTTTCATATCATATTTAACCGAGCATGTGCTGATGTTCTGGGAATTTAGTTTGAACAGGATAATAAAAGTATACCAGGAAAATCTGGCGTCGGTCTATGAACACCTGGCTCAGAGACTAGTACAGAATACTCTGTGCAAGTACTCCCTTGAATAGGGAAATCACGTTCAACTCTTCTATTTAAAAGGGCTCTGCTCGGTGTAAACATTTAAAAATCAAATCACATGTAAAATACATAGTTTGGAGAATCATCCTCAACTTTGTAATTTATTACCACACTGCATTATCTCTTACTCTTTGCTTCTCCCAGTTTTAGAGACTAACACATTCCTCTTTGAGAAAATCGAACATTTGTGCCTTTGTTCCAAACTTTCTCATCTCCTCTGGAGTCACACTCCATTAAATATCACTTCTTTCGTCTCTCTCTGCCTTTCTTGCATTTTCAATCACTCATATTTAATTTCTCAGTCACTTACAAGTAGACACAACTTCTGTCCTGAAGAAACACAGTTGCTCTATTTCTTTTTCCCTTTACCAATGGAGGTATTAAATACCTACTTTTTCAGCACCCATGTGGTTTTAAATTCATTCTAATTTATTTTCTGTTCCCCACTGTGTTTACACTGCGTTCTGAACACCCCCTAGCTACTTACTATTCACTGAATCCAATAGCCACTTTCTCTGTTGTCATGGTCTTTAACCTCTTGTACCAATGGAAGACACCATTAACCAACTAACCCACCATCCTTTGCTAAAATCTCTCCTTCGTGTCTCTTTAGACACTTTGTTTTCCTACTCTTGTGCTACTCCTCCAACTACTCTCTTCTCTTCCTTCAATATGATACCCATTTAGATACAGGTGTTTAAATGGAGCATCTGTCTTTGGTTGCTTCCTTTTCTATTTTGCACTCTCCTCCTGGGCAATCTCAGCACATGACTTCAACTCTACTTTCCTCGTAAATGGCTTCTAAGTCCATGTTTACACTCCTGAGTTTCCCCCCAAAGTTCACTCTCAATTTTCCAATTTCTGGCTTGACATTTCTATCTGGATGGTCTTCTAGTACATTCTATTTTGCAATTCAAAGAGTTGAACTCATCTTCCCTTTTAAATCTGTTTCCCTCACTATTGTCCACTTTTGTCACAACCACTACCTTGCCATTAGGCTCAACCTATCACGGCCATCTTTGATTCCTGTCTTTGCTTCCCATTGTCAAAATAACAAACGTTGATAAGCCTGTTTGATTCTATACCCATAATGAGTGTCTCCCTCTGTAAATAACACTTAATCTGTCATTTCCAATTCCACGACCTCTTTTGTATTTCAGAACTCTATTATAATCTTTTTGCAGGAATATTGCAAAAAATATCTTCACTTTTTTTCTCTTGCCTGCTCCACCCAGTTAGCATGGGAAGTCTTGCCAGTTCAATCGATTTTAGTTTTTATGTTATCTGCTGCTTCAAATCTTCAATGAGTCTTTTTTCTAAGTTTATTTATCTTGAGAGAGACACAGATGGTACAAGCGGGGGGTGGGGGGTAGGGCAGAAAGAGCGGGAGAATCCCAAGCAGGCTCTGCACTGTCCGTACAGAGCCCTGTGTGAAGTCAAACTCATGAAACTGTGAGATCATGACTTGAGCTGAAATCAAGAGTCAGATGCTTAACAGACTGAGCCACACAGGCACGCCAACTCTTTCTTTTTAAAACCATAGTTCTCAAGTGGGAGCAATTTTGCCTCCCAGGGAATATTTGGCAACATCTGCAGACACGTTTGATTGCCATAACTAGAGACAAGGGTGCCTGGGATACTATCAGATACCCTACAATGCACTAGACAGTTCCCTATAGCAAAAAATGATCTGGCCCATATGTTAATGGTGCTGAATTTGAAAAACTCTCGTCTAAAGAATAACCCACAAATAATTAATTTGGCATTCTTATTTTCTTCTAACTTTATTTACAACCCCATGGGATTTTTATAATTGTTCCTCTTTTCATTTCTTATACACTTTCCTCCCTCACTGGTATTTTTTTCTTATCTTCTTCTTTTATTTAGAAAAAATTCTGGGGCCCCTGGGTGGCTCAGTCTGTTGAACATCCAGTGGTCAGCAGATAAGGAAGACCAAGCAAAGGAGGCAGAAAAGGAGAAAAGGCAGGTGAGTGCGGATTCCATCTCCTCATTAGATTGTCAACTGTGTGAGGACGGGAATCCCATGTGTTTGTTCGGTTGTTATCTCTTTTTAGTATCGCATTCACAGGAAGCAATAGTAAGTGCTGACCGAATGCGTAGGACAAGGTATCGATAGCTTGTATATGAAGCAGAGTTCTTCTTTTCTTTTCTGGGCTACCAGATTCGTGATTTTTTTTTTTGAGGTACAATTGGTATATAACTTATAAGATTTAGGGGTACTTTCTGAAAGTCCTTCTCTCAGGTACAGCGATTGAAGATGTACAGATTCTTCCTTTTCAGATCCAGATGTGTCTTCCAAATGTCCTCTGGTCCTTTTGACCTGGTGGCTCTGACCCAGTAGGGCAGCCATTGGGTTATTCTTTTATTCTTCTAGATCGATCATGCAGGGCAAGGTGCTGTCATCTGGACTAGCTTTTTTTTTTTTTTTTTGGCTCCTCTAAGACTCACAGATGATAATCAGCCTGAGGTTGCATTCTCAGGGAGCAAGAGGGGCCTTAGGTCTTTTCTTCTATTTTCTTTTCTCCCGGCCCATCACGTCCTCCTGTTTGATGCTTTCATGTTTTGGAGGAGAGTCACTTATGACCTCTCAAAGTCTCTCAAAGAGACTTTCACAACTGCCCAGGCTTCTGAGCCTTAATTTAGTACCATTTGCAGCACCGAGCCCTGCAACCAAGGACCCAGTGAGTCATTTTAGTCCCGTTACTCTGGTAATATTGTAATATGGGTGTTGGTGCCTAGAAACCGTGTATGTTGACCTACTTACAAATGTTCTCCACATGATGCAAAACTATACAGTACGGAAGCATCTACTTGGACATATATTTTAGAGTCCAATGATATAACAAAGAATAAAACTCAGAATTTCACTTTCAAAATTTTTGCCTCAAGAAAAAGTAGCAAATTTGATACATGAGGCTCATAACTATCAATAAAAAAGGCATAGCAAGTATTAAGAGAATACGGTTTTGAGTTTTACCTTTCAAATGTTCACGTATCACTGTGGCAATTCTAAAGTTGGAGAGATCTGATAACAAATATGTCAGAATGACTGAGAAATTAGCACTGTCTTTCGGCCAGCAGCTGAATGCGGTAGATACGATTTTTGAAGGGAAAAAAAATGAAAAGAAAAGAAACAGCAAAAGCAGTGACCTTCAGAAGAACCAAACTATTGTCCTTCTTAAGTTGCCCGCACTTTCGTGAAAATGTCAAGCATCTTTGTACTAATGGCTTAGAACATCCTTCTATTTAAAAGCTGGTAAATGTGAGAAAGTAACGTAGATCTGTATTTCTAAACCTACACTAATGTGGTCATTTGGGCATGATAACAGTAAATGTGTTAAGTGTGTGTCACGTTTCAGAGTCCATTGCCTTACTCCATAAGGGCAGCTTTCATCCAAGGAACTCTATAGGGAGGGTGGATTTACAAACTGCTATCTTGCTAATTTTGGTCTGCAAATTTCTGATGACCAACTTTACATAAAAATCTGTCAAATCATGAGACAAATACGAGACATAAATGACATTTCTTTTTGTGTGGGCTCCTATGCTTCATAAGAAACACTTGAAGCATTTCCTCTCTCCAAATTAGAAAATGTAGTGGGCTATAGTTTGAAAGTAACACTTATGCAATGTGTTACCAATCTTTGATGAAATCTAAGAAGAGACGGGGCCATTTGCATTAGGCTAAAATGGTTTTCAAGCTTTATTAGAGTTAATCAAATATAATCAAAGAGCCCTCTGTCAAATGACATGCAGGCTGAATAAATGGTTCTGCAAAGAACAAACCCTTTTTGTGTTGAAAGTAATTTACAGCTCATATTTTAAATTCCCCCCTCTCATCTACTTTGTTATGTACTATTCTCAAGCTTTCAGGTTACCCTTAAATTCACACATGTCAAATATTGTGCTAAAATTCATTCTTGGGCGATCATTATAATGACTTTAAGAAAGCCATTTTTCTTTGGTCTTGTTCATTGTCATAAAGCCAGTGAAAAGCATTAGCATTTGTACTGGTTGTTGATTTGGTCTCCTTGTGCCGCCATAACAAAATACAAGAGACTGGGTGGCTTAAATACCAGAAACTTATTTCCTCATAGTTTGGAGACTGGAAGTCCAAGATCAAGATTCTAACCTGGTAAGAGAGCTCTTTTCCTGGCTTGTAGATGACCAGTTCTCCATCTGTGCTCACATAGCTTTCTTTCACTGGTGTGTTTGCCCAGAGATGTCTGTTTTCCTCTTACAAGACCACCAATCCTATTGGATCAGGACTCTGCTTTTATGATCTTATTTAACCTTAATTACCTCCTAAAAGCCCAATATCCAAATATAATCACATTGCAGGTTAGGACTTCAATATACGAATTTGCATGGGGCAGGGAGCAAAATTCAACCCATAGCCCTGGCATAACAACAGATCTAACTACAGTATTTCCAGTGGTTTAACATCAATGTTTCAATTTCTACATTCAGCATTTATGGAGCACGTACTCTGAACCTGACACTGTGCTAGATTTGGAGCATCGAAAAGATGAATGAAGAGCCTTCTGCCTGTCAGCTTGTAGACGAATGAGCGAGACTGATGTGCACACCCACTAACATCATAATACCATGTGAGACACAAAAAGAAATGTGCACATGCTCTTCCAGAAAGAATGTCTCTTTTCACTGTATTTCCCATCAATATATCTTTTTTCTTTTTTTGAGTAGGGTTCATGTCCAGCGTGAAGCCCAGTGCGGGGCTGGAACTCACGACCCTGAGATCAAGACCTGAGCTGAGATCAAGAGTCAGACGCTTAACTGACTGAGCCAACCAGGTGTCCCTCCCATCAATATAAATGAATCCGTGATTGTGTTTTTTTACATAGTAGTGTCCATTATTTTCTGCTCAGCTCTCTGACATATCGGGCACTGTGCAGTGAGTTATGCCCAGACTATGTTATGTTTTAGATAGAGTATTTTATTCCTGAGCTACTCTGGGATCTTGTGCCAGATCCTACTTGCTTCAGGGACTGTGACAAACTTGTCCTTGTGGCACATTTCTTAGCATTTTTTCTCTCTCGATGTTCAATCAATATGAGTTGGAATGTTAGATGATTTTCACATCCTCTCCAAGTCAATACATTGCCCCTATCAACTAGTAGGACTGCTTTAAAAAATTTTTTGTAAGTTTATTTATTTATTTTGACAGACACTAGGGGTGGGCAGAGGATGAGAGAGAGGGGGTGAGAGAGAATCCCAAGTAGGCTCCACACTCCCAGGGCGAGGCAGATGTGAGGCTCGAAGCCATGAACTATGAGATCGTGACCTGAGCGGAAACCGAGAATTGGGCTCTTAACCCACTGAGCCACCCAGATGCTCCTAGTAAAGACTACTTCTAACTGTAGTTGAATCACTTGCCACTTACGAAGAATGATTTCTTGCCGACTATGAATTAAAATTGAACGAGTGTTAGTTTTACAATTGCATCAATTTCTGTTTTGATGTAAAATAAAATTAGGTGAGTCCATAACACCAGTATGTTATGTAGTTTATGCTCGGTCATTAGTCATGAATCTTTCTGAAATCATGGGTGTCATGTGGGGCCAAAATTAGGACTGTAGTTAATACCCTTTTGAAACCTTCTTTAATATCAGTGCCAGTATCGGAACTTTTCAAGGATGTTCGACATTTAATTTCCCAAATTAGGCTGTGAAAGTTCAGGAGACACCCTGAAATTTGCAAGCAAGGAGCCCTGGCTTTGTCTTACCTGCTTCCTCAGTACTATTGTAACTGTTAAGTTTTAAAACTGTTACTATGTGTTTTGCCCTTTTATTTACTTTAGCCAGTGGACACACCTTTTCCTTTTTAAACTGGTGTGTCAGTGGCCTTTTCCTTGTAATAACAGTTGACATAATCCTGTTGATCTTTAAGAAAACACTACCAAGGAAAAACACTGGCTATTTCCAACTTTCTCAGACCTCGGCAAAGAGGGAAGTAGGTCTGAAACAAGGGTCAGGTGGAGAAAGAGATACCAATGGGCACAACTAAGAATTTCAGGTTCTCAGGCATAGTTCTCTTTGCTTTGGATTTACTTCTTTGCCCCTGGCCTAGGACACTGAATTGCAACAGTAATACTTTTCACCGTGAGACTGGGAAACGTTTTAAACAAGCAAAAACAGGGGCACCTGGGGGGCTCAGTCTTCCGAGTGTCCGTCGTCGGCTCAGGTCATGATCTCAGGGTACGTGAGTTTGAGCCCTGCGTTGGGCTCGTTGCTGTCAGCCCAGAGCTAGCTTCAGATCCTCTGTCCCTCTCTCTCTCTCTGCCCCTCCCCTGCTCATGCTCTCTCTCAAACAGAAATAAACATTTAAACAAGTAATAACAATTATTGCTGGCATATACTCAAGAATATGAGCATTCCAGTACTTTGGTGGCAATAGTGTGAATTCTACTGTCTTGGTAAATAAACCTGACAGTGCTCATTTGAATCAAAATGACTATACGTTATATGGAAATTCTAGTTCGTGAATCCTAACTTACATTAAAAAGTGGGTGGCTCAGTCGATTAAGCGTTGGATTCTTGGCTTGGGCTCAGGTTATGATCTCATGGTTTTGTGAGTTCGAGCCCCACATCCTGCTCTGTGCTGACAGTACAGGGCCTGCTTGGGATTCTCTCTCTCCCTCTCTCTCTGCCCCTCCCCCTCTCATGCTGTCTCTCTCAAAATCAATAAATAAACTTAAAGAAAGGTCACATTCGATAAAGGACATATATAGAGTAATGCTTTTTGTAGCATTGTTTATAGGCTCAACAAACTGAAAGCAATCTGAATGCCCCTGAATAGGGAAATGAATAAATTATGGCATGGGCACATGTCTGCACACACAAACACACAGTGGGAAATGATGTATTGGGGTATATAAATGTCCCAAACAAGAGGGATGCTTACAATAAATAGTGAGGGGAAAAAATCAAATTCAAAGTAAAGGGAATAACACCAATCTGTTAAAAAAATTACAAACTGGGGCGCCTGGGTGGCTCAGTCGGTTGAGCTTCCGACTACGGCTCAGGTCATGATCTCGCGGTTCGTGAGTTCGAGCCCCGCTTCGGACTCTTTGCAGACAGCTCAGAACCGGGAGCCTGCTTCGGATTCTGTGTCTCCCTCTCTCTCTGTCCCTCGCCCACTCATGCTCTGTCTCTCTTGCTCTTAAAAATAAATAAACCCCTAAAAAATTTAAAAAAAAATGATGAACAGGTTATGTGGTGCTCTTTTCTGGCTGGAGCCAGGGAAGATGCAGAAGAGAATAAAAAGATGGCTCCTGCTATGTCAGGAACCCCTAAGAAAAAGGAAAAGACAAACCAAAACAAAACAGACCAACAAAAAAACTTGAAAATCAAACGCTTAAGAAAGAAATTAGCCCAAAGGATGTTTTGAAAGGCAAGGAAAAAGCTTATCTATGAAAAAGATAAGCTATCACAAAGAATATAGATGGATGTACAGAACCGATACAAGAATAGCTAGGATGGCAAGAACAGCTGGCAACTTCTCTGCACCTGCAGAACCCAAATTGGCACTTGCCATCAGGATCGGTGTGACCCCCAAATTCTGAAAGATGCTGCGGCTTCTTTGTATTCGCCAGACTTTCAGTGGTACCTTTGTTAAGCTCAACAACGCTTCCATTAACTGGAAGTCCGTAAGTGAATGTTTTTCATGCATGGTTATGGCAGAATCAGCAAGAGTTGATTGCCGCATCTCTTAGTAAATATGGCATTGCTGGAGCGGAGGATGTAATTCATGAGATCTACACTGTTGGCAAACCCTTCAAAGTAGCAAACAATGTCTACTGGTTCTTCCCATTATCTTCTGAACGAGGTGGCTGGAAGCACAAGACCATTCAGGGGCCCCTTAGGTGGCTCAGTCAGTTAAGCATTTGACGTGGGCACAGGTCATGATCTCATGGTCGTGAGTTCAAGCCCAGCGTCTGGCTCTGTACTGACAGCCCAGAGCCCAGAGCCTGGAGCCTGCTTCCGATTCTGTGTCTCCCTCTCTTTCTGCCCCTCCCCAGCTCACACATGTGTGCTCTCTCTCTCTCTCAAAAATAAATAAATATTTAAAAAATTAAAAGAAAAAGACTATTCATTTTGTAGAAGTTAGAGATGCTGGCAAAAGGGAAGACCAAATTAATAAGCTTATTAGAAGTGTTAAATAACAAAAATTCAACTGAGTACATTTTAAAGATCTAATGGGTTTATTAATTGATTTGTGAATGGGCCAGCATTCCATCTAGCAAGTAGAAGGGATCTCCAAAAGGATAGAGAAAAGGTTTAAAGGTAGAGAGGGGGTGGAAGAAAGGAGATTATAAGCAGAGAATCCATTGTTTCAGGTAAAGTTGCTTTCCTAAGGGGACCGAAAGGGTCTATCAGTAAATTTCCTAGCGCTGACCAGGAAATTCCCATGTTGACTGGCTAAAGGTTACCCTTCTAAGGGCTTGAAACTGCAGTTAGATTAAGTGTTAAGTCTTGGTTTACTGACCTGGGGCCTTAACCTAAGTGATACCACTTTTGGGTCTGTGGTTTTCTTAACAGAAGAATAAACTAAGGTATCTATCATGATTATTTTTGTAATCTGGCCAGTTAATAAACAGTTACTGCTTCCAAACCGAAATGTAAAGCAAACACCCCCCCCCCCCCCAAAACAACAAGAACAAGAATAACAACAACAACAACAACAACAACAACAACAAACACAGGTTATGTGGTTGACCAAAGAGAAACTGGGACAAGTACACACCCAATTCTTCACATTTGTTACCTAAGGGAGGTTTGGTGGGGGGGATCATTTACTTTCCATTAATGAATGAATGAATGAATGAATGAATTAAATCAGAAAAGGGAAGACACAGGCAGGAGAAAAGAAAAAGTAGAACACCATCCTGGTGATGGGTGCTAGGTGAGAGAAGGGCTGGCTACCAATATGGCAGCCAGCCTCATTCTCTCCTCTCTAATGGGATCAGAGAGCTGCTTCTGACTTTTTGAGTGCAGAGATTTGGAGAAGGATGTTGCCTAAGGAGGAGGAGTATGGCTGCACTACCCAATTTGCCTGCAATTCTGGATAGCCCCTCTTCTCTGTAGAGTTGTGTTCAGGTTGCCCAGGGCCAGTCTCCTCCCGGTTATGTGCAGTCATACGGTAATATCCTGCCTCAGGAGAAGTTCTGTCCTTACTTGCGCCAAGCTCAAGCTCCTAGGGTGGAGGGATAAGGTCAGCGGAAGGCTATTGATGGATGAAGGCACATCAACTCCAGGCATGAGCGGAAACTTCTAGATGAGTCAAGAAATTTGCCAGACATCTATACTCTTCTCCTCACCCCACCCACAGAGCAAGCACTGATTTGTGTGTGGATGTCACTGTCTAAAGTTCTTCTAGGAAAAAATATGGCACAATACTATGTTAAGTTATTAATCTGTGCTTTTTATGACACAATAATATGCTTTCTCTATTATGTATATTATCTCTCTATTAGGTATACATATTATATATGTCTATTTTATATTTATCTTTATTTATATTTATGTGTCTTTTCCTCCTCATTTGTGCAAATAGTTGGTGCTGGGGAAGTGTGAGGCAGGATCATGTTTCTGGCTATTAAGTTCCAATAACGCAAGTCTGAAGAAGTCATGAAAGATTGCCAGAAAAGGCCAAATGGAGGATTTGTGGGCATTGACCAAGTGCTTGGGCCAGACACACGATGGGAGGTGAATTTTCCAGGCTAGAAGGAGATTCCCATGGGAATAGGGGAGTGTTGGGAGGAGAAGGGAGGAGTCTGTGGGAGCAAGGACATAAGGTCCTTGCCTGATTTTCAACCATATAAAAAAGGGAATAATAAGACTTCATGGAGGAAATAGATGCTTGGAATTGAGAAAAATGAAATTAAGGGGATCTGTTCTTCCAACAACAAACATTTTAGAATTATAGAAAATGTTGTACTGAATATTCTAATGTCTCTGTGCAAGAGTTTTTCTGTAATTTATGCTTTAGAAGTTGACTTCCTAGGTACTAACCTTCAAACTTTGCTAGATATTGTGAAAATGCCTTAAACATTAAACCAATTTGCCCCCTCAATCTCTAACCTTTCTTTTCTCAAATTTAAACTATGCTCCATTTAGTAAAACTTCACTGTTCATTCATCATCAGGAATGTACATTAAGAATTTGAAAGTTCCTATTTCCCCTCCTTCCTCACCACTACTTACTTTTGAATTTTTTCCAGTCTTGGGGACATGAAAAGGTACCTTGTTTTAATTTGCATGTTCCTATGACTAGCAAGTTACTTTTTTTTTTTTTTAATATCTTCCTTGGTCATATAGAGATTCTCTTCTGTGAACTGAAGGTTTATATTGATTTCTCATCAGGGCTTTTTGTGGTCTTACTTTTAGGATATTTTTATGTATTCTATATTAAATTTATTTCTCAAAAGTACTGTAAATATTTTCTCTGTCTGTAGCTTGCCTTTTAACTTTGTTTCTGGTCCCTAATGTATAAAGATTTAACATCTTTATGTCATCAAATATATAGTTTGTACTTGAGGGCTTAGTCTTTTTTTTTCTTCATAGACTTTATTTTTTAAAGTTTTAAGTTCATACCAAATTGAGCAGAAGATACACGATCTCCCATACACCTTCTGTTCCAACTCCTGTGTGACCTCTTCCATTATCAGCACCCCTATCAGAATTGTACATGTGTTACAACTAATGAATCTTTCTGTATTTTAAGGAATCTTGCCTGACTTTCCTCGTATAAGATAGTCTCCTACATTTTCTTCTAAAACTTTTAAGGGTTGCTTTTAGCTTTTAAGTCTTTGATCCATGTGGACTTTCTATTTGTTTATGGAATGAGGAGAATTTAATTTTCGGGTATATTTTAAGACGTGTTTCTTAATCACATGGGGTCAGCCCATCCTATTAGCAGATTCACCTGCAGCGCTACTGAAAAATCCAGGATAGCAAAGCTGTTCATGGCGGGCATCAGGACCAGACTTGTGCATAAGTCACTGGGCTCGTAGATAAGCCTCAGAAACCAAAGAGCAAACTAGTGGTGTTACTTGGTTGAGTGAGTGATGTGACTTCTGTGGAGTCTTCTATGCTGTGGACATTGGCCAGTAGGAAACCAGGAACATTCACTGATTGAAAAAGGATATAATTGGCCTGGCCTCACAACTCAATATTAGTCTCGGGATCAAAACAAGCAAACAACAAGCAAATATGGGAGACCTAACACTGCCAAAGTATTTTTTTGAAGAAAATATGGATAACCTAGAGGAGACTTGTTTCTGGATAATGTTTCCTCCCTGTAGCAAAACAAATTTATTTAACACATACTATGATCTTCTTCATGTTCTTAAAAAACTGAACGTGGCGGAACGGAAAAAATCCATTAAAATAGGATGATTTAGTTGGGAAAAATAAAATTTATATTATTTCTCTGCATCCTGGAAGAGAATAAAATAACATCAAGTTTAATAATTTGAGCAGAGATTCATTTCGTGTTTTCCCAAAAGGTAAAACAATTACACAGAATTTCATGGTAATTTTAATATTTATACAGTTGTTTTAAAAGAAAATAAAAGAAAACCTTAACCTATATACAGCACTTCTACTGATGATTTCTGAAGTAAAAGGGTAATATCAAAATTAAAAAGTATAACCCAGAATCCAGTGTACTTTCTAAGATGAATGTCAATTTCAGTATTTGAAATAGAGATCGATCTTTGTAATAAAATTAAAAGTAAGTTAAAATAATTAGCTGGGACTATCCCACATGCATTCTAAATCCCCCAAGTAGTGTAGGTAATTTTTCTTATTCTTCCACAACACATGGCATTCTTTCTATGAATGACATCAGTTTGGAAATACCCTGTGGTTTTCTGAGTTATAAATGGATATCTCACTATGAACGCCTGATTATATTATGATTCATACTTTCACTTCTGTTTTTTTATACTATCATTTTGCAAAAGTGAAAATGAAACTGTTTCCTTGGCCAACAGTGTACAAGGGAGAAGAAAAATAAGGTTGAATGTAATGATTTACAGATATTTAGGGATTATAGTCTGAGAATATTGTGAAAATAACTTCTTAAGGAAAAAGCAATGTAGTTATGACAAAAATTCTCTTAGAAAGTTATTCTGGGACTTAACGATGGCCATTGCCAGAGCTCTGCTTTGCATAAAAAATTTACTTATGATTTCTTTTGGCATCAATCTATCTATCTATCTATCTATCTATCTATCAATCATCTATCCATCCATCTATAATTCTTTTAAAACTTTTTTTTCCATGGAACTGGGTTATGAATCCTAGCCTTCTACCTGTAGAATTTGTTCTTTTAACCAGTACATTATAATAGAAAGATGATGATAGCTACCTAGCTACTTAGGTAGATGCTAAATAAGAAAGAAAGAAAGAAAGAAAGAAAGAAAGAAAGAAAGGGAAAGAAAGAGCACGGAAGGAAGGAAGGAAGGAAGGAAGGAAGGAAGGAAGGATCATATGGAAAGTTCCAACATGAATCCATGTTTTAAAGGCGTTAGTGATAATTAAAGTTTCCTTAGGGCAGGGTCACACCTGCTCACTGCTGTGTCAGCTTCTGGCACATAGCAACATTCGACAAATATTTGTTGAATAAATGAACACAACAGAATAAAAGTAAATTCTTGTACTTCATGGTTTTCTGTGGAAAACCACAAGAAAAAAAATGTCTTCTGAGGTCTCAGCATTCTAGTAACCATGAAGTATCAGGAATCTAATGAGATCCTTCTCTTACAAGGTCTTTAAAATATTAATGCTCCTGGGGCACCTGGGTGGCTTAGTCAGTTGAACGTCTGACTCTTGATTGTGGCGCAGGTCATAATATCATGGTTGTGAGATTGAGCCCCCTGTCGGGCCCTGTGCTCACAGCATGGAGCCTGTTTAGGATTCTCTCCCTCTCTCTCTCTCTCTGCCCCTCCCCTGCAAATAAATAAATAAACATTAAAAAAAAAAATACTAGTGCTCCTATCATGAGGTAAGAGATTGAAGGCTAGATGCCTCAATGCCATGTAATTCTTTAACATTACTTGTAGAGTGAGAATTTTGCTAGAGATTATAGTCCCTTTGTAATGATGAATGTGATTAAAAAAACCTTTCTATTAAATGTGATTACCTTCTTGGGCTGCGGGTTGCCATCCATTTAGCAGTTCCTACCAAAGAATTATGTCTTATGGGTCAACATGTGTTTCCCTATAAATTAATTTAATTTCTCACCTTCAAATATTATGCCCAGACCAAATATTTTTTTTCTACCTATACTGCCTTGAAACTTGTATTTCAAAGTTACCAACTCCTTTAGCTTAAGGCATTGAAGAATGATCTTAATATCACCTGTATTTGTTTGTTTATTTATTTATAAATATTTTATTTTAAAATAATCTCTATATGGTGGGGCTTGAACTTACAACCCCAAGATCAAGAGTCTCATGCTCTACTGGCTCAGCCAGCCAGGCACCCCACTGTCACCTGTGTTTAACCGTCATTAACACCTTAAGATGGAATACTCTAACAGACCAGTTAGCTGGTCACTCTTTGGATTTCTGAGAAGTCAGAATACAGGAGGGATATCATTGTATAAGTGTAAGCAAGTAAAAAAAAGTCCACAGTACAGCACATTTATGAGGATTGTTCACTAGGAAATATAAAAGTTACGCCTTCCAAATATTGTCTGTAGAACCCTAAAACACCATTTAAAAATATTAGAACATCTCATTGTCAGTTATACCAATAACCTGAGTTGAAAACTGAGAATGTGCTGAGAATACCAGTGATATTGATAAATTGGTTCTTGTTTTAAGACACTATGTTTTGTGATAACCAGCAGTAGACGACCAGAATGGAATTGTTCGAAAGATTAAATGGATATTAACGAAAAGAAAGTCAAATGGTGAAATTCTTTTCGAAAACTTAAGGAAATTAAGAGCAGAAGCATGGAAGTCATCTTACAGAGACAGAAGAGTTTATAAACCATTAAAACTTGACTTGTAACTGGTTAAGTATTTTTAAAAGAAATAATGTGTTAAACAGAAAGGGGTTTGGTCAGCCTGGCATATGAAAGAATAAAACAAAGAATTCATGAAGTACACTTTGGCAGGGAATTCTAGTGCTATTTGTTCCCAAGTTTCTTCCTTTCTGATATAAACTGTTGAAGTTATAGCATTAGTTATTCTTTGCTTGGTGCCATTGAACATCTTGTTTAAATCAACCTCCACTTATTCTGAATTCATTTTCAGGAAGCAATATTTTGATTATAATTTGATCTCTGCAATCGCTTTACAAGGTAGGAATGCTTTGGGTAGAGGATGTCTTGGTAGTTGTATCTCTCATCAGAATTGATGTTTTCTCCCCCCTGAATTGTATAGAAGTCTCCCGAATCTGGTTACAATTCCCCAGTTTGACCAAGTCTGGGACACTGGAAAGATTGAGTTTTCAAATAGGCGAGAATGAGCCGTCGAGTTTGGGCTGCAGTGGCTTCCACAAGGCTTCTGCCATTTGGGTGAGTCCTCCTGACCTCACTGCTTGTGGGCACAGTGCGGAAGAATACCTGGGAAAATGTGTGGCACAGAGTGGTGCACAAGAAACGTTAGTTTTCATCCCAAAGTGTTTTCTCTGACGGCTTATATAGGGAAGACGCAGAGCAGGGAGGAACAGGAGAGCAGTTTGCTGAAGGAATACTTGATTGACATATTAAGCTCTGATAGAAATCCCTCCTGTGATGGCATGTTGTGCCTTGTCAAGTATTCTGGCTAATTTTATGTGTCAACTTAACTGGACCGTAGGGTGTTCAGACATTTGGCCAAACGCTATTCTGAGTGTATCTGTGGGAGTGTGTCTGGATGAGATTAACATTTGAATTGGTAGGCTGAATGAAGAAGATTGCCCTCCCCAGGGTGGGTGGGCCTCATCTAATCAGTTGAAGGCCTTGGTAGAACAGAAGGCTGAACTTCTGCAGGAGAAAGAACTCCTTCTGGCTGACAGCCCTTGAGACAAACAAAAGTATTTTATTGTTTCCGACTCTAACTGAAACATCAACTCCTGTGTCTCTAGCCTGCTGGCTGAAGATCTCGGAACGCGTCAGCCTTCATAATCACGTGAGCCGTTTCCTTGTACTAAATCTCTTTCTCTGTCTGTGTACATCTGATTGGTTCTGTTTCTCTGGAGAACACTGACTAAATAATTGGGCGTCTTATCAACTGGCGCAGTATCAGAAAATTTTACTTTTGCAAATGAATTAGGTCTTCTCATGTATTTACTGGCAGGGGAAAGATATTTCGCCTAAACTAGATTTTCTGTGACTCGGTGTGAATGTGTTTCCTATTTTTTTTTCCCTTTAATGAGGATACATCCCATCTCATTAACACTTGTCAAATTTATCCTCAGTAATGGAAAATTATATGCAGTAATGAACTTAAAAATTTGGTGTACTCTTATGTCAGAGATGCCTGTGGTATATCTCGCCCAGTTGGTTTTATTTGTGAGGCCGCTCCATTTCCTTTAGCTCAACCCGCTCTTCCCTCAAATCCCCAAACTCAAACCTGACTCATCTCCCCACTGAACCACCCACCACTGCGTCAACAGCTCCACAGCTTGCAAGTCCTGCCCAAGTGTTTTTAAGAGTGATGTATTAAAGGAAAATATACATCAACAAGTAGATATCCTCACCACAGCAACGTGAGACCATTCATTAATTCCACAAGCATTTTTTGAGCACCTGCCAAGGTATCAGACTGGAGAAACAAAGATGAAACAAACACCAACCTTTTCCTTAAAGAGGAAAGATCAGAAAACATATATGGAGACTAAGAGGTAAAGACAGTATGTGAGGTTAACTGAGCATCTATGCTTTACCAGGCAGGCACTCCATTAAGGGCTTTCCAATGGATCTTCACAAGGGCTGTTCAAGGTAGGTACTATTACCCTTCATTTGTTTATGAGAACATCTAGGCCCAGAGAGGTCCTCCTGTGAGTTTAAAATTATAGCTAGCCTTCCCTGAGCCTCAGTGACAGGGTAGAGTTCAAGCCCACCTTTCTCTGCTTCACCTTGTTGCTTTGCTCTCAATCCACATCATGTGATGTGATAGCCACTAGCTACGTGAGGCTATTGGACACTTGAAATGCGGCCAACCCAAACTGAGAAGTGCTCTAAGCGTAAAATACAAACCAGATTTCAAAGACTTAGTATGAAAAAGAATGCAAAATAACTCATTAATAGTTCTTGTATTTATTATGTGTAGAAATAATATTTTGGATATAATGATGTATTAGTCACCGTTTTCCAGAGGAACAGAACCCACAGTATTTCTCTGCCTATGTATCTATCAACAAAGGCAGAGAGACGAGAGAGGGAGAGGTGGGAATTTATGCCATTGGCTTGTACACTTTTAGGAGCTGGCAAGTCTGAAATGTGTGGAGCAGGCTAGTGGGCTGAAGTTGAGGTAAAAGTTGATGTTGCAGTCTTGAGTCTGAAGTCAGCAGGGTAGACCAGGCAGGTTGGAAACAGGCAGAGTAAGGGACCAAATTGTTACCCCACCTCTACCAATTCATACGTTGAAGCCCTAATTTTTAATGTGACCATATTTGAATATATGTCCTGTAAGAGGTAATTAAAGTTAAATGAGGTCATAAGTGTGGGTGCCTAATCTAATATGACTGGTGTCCTCATAAGAAAAGTAAGAGGCACCAATGGTATATGACTACAGAGAACCAGCCCTGTGAAGGCATAGTAGGCAGGTGGCCCTCGGCAAGCCAAGGAGACCTCAGGAGAAACCAAACTGCTGACCTTGATCTTAGACTTCCAGCTTCCAGAAATGTGAGAAATAAATTTCTATTGTTTAAGCTCCCCCCCCCCCCCCCCCCCCCCCCCCCGTCTGTCGTATTTTGTTATGACAGCCCTAGGAAACTAAATAAGTAGGATTTATATATTGCCATCTTGAGGTCGAATTCCTTCTTTGGGAAACCTTGGTCTTTTCTCTGAAGGCCTTAAACTGATTGGATAAGGCCCACCCACGGAATGGAGAGTAATCTGCTTTACTTAAAATCTGATTTAAATGTTAATCAGGTCTAAAAAATATTGTCACAGCAATATCTGGATTGGTGTTTGACCAAATGATTGGGCACCATAGCCTAGCCACAGTGACACATGAAATTAACCGTCACACTTGGGCTCAATAAAATATATTAGTAAAATCATTTCCACCTCTTTCTTTTTTGCTTTTTAAAATGTGACTACTAGAAAATTTTATTTATTTATTTATGTATTTATTTAAAAATGTTTATTTGTTTTTAAGAGAGAGAGAGAGAGAGAGAGACAGAGCACAAGCAGGGGAGGGGCAGAGAGAGAGGGAGACAGAGAATCTGAAGCAGGCTCCAGGCTCTGAGCTGTCAGCACAGAGCCTGATGTGAAGCTTGACCTCACGAGTTGTGAGATCATGGCCTGAGCCAAAGTCAGACGCTTATACAACTGAGCCTTCCAGGCACCCCTCCTAGAAAATTTTAAATTGTATGTGTGGTTCACGTTTGTCACTAACATTAGGTTTCTAATGAACAGTATTGCTCCGGACATTTATGAAAATAGATAACAAGTTTCCTAAAGGATACACACACAGGGTACCATGGAGCATGGAAGAAGTACATTGACATCTGCTTGGGGCTCATAAAGAAGGCTTTGTAGAGCTGGGTAGATGATTAAAGCACAAACTCGAGTTGGGTTGCCTGGATTTGAATCTCTGTTCTGCCACGTCACCGGATAGGTAGCCCAGAGCAAGATATTTACCCTTTCTGTGCTTTGTTTCCTTCATCTGTAAAATAAGGTAGTAATTAAGCCTTGTGGACAGGGTTTTTGTGAGGGGTAACTGATTTTATACATTTACGTATTAAAATAGTACGTGAGACAGTGAATCTCCGCGAATATTAGTCAAAGAAGGTCCTGCTTGAGCAGAATCAGGACAGAGGAGGGGTTGGACAGAGCCTGAAGGGCTTATTGAAAAGGGATGAATTTCCAGTGAGGGGAACATCAAACCCTTTTCTTTGGGCTTCATTTACTGGTATATATGCTCGGCATATACTGGTATATATGCTCGGCATATACTGGTATATATGCTCGGCAAGGTGCCTTTGGGTCCTCATTGTACCCTATCTCAGCAGTGCTCAGTTGTGCTGACCATGGCCTTCTTTTCAGAACATTGGATTTTTAGTATGATTGTCTCCTGGTTTTCTCCCACCTCCTTGGGTGCTTCACATTTGACTCCTTGGCACAGTCAGTCCTCTTCTGGGACAAGCTCAATCCTTCTCTCTCTCTCTCTTCATTCTATGCTTCCCCCCCAGAACATCCCATTCACACTCATGCATGGCCTTAGTTACCACAGATGTGACACATGACTCACAAGTTTGCATCTATAACCCAGACTTTTCCACTGAGCTCCAGATCTGAGTACTCAAATGCCTACTTGTCTCAGAGTCATCTCATGTTCAACGTGTCCTAAAATGCATTCACCTGCCCCTCATCACATACCTGTTGTTCCTTTTCAGTGTTTCCAACTTGTATCTTACAAAGCCAGAGACTTATGAGTTATCCCTTATCCCACTCCTTTGTTCTCCAAATTTAACCCAACAGCAAGACTTACCAGTTCTGTTCCACTTAATCCAAGGCAGCCATCATTTCTCATCTCGATCACTGGCTTACATCCTTGCATCTTTTTTGACCGCCCACCCCTTCCATTTTTTTGTCCACACTGTAGCCAGGCTGGTATTTTTGAATTTTATACCTCATCATATAATTTCTCTTCTAAAAATAATCAATGGTTTCTCTGGTTTAAATCAGATGGTTAAATCAATGGTTTAAAATCTCTGTGCACTAACTACCATTCCAGCCCCATTTCACATCAGTCTTCCCTTCATTTAACCATTTAGATCTTGTCATTTCCTTGTTCCAATCATGTGACTTCTGGCCATACGACCTGTTCCCTCTGTCTGCACTCTCCTATCGTATTCTCAGAACATTATTCTCCTTCAGAAAATTTAACATTATTGAGATTTATTCATGTAATCTTTTTGACTGTTGTCTTTGTTTCCCACTAGATCATAAGCCTCAAGAAGTCTGAAAGACCCCGTGTCTTTCTTTTCTTCCTATTGTATTTCTACCCTAGCAAAGTGCTGGCACACAGCAGAAGCTTGATAAATAAATGCATGGTCTCAATTAGTGCTCATATCAACTTTGCCTTCATGGTACTTTCATTCCTCAATTTATATGCACAGCCAGAGAAGTTCAGTTCATTGATCAACATGCCCAAGACTGCAAAACTGATAGGTGGAAGAATTTGGAAGTGAAACCAAGTTATACTGTTTTTACTGTTCCTTACTATATTTTAGAGCTCCTTGTTTCTTAAGCTTGGAGAATAACAGGAACCACATGACTATGTCCATCTCCCCCCTGCCCCCACCTTTTTGTTGCTGGATTATACTGGGCATCTGGACTCTTAGTGATTGTACTTATTTCTGAACATGCATTTGTGTTTTGGAAAAATAACTTGATTAGCTTTTAATGAAATGTGATTAAGAAAAGATAATCTCAGATGGCCCCTGAACCAGGAACTCTGGATATTTTTGATTAAGTGGAAGAAAAATATAGACTCAGAAAATTGAGAATTATCTTCCTTGATGAATTAAAGGATTGTTCCAGATATACCAAAAAAGTAGGATTGGGAAAAGTTGGACGGTGTAATTCAAATATATAAATAACACATCAACAAAATTTTACCATCTGTATGCGTCATAATCAGGATGATTTGTCTGGTTATACTCATTATTTGCTTGGACCACATAAAATTGCTGATATGTGACCATTTTTTTTACCACTAAACAGCATTTTTTATGGTTCATTTCCCTCATAAAGAGATATTTTTCTATCTCTCCTTTGTGTCCCAAGACACATTTCATTTCTCATGAACCCATTGAAAAGAGGCCAACTTTGATTGACTTTACTGAAGTAGGACATTGATTCTCCCTTCTTCTCCATTACATGACTGCATCCATTTTCCATCTGGAAGCCATGGGCCAGTTAGAAGGAATCTTCCATTTGATCAAGGGTAATGAGACCCCCATGTAATAAAAAGAATAGAGGAGTTCATGGAGATCCAAGAATCTACTGTAATTATAACTCTCTAAGAGAGAAAATGGCCTGAAGCAGTATCTTCCTACAAACTTTGATGTGACTCATGGCAATTACTCATGTTGAGTGGAAACAATGAATACAATGGATTGGACCAGAGATCAGGAGGCAGTATGTTAGAAAGGAGACCAGAAATCATGTTAACCAAGAGAGATGACTACATTTTCAGAATTTTTAGTTCCTAGTCTGTCTCTAAGAGACCCTGCTGTGCTTTATTTCTCACCTATGAATACCCATGAAAGTTTCCTTTTTGTAACTTTCTAATAAAACTCTTATTTGCCCTTGTGAAGGAAAACTTTTCCTCACAACCAAACAATCCCCGACCAAGACAAGAATTAAATGGGATGATGTATGTGAGTTCTTTTCTTTTGTAAATTATAAAGACAAATATGAAGAGCAGCTATTCTTTCTTTCCCTTGTGAAACTTGGCTTTCCGAATGGAAATTTATTTCATGTTGGCCAATTAGATTGTGAAAAACCAAGCAGAAGAAGATGTTGCATCAATGAGGTATGAAATGCATGTTATTAAATGGGTTTTATCTTAGGACAATAAGCATAAATGCACAAGTAAACATCATTCATTTGCAATCCAGAGACTTTGAAAAGTCATTCAGCTGAATTTCTCCTCTTTCCTTCAGAAAGGATTAATTGAGCTCCTACTGTTTATGGACAAGCAAAGAGATCACCTCTGGCCACACTATAAAATTGAGTTGTACATGGGTGCCTGGGTGGCTCAGTCAGGAAAGTGTCCAACTCTTGGTTTCAGCTCAGGTCATGATCTATCCGTTTGTAGGTTCAAGCCCTGCATCAGGGTCCATGCTGGCTATGTGGAGTGCTTGTGCTTGGGATTCTCTCTCTGCCCCTCCCCCAGTTCACTACCTCTCTCTCTTTCTCAAAATAAATAAATAAACTTAAAAAAAATTTAGTTGTGGGGCGCCTGGGTGGCTCAGTTGGTTAAGCGTCCGCCTTCAGCTCAGGTCATGATCTCATCGTCTGTGAGTTTGAGCCCCGCATCAGGCTCTGTGCTGACAGCTCAGAGCCTGGAGCCTGCCTTGGATTCTGTGTCTCCCTCTCTCTCTGCCCCTCCCCTGCTCATGCTCTGTCTCTGTCTCAAAAATAAATGAAAACATTAAAAAAATTTAAAAAATTTAGTTGTACAGCTATGAAATCAATTGGCCTAGACCTTAAGTCTCATTCCTTATGAAAATATTTCATCCCCGTGGCTGTGTGAACAAGTGTTTTTAGAAAAATTTTGTTGTTAAGGCAGAGACAACATACTGCATTTACAAAATACATTTATTTTATTTATTTCACAAACTTTTTATTGACCTTCAGAGGGGGTTATTCAAACAAAGGTTGAGATGAACTTAAAGGGTAAAGATCTGAAATCAAAAGAGTTTCCTTCCTTCCTTCCTTCTTTCTTCCTTCCTTCTTCCTTCCTTCCTCCTTCCCTCCCTTACTTCCTTCTCTCTCTCTCTGCTTCTTTCTTTCTTTCTTTCTTTCTTTCTTTCTTTCTTTCTTTCTTTCCATTCGTCATATCTCTCTAATATCTTGACTTTCCTTACCTATGGATAAGGAGATCAGGTTGACCTACATGATTGTTCAGTTATTTAGAGCAGATATATTCATCTTTTTAATGTGTTATCCCTGGTACCAGATGTCAGTGGGGGGTATAGAGCCATTTTTTTTTATTATATGAAATTTATTGTCAAATTAGTTTCCATACAACACCCAGTGCTCATCCCAAAAGATGCCCTCCTCAATGCCCATCACCCACCCTCCCCCCCCTCCCACCCCCCATCAACCCTCAGTTTGTTCTCAGTTTTTAAGAGTCTCTTATGCTTTGGCTCTAGAGCCATTTTGTAACTTTCTAGTTTCAAATGTTGGGCCACCTCTCCCGAGCATCCAGGTGGGGAGGCTTAGAGTTGTACAAATGGATCTGGAACTCTGCAGAGAGGCCCAAGTTGAACATATGCTTTGGAACTTATTGGCATCAAGGTAGTAATTCAAGTCATTAGAGAGGATGAGATTTTTAAGGGATAGGATGAAGAAAGAGAAAAAAGAGGATGGGTAGTAGGAACTCCAATATTCAAAGGATGGGTAGAGGAAGAGGAGCCTGTGAAAAGTAAAAAGAAGGAAAACCCAGGAGGTCAAAAGTAATCCAGGGCTGACTATAATCCATAAAACAAAAGCACATTAGAAATTCCAAAAGGGGTATTTGGGGAACAATTTCAAATTCTACAGAGAAGTGAGAAAAGATTGAAAAGCATCATTTGAATTTAGCAACAGAGGGATGATTGAAGTAACATTTCTGTTCACTTTAATGAAAACTCTCGTTCATCACTCTCTTCCCTGGGATAGGGTTTAGTGTGGTTAGAGATGGCTAGAGAGAGGGGCTAGCTTAGAGTTGCACACCATTCCACTATCTGCAAAGAGGGAGCATGGTAGAAAGGAATTTCTTTTGGCTTCCTGAAGTAAAATTACTGAAATCAACTTTATGTATTCTATTTGTGCACCCCACTCACGACATCAAGGAATTGCTCCTTGGAAGGAGACTGTCGCAGGAATAAGGGTTTCTCCTTTTCCACCTTCAGAGCCTCCCCGTGTATAATATATAGCAAATGCTCTATGGAGAAACTGTATTTTCAGCCTCAGAAGTTGTGCAGGCCCAAATTATATTGAATGTGTAGATTCGTTTTAAGAATATAAAGCCTACCAAAAAAACAAAAAACAAAAAAGAAAAGAAACAGACTATAACTTCTACCAATCATGCTGAGTGAGACTGTGCTTTTATAGCTTCTGACACTGGGCAATGAATCAGAAATAAAAGCTTTTAATGGTTGAGCTTTAAGTCAGATAAGTGTGTGTTTGGACACTGCCTCATATATTCTGGGTGATCTTGTGCAGGTTACTTAATTTATTTTAGTTCCCATTTCCTCGTAGGTGAAGTGAGAATGATAATATCTACCTCTTAAGATTTTTTAAGTATTTAAAAGATAATAAACATTGAGCATTTAAGAGAGTGCTTTGCACATGACACTCCTCAATAGTGTTAAACCACTATTATTTCTATTCTAGTTGACTTTTCTTCTCTGCCTGGGACCCATCCCGGATTGAGGCTTTTCAGACATTGCTCCCCAACCTCCGTAGGGTCCTCAACCTACTTTCTTCCTTCTTTCCTTCCTTCTTTCCTTCCTTCCTTCCTTCCTTCCTTCCTTCCTTCCTTCCTTCCATCCTTCTATCCTTTCTTCTTTCTTTACACACTTTTTTTCTTGACATTGGTTATACTTAGAGGCCAACTACTTTAAACCAACTTTTTTCTTTGGATCCTGATGCCTATTGAATACATTTTAAATTTATTTTCTTCCTTTTCATTACCAACTCTTCAACACAGTCTACACCCACCTTCTCTTTTCCATGATCTGTTTTATTTGTAAACTTTGAAAGGGAATTTTAGCCTCCTGACTCTGCTTATGGGAAGGTCATAAGCAGTGACCTGTTTCCAGTGAAAATCAATGACCTTTTAAATTATCACCCTCTGGAGTTATTCAGCTGCATATGATTCTGTTGAGAATCCTTTCTTTGAAAAATCTCTTCCCTTTCTTTTCTGTGTCACCACAACATCCTCACTCTTTTTTTCTTTTCCCTCCCACATCCTGGTCATCGGAATTTCTCAAGAATTACACGTTAGCCTTCTCTTCTTTTTGATACACTAATTTCTCCAGACTTTGATCTGCTCAGAGTTTATATTATAACCTTGATGATGAAAGACATCAAGTCTACACTTGTGCTCTGAGTTTTTAACTTGTGTTCCACCTTCATATTTCCAAACATTTAGAACCACTGCTATCTTCGCATCCTTCAGCAGGTAAGCTCAACTGTCACACCTCTTTGGGGCTCTGCTACTTTCCAGCCAATAAAGATCTCTCCCTTTTCTATGTTTCTTTTAGGCTGTCCCATTCAGATTAGGATCTGTCTTAACTCTGTGAAAACCACTATTATACATAGCTTACGTGTACTCAGAGGGCAGTACTCAGATTGATATTTCTTGTGTCAAACTTAAGTACTTGTTAATTACTGCTTCTACTTTTTACAAATGTCAGTGTGGCAGATCAAACACGAAACATAGGTAAACCTCAGAAAAGAAATTGTTTTACATCTAGAGTGGTCTAATACTTATTTAGGAATTTGTGTTTGTTGTCAAGCTAAGTTTATTTAATAATATTAAAAGGCATAATTAGAATATGAGATTTAAGTGTATTAAATATTGAGGATCATATAAAACAAACACACTAAACAAATATGTTTCCTCTTTTTAAAAATTATTTGGCACTAGAATTTAATGTCATATGTTTCTACATAACCCTGGTTAGGAAATGAGTAGGGATTTTTTTTTTTTTCTGGAACATTAAAATGGGATATTTAGCAAACATTTTCTGACTCACAATTTGGAGACTGCAATTAATTCTCAATATAATTACTTTAATTAAAATCCACTACAATCTGGTTTGTGTAGTTAATTAAAAAAAATCCAAGGGTGGCAAGTCTTATGTTGAAAAAATATTTTGTTTTGTGTGGTATTGAGCAAAGCTTTCCTAACTTTCATGTTTTTTATTTGAAAAGATCCAAACTAAATCTCAAATAAGCATAGATTTAGTAAAATAAAAATAAAGACAACCTCCTCGATACAAATCCATGCAAAAAGGAAGCGATTTTTTATTGATTTGAACAAAAGGACTATTTCTCGTATTTCTAACTAGTATACCTATGCCAATCTCAGAAAGTACATAGACTTGCTTATGTATTGTCTGGTTGAAAAATGACTAAGATTCTATTCTGGACAAGGCCATTTGGAAAGCCTCTTGGTGGTGGTCAAATAATAAATATGATACTATTTGGGGCTATATGGTAGAATACTGAAAGCTCAATTTGAATTCTTTTTAGCAGCTGAGTCACTGCAGGGCTTAGCAAGTGACTTTTATTTTTGCGCCTCAGTTTTTCTTGATCACAATTCAAAGGGAGAATTTCGATCAGAAAATATCCTAAGTTGCTTAATAATGAGAAAAAGTTGAAGTCGGAGAAAGGGAAAAATAAAAATACTAATAAAGTCTTGTGGGAATTTTGCAAGCTAAGAGATGAAGGCCAAAGGTGGGTAAATTAACAACATTGACAAGTAGACAACATCAGTATTTTATGGGAGTCTGTCCAAAAGAAACGTGCCTCCGGGATGGCCTGTTTCTGGCACCAGGTGCCCGTTGATTTGATGTGTTGCTGCTGTGCCTTCATTTATTCACTCCCTTTATTCTATCAAACAGATTTGTATTAAATAGCACCTATGGGATAGAGTGCTAGTGACTGGTGCCACCAGTAACGTGCGTGCTGATGTGACTGAACGTGACCTTGCTAAATTCTTCTCTTTCATCCTCACCCAGGCCTTATTTCAAGATGCGAGGCATTTGCAGGAATCACAAGATGTGGGTTAATATGTTAGGGATTGTGGGATCCATGGAGTTTGCGGTTCTGGGAAAACTTGCTTCTGGCTTTTGAACCCATCATCCTATTTCTTTCTTTTTTTCTTTTCTCTCTCATTTTTTTAACTTTTTAAAATGTTTATCTATTTTTGAGGGAGAGAGAACCAGAGCGAGAATGGGGTAGTGGCAGAGAGGGAGACACAGAATCCGAAGCAGCCTCCAGGCTCCGAGCTGTCGGCACAGAGCCCGATGCGGGGCTCGGACCCACCAGCCGTGAGATCGTGACCCCAGCCGAAGTCAGACGCCCAACCGACTGAGGCACCCAGGCGCCCCCCATCGTCCTATTTCTCTTGTTGCCTTTATGCTACTGGAAAGAGCAAGGAATTCAAGACTAAGAGGCAAAACTTGGAGAGTCTGAAACTTATTTTAAATAACTTTGGCTCCTGGAGAAGGAGATGGCCAGTGGGAGTTCCACTTGTGCATGGTGAGGGCAGTCTGCTGCCAAGATTATGCTTAACGGTTTTGTGATTTATGTTTAGGTGGTAGCTGAGACTTAGAAGATGGGAGACCCAAAAGAAAATGGACACAACCTTCTTTTAATATTTTCCCTCGCTTTCATGAATCCCCTGTGTTCGCCCCTTTCAGTTCATGGGGTAATCTTCAAACAACTGCAGAAAGAATGGGTTTGTAGGTAGGTCCATTCTTTTTAAGAAGAGATTTTTTATTCCAGTTGTACTTTCCTTGTATCCTGTCTGCTTTCTCTCTTTCTCTCTCTCTTTTTTATTGTTGAACTCTGTGTACCTTCAAAGATCTATTCCTTTTCTTTTAAAAAAAATGTAAAAGCTTTAGAGGTTTGTAAATCAGCACAGAAATGAACAATAGGTTGGTTTCTCCTTTTATAGTTAGGTTTATGAGAATGTAGAAGAAAATGACTTGGTTGGAAATAGATTGATTCCATGAAGCTAGGATAGGAAGGGCAAAGGAAAAGAGAATTTCTATGGCATTTTCATATGACACATGAATTCCATAGGGATTTGTCAGGTCTGAAGGATATTTTCTACATAGGGAGGACACTGACTGCTATGTAACTGATAACCCCCTAGGTCGTGTCCCTCCCTCTCTAGGCTTCTCTGACCCAGTGTAAGTTACAATCAGAGGGGAATTTCCTTATTTGAGGTCTTCTCACTTCAGTGACTTTCTAAGTAGAAATGAGAGAACCCAGAAAAGTTTTGAAAAAAGTTTTAGTTCTTCCTGGCAATTACATGTTCCCCCCACCCCCACCCCCACCCTGTATGTCATTTGGACATGAGGAACTTTATTACCTTAGGAACAAATATGGAATGGTTTTCTTGCAAAGTGAACTTGATTTGGGGGTCAACAACTGGAGAATATTCCCTTTTTTCTCCAGTGGCTTCACAATAAAATGTATGCTCAATGTAACTGAGGAGAAAGACTAGAAATGTTTCTTTTTAGTCATGTGTGAATGTTTGTATAAGTACAGTGAAGATAAAATTTGAGTAGTTGAGAATATAAAGGCAACACACTCTTCAATTTTCTTAACACTTAAAAATGTGCATACTATGGACAGATATCTAGGAATTTGCTTCAAATTTCCACTGGCTATGTTATGTAGAAACAGATACCATCATATTCCTTTTCTAAAAAGTGAAAAAGAGAAGTAACAAAGAATAAATGTTTCATGGGCCATTGATTATAGGACTCAATATGATTATGTGTAGTGTTGGGTGTATAAGAGTGAATGAGACAGAGAGGGAGAAAGAAAGACAATGAGAGAGAGAGAGAGAGAGAGAGAGAGAGAGAGAGAAAGGGAAAGATAGAAGAGAAAAAAGAGGTGTTTGATTGGTGGGATTAGGATATTTCTTATAATAATTTAAAAAATTCTACAGCTATGTTTAACACATGAATAAACTCTAGTCACAAACTTTTAACTCAGTTTATTCTTTAGATTTGATTTTTGTGTTTTCCTTCATCTAGATGGCAAGATGGTCACTCTGTTGCTAAAAAGGATTCGGTAAAATTAAGATAATTATTTGTAATAATATCAGATCAATGAATTCGACCAGAATCATCCTCTGAAAGGTTTTAAAGTGGTCTAAATTAAATCTATTCAAAAATTTTGCCATAAAATAATGAAAAACAGACTAGTTAAAGGGACAGTACCAAGATAGACACATTTAAAATTTGAAACCATTCTCTTCATATTGAAATATCTATTAATACTCTTATTTTCATACAAGAAAATCAATTTCCCAGAGTAATTCTTTTTCTAACTTTTAGAGAATTTTAAAATGTATTATTATTAAATTTTATTAAATTTATTAAATTGTAAATTTATTTTTTTTATTATTATTTAAAAAAAATTTTTTTTTCAACGTTTATTTATTTTTGGGACAGAGAGAGACAGAGCATGAACGGGGGAGGGGCAGAGAGAGAGGGAGACACAGAATCGGAAACAGGCTCCAGGCTCTGAGCCATCAGCCCAGAGCCTGACGCGGGGCTCGAACTCACGGACCGCGAGATCGTGACCTGGCTGAAGTCGGACGCTTAACCGACTGCGCCACCCAGGCGCCCCAAATTTTAAATTTATTTTGAGAGAGAGAGAGAGAACACAAGTGGGGAAGGGGCAGAGAGAGGGCATGAGAGAATCCCAAACAGGATTTGCACCACCAGTGCAGAGCCCAATGTGGGGCTTGAACTCACGAACCATGAGTGCATGACCTGAACCAAAGTCAGACACTACTGACTGAGCCACCCAGGTGCTCCTGCTTTTCTAATTTTTAAAATGTTAGCTATTAGGGCATGAAACTGACCTCATTTCTGATGCCGGTAGGTATGTGACATGTTAATAAACTCAGACATTGCTTTTCTTCTTCTCTAGTTTAACCCTTGAATTAAAAATTTGTTTCATACTGATTGCTGATCGATGCCAGCATGCTCCTATGCCTAGTATGAATTTTGAGGTTTTTTTCACTGTAATTTAATATAAATAGCCTGTTTACCTGTGAGTTCCTTGATGTTTGGGATTATTATGTAGCACAATGTTTGGTCCATAGGAGATACTCAGTAAGTGTTTGTGGAAAGAATAAAATTTTCAAACTGACTATTCTAGATGGATCGGCTAGCTTTAATTTGCTCCCTAAAAGTAGACTGCTTTCCTAAACTTATATACTATTTTGTAACTTTCTACTGTAAGTCATAACCAAACCCAGGCCTCTTAAGTATAGATGTACCTGAACTGATCTATCACTAATTCTACAAAAATGATTGAAAAATTTGTCCAAGGATTATTCCTTTGGATAAGTACATCACATATTAGTTGGTATTCAAATTAAATAGTAATCTACACATAAAGATTAAACTTAACAAAGTATGCCAAATTAAAAGTGAAAACCAAATATCTAACCTTACTACACATACTGTTGCTGAATTGAGAATTGAGACAAGCTACTGTGCTGTCCATGTATTTGCCAAGGTCAGGTTCAATTAACAGCCAACATCACAGAGCAGTGCACAAAGGTGCTGGTTAGGAGGACGTGCCCACCACCCACCCCATAAAACATTTGTAGGCAGTAAGAACTCCAGACACATATTAGTGAAGAGACTCTTACTAACTTATACAGGAACACTGAACCCCCGAATTTCCCTCTATATCTATACAGAGATGATGTTTGTGATGCAGAGAGCCTTAATATCCATAAATATCCAAATAACTCCAACAGACCATTTATTTATTTAAATTTTATTTAAATCCAAGTTGGTTAACATATAGTGTAATAATGGTTTCAGGAGTAGAATTTAGTGATTCATCACTTACATACAACACCCAGTGCTCATCCCAACAAGTGCCCTCCTTAATGCCCATTGCCCATTTAGCCCATTTGCCTACCCAACACCCCTCCAGCAACCCTCAGTTTGTTTTATAGAGCATTTTAATCTTATACTTTCTAGATTATGAAAATGAACAACTTTTCCTGGAACATTGTCTACTCTTTCAGGGAAGGTAAATAATCAAATGTCTTAAAGATACAGTACTAAGTATGCCTCCTGATTTTCTTGTTTGCCCTTAATTGATGAGCCTGTGCCTCATCTACTACAGACCGCTCTGAGTCTCCTTATAGATTATAGAATTTAAGGAGATTATAAATAACACTCATTCACTCATTCTTTAAATAATACACCAACTATTGGGAGTTTCAATAGGTTTGTACTGGGGGTAAAGAAGTAAAAAAAAAAAAACAACACCCCAAACTGGAAAACAAAGCAGCCAAAATAAAAAACAAATAAAGCCAGACGTAACTTGTCTTCATAGGATGAACATGAAAAAGTTCGTATACATAAAGATATTGTTATGAAGGAAAAGCTTAATGCACTATTATCAGATGTAAAGGTTGGAAGGACCAAATAAGAAACACAGAAGTACACAGCATGCTGGGGTGTGTGTGTGTGTGTGTGTGTGTCCCAGCTATTGCATGCACCTACAATGCCCCCTTCAGGAGAATGTCACTGACCACTGTCCCACTCCCGGCGGGGCTGAGGAAACCATTGCTGCCTTCTCCGTACCTTCTGTGACCTCGTTTGTAGTTCTTCAGTTGTCTTTACCATGTGATTAGAAATGATCTCTTTGGAGCACCTAGTTGGTTCAGTCAGTGGAAAAGCTTTACTTTGGGAGGGACAGGGAACTGAAGTTCACTCTTGGGCCGTCAGTAGCAAGGTCGTGGCGGGAGCTGGAAAGGACATGGCATGTCCTAGGGTGGCCTGCTTTGGGCACGGAGTGTGGCAGCGGCTCTTGGTAGCCTGCATTTCTTCCTCTTAGCCCACCTCTGATTTCAGCCCAGCTTTGAGTGACATACCCTGGGAGTCCAGACTCATCTGCTGGCAGGTGTGTCTTGTTTTCCTGGGAACGGGCTCAGAGAAATACAGACGGGGTGGCAGAGATACCTGTCCCTGGGAGCAATCCTTCACCAAGACTCAAATCAAGACACCAGCATAAGTAGCAGAGGTCACTAAGCACTAAGTGGCCGGCGCTTTTCTGCTCCAGATTTCCACATAATACCCAACACAATTTCTCTACAAGCAGACACACACTTCCCTTATTTGTAATTAAGTCCAGCCATAGACAACTTGACCGATACTTTTTGTTTTAGAACATCTATCTTCTTTTTTTTTTTTCAACGTTTATTTATTTTTGGGACAGAGAGAGACAGAGCATGAACGGGGGAGGGGCAGAGAGAGAGGGAGACACAGAATCGGAAACAGGCTCCAGGCTCTGAGCCATCAGCCCAGAGCCTGACGCGGGGCTCGAACTCACGGACCGCGAGATCGTGACCTGGCTGAAGTCGGACGCTTAACCGACTGCGCCACCCAGGCGCCCCTAGAACATCTATCTTCTAATTGCTGTGTAAGATTTATATCATTTTAATATTTGTCTTATTGGGTGTCAGGGAACCCTGGATAGGAAACATGTACAAACCCAGGTAATAGCTCAAGGGATAAGCTTGCCCAGCTCTACTTGGAAACCTTTATAACGACCAACGGTAGATGCTATGAGTTGCAAGATTGAAAGAATCCTCAGGCAGAAGAATGTATGAGCTGAGCGTTCCCCAAACCTTCAGCCTTCTGGGGTTACTCTGTCCTTTCAAATACAAATTCAATAACTGAACCCTTCCTGCACAAAGGCACTAAATGATGCAGTCAGTCTAATACCTTGTCTCTTATTTCCCTGGGTAGGGGAGTGGAGGAGAATGCGTACAAGATGCTCTCAGCTCATATATCCTTCCATTGGCTGCTCCTGTCTCCCTTTAATTCACTCCGTATCTGCCATCCTGCTGTACCTGTCTCCTGCCCACACCAATTCATTCTAAGCCACAGTCACCTGTCCTCTATTCCTTTTTGTAGCACCAGCCCAGACCTGCTACAGAGAACTTTGCATGAAGGCTTGGTGAAAGTGGCAAGGAATTACAGCACAAATCAGTAAACAACCTAAATTCGAGTAAGTGAATAACCTTATCTCAAGTTCATCGGCCATTTCTGCTCATATTTTCTTTTGGGCCACTGGCCTGCTGCCATTTTTGTGGGTCCATTCTCTCACTCTAGGGTCTTTCCCCCTCTCATCTTTCTCCTAGTTCCAAATTCACCTCCCACCCATTTCAAAGAAAACCTTTTCAAAATAGACATTATAACTACATGTAAAATGTACTGATAATTCGTTCAATGGAAGAATTTAGCTTCTGTTTTTCAACCTCCTTATTCCAGTCTGCCCCAGACTTTGCCTTTTGAAGTCCCAATATATCCTCTCAAACAAAATGCCAGTTTGCAATACATATTTAGCAATCCAAGAATTGTTAGAAATTTTGAAAATCACAGCTTTTCTTTAACTGCCTAAAGATCAAATTCTTAGGTGGTTTCAAGGTCAAAGCATTACTCATAGCTCTGTGACCAGGGGCTTTTGTTAAAGGAAGCAGGACAGGAGTAGACTTTGTTACCCTTCCCTTTGTGAATGGAAAATCCAAGGGTCAGAATTTATGCTATCTGCCCCTCCTCATGGCCAAATCCAGCTCCAACTGCCTAATATGGGCTGTGGTCCCATTGAGAGACCTATACTGTAGCTCTAGAGGATGTCTCAGGTTCACATCATGGGGAAGGACCAGAAGTAAGAGAGATAGAAAAGAAGTTTTTACAACTTCTGCCAAAATATGTATCTTTGAATTGGGCTTGGGATGCTACATTGACTGCCTTCTAGTGCTGCATCATGAAGCCAAAATTGTTTTCCCAAAATTCAGTAAGCCAGACTCTAGTTTCTAAGGATGGGTGAGGTGGGGAAAGCAGAGAGCTGTTGGTGCTAACTTAATGGTGTTATTCATTTCTTCATGTTCTTTTTCTGAGTACATTTCCAGTCCCATTCTCTTTCTCGCTCCTTTCTGGGACTCCAATGACACATAAGTTGGATATTTTGTTATAGTTCCACAGGTCCCTGAGGTGTCTCCCCTCCCCTTCCCCTGCCCCAGTCCTTCAGTTTTCTGTTTTCAGACTGGAAAATTTCCATTGTTCTGTCTTCAACTTCATTGATTCTTCACTCTATCCTTTCCATTCTGCTATTGAGACCATCCATTAAGTTTTTTGTTTGTTTTTGTATTACATTTTTCAATTCTAAAATTTCCATTTTATTCTTCTTTATATTTTCTTTGCTGAGACTTACTATTTTTTTTTTATTTATTTTAGTCATATGTATAATTGTTTGCTGGAGCATGTTTGTTGGATTGCTGCTTTAAAATCATTGTCAGATATTTATTTATTTATTTATTTATTTATTTATTTATTTATTATTTATTTATTTATTTTAGAGAGAGAGAGAGAGAGAGAGAGAGAGTGTGAGCGAGGCAGAGGGGCAGAGGGAGAGAGAGAGAGAATCCCAAGTAGGCCATGCTCAGCACAGAGCTCAACATGGGGCTAGATCTCATGACCCTGGGATCACGACCCGAGCCAAAATCAAGAGTCGGATGCTCAACTCACTGAGCCACCCAGACACCTCCATTGTCAGGTACTCCTAACCTCTGTGTCATCTGGGTGTTGGTGTTTGTTGGTTACATTTTCTGATTCGTGCTGAGATTTTCCTGGTTCCTGATAGGCTGAGTGGTTTTTGATGAAAATATAGATGTCTGGATCTTATGTAAAACCTCTGTGATAGTCGGCCTCCCCTGACTCAGATCTGGTAGGTGAAGAAGGGCACTGCTTCGTGACTGCCAGGAGGGGTGGAAGTCCACATTTCTCACTGACAGCTGGAGAAGAGGTGATCCTCATTATTGCTGGGTGTAGGTGTGGGTGGAAGGTCAGGCTTCTTGCTAGGTCTCTGCTGATACTACTCTGGCTTGGAGGCGGGCGGGAGTGCCTTGTTACTGCTCCTCACATGGCCTCCACCAACACCGTGGGGCTGAAGAGGTCCTTCTTACACTAGGCAGTGATCAAAGTTTTGATTTTTTTCTAGGCCACCTCTGACACCGCCCAGTGGGGTGAGGGAGGGGCAGGGATGGAAATCTAGCCTCCCCAGTGACACTAACAGGATTGGGTTGGGTGGCGGATGGGACCTGGCATAGTGAAGAGCCCCGTCGTCATTTGGGTCTCCTTTGATACCAGTCTAGTGGAAGGGTTGGGGCACTTCATTATAGCCTGGCAAAGGTGGAAGGCTGTGTACCCTACTTGGACTTTGCTGGTAAGAGTATGGTTGGGGGGGGCACAGTTTTCTCTGTGGTATTTAGCTGGATTAGGATGCTTATTTTACATAAATTTTCTGTCTAGCTGTGATGTTCCTTTGGATAATGGGAGCAGGTTGACTGTAGTTTTTTTTTTTTTTTTTTTTTTTGGTAGCTATTGGTGTTTCTGAATTCCTGGCTTATCCGGGAAGCAGTCTGGAACACCTGAAGCAAAGAAAACACAAAACCCCAAACCCAAAAACCTAGAGAACTTACCACTGTGTCTTTCCATGGTTCTCAAAATCTCTAGCCAGACTTCTTTGTTCTCTGTAGCTTTCAGGATCTTCTTACATTGGTTTTATGTATAATGTCTCTGTTTGTTTGTTTGTTTGTTTATGCTCTAGTTAGCATAAGGAAACTTATGCTGGGGAAACTACTCCAGCTCCATTTTTCCAGAAGTAGAAATATCTCCGATGTCAAGATAGAGTAACTTTGAGGTTTTAGAGGCTCAGTGGGCTCTCCTGAGACTCTCATTTGTGGTTATCTGTTTTGGTCTTAATGCTGAACCACTCCGAGCAGTATCTGGCTGTGTAAGAGGTGTGCCTCCTCCTGCCCAGACACTACCATGTTCCAAACCCAATACCCGGCTCCATCCTGATATCCTTATGTACGTATCTTCTCATGTGCTTCTACTAGGTCCTTCCCAGTGTCGAGTCTACGTCTGTACTCTGTTGAGAAACTGAATAAAAATTCTCTGTAGGATGGAGAATGAGTACTAAGAGGGATAAAAATAATCTCAATTATGCTATAATTTGACATGTTCTAATATTTGTTCAAGTCAAATAGAAATTTATCATTTAGTGATTTTGTTTTTAAATGGGTGTATTTGAATTGCCCAAAACAACTGTTTTCTCGAGAGAAAAAAGTTTCATTCTCTTCGTAAGGAGACTGTTGTATGTGTGTTATATTGCTGAATAGTAGAGAAAGACTAAATAATATTGGAAATAATTGTGTAAATGAAAAAAATCTCCACTTAAATACTGTCGCTGTCTTGTTAGAGAATTACTTGCATAATTATTTTTAATTCCAAATGCCTCCATATTTGCCATCTGTTTTTTCCTGGCATTGAGAGTCAAGAAAGATGAGGCAGAAAGTACGTGAAATAAAATGGTTCCTAATGAAGAAAGTGTGTTTAACCTTAGAACCCTAATATCAAACCCTAATATTAATTAAACTAATATTATGGCTTCATGATTTTCTTTCAAAAATAATTCCCCCCCCCGAAATGTCTTGGACAAGCTACTTCTTGCTACCAGCCATGTCTCAAGGGATGTGTACTGACTGGAAATTTTGAGCTTCTATAAAAGTGTTTATTAAATTTTTGAATAATTGTATTAAATACCAACAATAAGCAATCATCATTTTCATGTTTGTTGAGCAATTGCTCCTTGTTGAACCACAAACTTGGGATACAGAATTCAGACTAAAGGGCAAAGTACAAGAAGTTCTTTGCATGGGTAATGTATTCATAGATACTAAGAAACAAATAAACCAACCAATCAACCAAACAAACCTCAACTAAAAATGAATTGAACATGAAAATAGCATTAGAACAAGTTTAAAATACCTGGGGGAAAAATAAATCATAACAACAGTGTGTATTAAACACAATTTTTTTGAAGAGTTTATGTCCACCTTTTCTCTGCTTTATGCAACTTTCCCCCCTTTAAACTTAGAATGATTTAAGGGGAAGAGGGTTGTTATATCATTTTATTTTTCTTTCAGTTACAAAGGAAACATGAGAGTGTGGAAATGTCTTCAGGACTCATATCCTCCAACTATCTGTCCAGTGAGGAAATCCCTTCTAAGGATAATGTCTGTCTAAACTACAGTAGGAGCAGAGAACTGCTCCCACTTTGAGGCATGACTTTTTTTTCCCCCTCTAGCTTCAATTGGTGGAGAGTCTTTCCTCATACTAAGCTGAAGTGTTCCTCTATGTTCTAGTTTGGCCATAGGGAGTAATTCTAGGCTCTCTTCCATATGATGGGCTTCAAAAGATGTTTTCTTTTGTAGGTTCAATATTCTCAGGTTCTTCAGCTATTCCATTTTGATAGTTATTCTAGACATTTTAGTACTGTAATAACCTTTTTCCTTCAATGCTCCCTAGGTCATAAATGTATCTACTAAAATATGATTAGAAAGTCAATTTAAAAAAAATTCATTTCAGTTCAATTCAGGGAATAGTTGTCAAGCACTTTTGATGTGCCAGACACTCTGTTGGGCCTTGGGGGCTATGAGAGTGAACACGACCATCTGTCCTCCTGAAGATCACAGTTAGCAGAGACAGATATTCAATGAGTAATTACAGCTGTGATGAGGGTTATGGAAGAAGTTGTAAAGTTGTCTAAAGCAGAGGGAGTTTAATGAATCCTGGAGAATCATGGAAGGCTTCTATGATGAGGAGATGTTTAAGTGAAGTCTTGAAGCATGAGTAGAAATTAGCCGGGATGCTAGAGGTTCGGGCAGTGGGAATGGTACATGAGGAAGCCCTCAGGTTCCCAAAGTCCAAGGGACTGTTTAGAAGGAGGATTCCACAGTCTCATATCAGTGCAGAGTCTTGAGTGGCTGTCACCACTAGGTATTGGGAACTCCATTGTTCAGAAAGGAGCAAGCCCTTGACTCTTCTTTCTGTGTGTGTTCCCTGGCTTTCACACTGACGCCTCTACTTATTACATCACAGTTTTAACAACTGTCCAGGTTATGTGAACATATTATCTCAGAAATAAATGCTTTAAAGGTTTTACGTTTGGAAAAAGTGCTCAAGGCAGAAAGTCACTCTTCCTACTTGGCTATATTTATGTGCCACATGGCCAATTAGATAAAGACCAAAAGGTGTTTAATAGATTTAGCATAAAGGAATTCATTGGTGACATTCCAAAGAGCTCTTCGTGGCTTGGTGGGAGAGGAAGTCAGATGGCAGTAGGGTAGAGAGTGAATAAGAGGTGAGCTAGAAAATACAAAGAATGCAGACACTCTAAAGGATCTTGGGTGTAGAAAGAAGAAAAGAGATGGGATAAATATCCAGAGGACAAGAAGAATAAAGAAATGTCAGGGTTTTGTTTTTTTTCAAAGGAAAGATGATCACAAGATTAAACATTGCTGGAAGTACACGACTATTTATTTAAAAGTGAGAAATATGGGAAAAAGTTTCCCCCAAAAGAGGCCTTACCTATGACCTTTGGTTATTTCCAATTTGGTTTAGAAGGTAAATATAAAACATAAGTAATGGCATAAGAATAAGACATCCTATAAAAAGAACTTTTGTTGTGAACTAGTTGTGTGATGAGAAAGGGAAGAAAAGAGAAAAGAAAATTAGGTACTATACATTGAGGTGACAATGCTTTCAAAAGGTGGTAGCAAGCTAGAGATCAATGTGGGCTGGAGGTTTAAACACAGAAGAGAGCTTGAAGTTCATCTCCTTGACGTTCAGTCCGTTTGACTTTCGGCAAGTTATGTAGCCTTTTGAAGCTTCTGCTTTCTGTTTGTAAAAAGGGGATCATGATGCTGAACTCACACGTTTTGTGTTTGTGAAGAGGAGATAGTTCTTGTAAAGCTCCTACTTTGATTAACGTACAATAAATGATAGTTCATGTAAAATAATAGAACATGGGACTTGAATGGCAGAGACGCTATTTCTCTATCATGGTTTGCACATAGTAGGCGTTCACAAACCACTGGAGAGAAAAAAGAAAAAAAGTGAAATGCACAATGTAAGCAAATACGTGAAACTTAAAAAATATATGTGAGGGCAAATGATGACAAATTAGATGGATCTAAAGTTCATTGTGTTCACGATATTAGGAAAATCTGGGAGATCAGGGTACTTGGAAGCTAACTCAGAAATGGTAAATCATGATATATGTGTTAATGACATTATCTGTTATAACAGGTATAAATCTTAGTTCAGAATGATCCAGAAAAGTAAGAAACATAACTTGATTCTTCTATATAGCAACTAAATTTTTCTTTGAATTTTTTTTTGTTGTTGTTGCTGTTGTTTAGTTTTTATTTTATAATCGTAACTTAACTCTGCAATACAGCTAGACCTGGAGGAGAGTAAGGAAACTATGGAACCCACAGTACTACAGTGAGAGCACAAAGATTATGGAATATTTCAAGCAGATGGGGGTGAAGGGGTGCTTTCCTGTGCTACAGAAGGAATGGTCTGATAGTTAAGATAAAACACAAGTCAAATTTATTAGGTTTGTCCATAGTCAGCAATGGTGATCTTCTTCCTGGTCTTGCCGTTCCTGGGCCCAGAAGTCTCCACAGCTTCCACAATATTCCTGCCCTCTTTCACCTTGCCAAAGATCATATGCTTGCCATCCAAACACTCAATCTTGGCAGTGCAGATGGAAAACTGGGACCCACATTAGTGTGGGTCTAGCATTTGCCATGGACAAGATGCTAGGACCTGTATGCTTCAGGATGAAATTCTCATTGTCACATTTCTCCCTATAGATGGACTTGCTGCGAGTGCCATTGTGGTGTGTGAAGTCACCACCCTGGCACCTAAGTCCCAGAATAATCCTGTGAAAGCAGGAGATTTTAAACCAAATTCTCCGTCTCCAGTGCTCACAGCTCAAAAGTTCTCAAAAGTCGTTGGAACTCTGTCTGCAAACAGTTCGAAGGAGACATGGCCCAAGGGCTCGCCCTCCAGCACCGTGTTGAAGAACGCAGTGAGGTCGCAGGTGGCCTCAGGGGGCAGCATCTGCATGACCTCTTTGAATCTTCATTTCCTGAGGCCATCAGACACCTACACTGTCTCTCTTTTCCCTGGCTTGGGTCTAAGTTCCAGGGAGATGTATGCAATTTCAAGATGTTATATGACCTATTTTGTTTTTGAGTCATCCATCCACAGAAATATTTGCTGACCAATCCATGGTTCCATTTAGTCTTTGCTCTCTGATCCATATAGTAAACTTTTGAGACAACTCTCATTCTTGTCCATCGAGGGCCTCAGGTCCAATGGCTCTCTCTGGTATTTTCATGTCAGGCTTGAAAACTGAAACATCAAGCTTTTATGCTATTCCCTAGTAAGGGACTTCTCCTGGGACGTTATCTATGGCTTCATTTGCCTTGATGCCTAAATTGTGCCTTTATCACTTCCTTGGGTTTATGATCTAAGAGAAGGGGCAAATATCCCTCTTTGTTCTCTGTCTCCTAAACCACCTCAGGGTCTTGCCTCCTCAATGAAGTTCTAATATGGAGAGCAGAGTCAATACTATCTCTAAACCACCATACTTTTTCTTTCTTCTGCTGTCCCGCAGCCTAGTAGATTACTTTTCTAGTATTCAGGGAAGATCCCTCCCTTTATAGTTTTTGATAGCTCCCCCCCCGCCCAGATTCATTTTTGCCCCTCAAATAATCATTTTGTGGCATTATGATTTTGGCAAATATCAACCAGGCACTCATAGGAAGCTTCTGTTTTCTGCCTTACCCTGTCACGCCTGTATCCTGAGGAAATAACTAGAATAGACAGATTATTTGCCTGAATTAGGTGAGCAAGTGGAAGAGGGAAAGTGGGAACTTTAGGAAAAATCCATTCATATTTCAGCATCCTGTGATAATGACAATACATTGCATTACCTTACAATTTGCTGCATAACTTGTAAAAAGTAAATTGATAGAAGCCCTATATTGGTTATTGAAATTTGATCAGTCTCCTCCAGCAATGCACTTTTAGCCCATTTTTATTCATCTGAATTCTTTATCCACATTGTTTGGAAACAAATTCTGTACAAATTCCTTTAGCTCACCTGATGAAAATTTAGACTAGTTGTTAATGTCTGACAATCACAATTCTGAGATTGTAGTGGCAACATTTTTGGATGCTCATTACAGTTCATTTTACAAAGGAGATTACCCTAATCCAGACTCTGTTCTGTTGGAAGAGTCTTGGAAAGTCAGTATCGATTTTTGCCCAAGGTTTCTTGGTCACTTCCCAAAGGCATAAAATTACTCTTGGCAGTTTTGTGCTAAGTAGTATAGCATATACTATTTTTACTTACTTAAAACTTTATTCAATATAAAAATCAATTAGCAGGTTGGAAGATTCCCAGTTTCAGTCAATGCCTTCATGGAAATAAATTTCTGATCTGTGCTTTGTATCATTGGCAAAATATTAGGATGAATTTCATTTAATTTTTGAATCTAAGGAGTGTTACATGGGTTTGTAATTGCTTTTGTTACCCAGGCAGTTTCTCTACGAGATATCCTCTCCACACCAACCTCAGGATAAAAGCTGGCATCCCTCAGAGATACCTGTCGGATTTGATGTTCTAGCATCAACATTTTTAATAACACGGCACAATGAAATTGGGGATTGGCAAGGTGATGACTCATGGCATAAGTATTCAAGATTGCTTTTCTAAATGTCCAAGTGAATATTCTAGGTTTTGGACATAAACCTCCAGTGCTATGTAGAAGGATTCACAGTTAAGGGTAATACAACCCTTTGGGAAAGTTCCTAAAGAAGTTTGTGATCTGTGCTGGTTGCGAAAGCCCAAGGACGAGTACAGCTGTAGGACTTCTTGCCCCCGTGACAGCAGCAGGTATGTAGTTAAAATATACTACTGTTCAAAGTGAGTGTGATGTTATTCTTGAACAATTGATGTCTCTGGGCCATCTGGCATTTCATGGGTAGGCACTGCACCAGCACCATGTGGTGAGGTGCCAGAGGCAGGAAGTTGTGGTTTATTTCATTGTTTTGCTAACAAAGACTCAGAAGTCAGTCATTGCATGACATTTCTGCAAGTGTCTTCCCGTTGGAGAGAACACACTCAGACAGTGGAATAATGAAAGGGTTGTGCAATGAGTTTGTATGTGTGTATGTGTGTGCAATACACAAAGTCACGCCAGGGGTATGTGAAGGTCTGGTTTTGTTTCTGGAGAAGATAGAGAGTGATATGACTGCTAGCACACTTCTGTTCAAACTGAGTGAAGTAATTCAAGGAGGCACACATCTTAAAAGGTTAGGATTCCATTTTTCTGTTTTCTTCCTGATTAGGATACATGATATATACAAATGAGGGACACCTCTTGAATTCTGCCTGAGTGTATCTGATATTAGTCCTGCGGTTCAGACACATTCACGTAGGATAACACAATAAGAATCCTAGGTGTCAGGGCTTTCATCAGGAGCATTAGAAAATTCCAGGCATAATCTTGCAAAACCACCTTACTTGTAATGTCTCTCAACAGGTGTCAGTTTCATGTCTGTGGTAGTGTTTGTAATAATCAAAATCATTGCTGCCCTTGGCCAGAACGTCACAGAGTGGCTAACTACAGGTCTTACTGTACAATTATATTTAAGATCAGAATGATGGACTTGAGATTTTCATGAGTTAAAGGGACCAGGATGATTTGGGCCCTGATGCCTATTACGTCTGAAGAGGGGCAAATTACTAAACCCACTAAACCCATATCAGTTTCATTATGAAATCAATAATAACTTGCTCAAAGCATTGTTTTAAAGATAGTTGAGAAAACAAGTATGAGATCACAGACCTGGATTTAGGGTTCAATAACTTTTAGTTGAATCTTTTTAGGTAAGTTTCAATTAACTTAAAAAATCCCCATTTCTAATGCGGTTTTAAATGAATAATGACTCCTAATAGAGTTTAGGGTACAAGGGGTGTGACTTTCTATTTGATTTTTGATTTTATTTTTTGAACACTGAATATCATTTCCCCCCAGATTTTTGGTATGATAGAATGGATAAGGGTTTTGGATTTGTGTGTGTTTGAATTTTCCATTTGTTTCAGCCTCTTAGATTTTAAGAGATGGGTGTCTGTTGCAGGAGCTGAGAGGTTGCAAGAAAGCAGTAGCGATCAGCTCTGCTTCAGCAAAGTGCAGAGAATGTGAATTGCCTAACAAGGTACAGGCTTTGAATAATGTTGCCTCTGAAACTCATTCATTTGTGACAACACGTTGGCCACTCTTACTTGGCACAATGTAAAAGATAGCACTGATCAGTTTTCTTTTTTTAATGTTTATTTATTTGATGAGAGAGAGAGACAGAGAGAGAGAGAGAGAGAGAGAGAGAGAGAGAGAGAGAAAGAGAGTGAGAGGGAGGGAGAGAGAAAGAGAGAGGGAGAGAGAATGAGTGGGGGAGGGGCAGACAGAGAGGATCCGAAGTGGGCTTTACACTGACAGTAGAGAGCCTGATATGGGGCTTGAACTCAGGAACTGTGAGATCAGGACCTGAGCTGAAGTTGGATGCTTAACCGACTGAGCCACCCCGGCACCCTGCACTAATCAGTTTTCAACTGGATATTTGGGCCACATGGACATAGCCAGCCTTCAGTTTCCAGAAACTTCTCTGGGTCATTTGGCATTGCTTTATGTTGGGCAGGAAAGAAGCTAGTCATCTGAATGCTTGTTTTTGAAAAATTCTCAGTCCTGAATAATTGAAGAATCACACATTTTTATTCTTAGAACTCACTTGATCATTTTAACATTCGATCATTTATTTCTTCATGCATTCAAGTTTTTGTTTATTCAAACATTCATACATTCACGCATTCAAGAAATAAGTTAAATGCTGGCACAGGTAAGGCGTTGGGCTAGATCACCTACTCTGACTAATTCACCTGGACGAATGTTCAATGTGCTTATCAGGATTGTGGGAGTCCTGGTTTGTATTAGGGCTCTCCAGAGAAACAGAACCAATGTGTTTGTTTCTTCTTTACAAGAAGTTGGCTCATGCAATTATGGAGGCTGAGAAATCAAAAAATCTGAAGTTTCTAGGCTCAAGACCCAAGAAGAACTGACATTTTAGTTGGAGTCTGAAGGCAAGAAAAGAACCATCATCTTGGTTCAAAGCAATCGGGCGGGAGGAGTTCTCTTTTACTTGTTTGAGAGCCAGGCTTTTGGTTCAAGTCTTCAACTAACTGGATGAGGTCCACCCACATTATGGACCTGCTTCACTTAGTCTAATCCAATATGAATCTCACTTTAAAACACCCTTATGGACACATGCAGCATAATGTTTGACCAAATATCTAGGCACCCCGTGGCCCAGTCAAGTTGAGACGTAACACTAATCACCACACTGTTTTCACTGTTGAAATAATAAAATGTTGAACTCAATAAAACACCATATTATAAATCAAAATTCGTCTTTAGAATGCTTATTTTCCAGAGCTTGATAGTTCTCCTTTAGAGAGTCTGTCATTTCCTCTCAGCTCTAGGATTTATTTTGTTTTCTTCAAAATTCCAAGTACTCCTAAAAGTTATTGACCAGTGTCCTGTTTTAGAATCCTCCTAAAGTTTGTCTATTTACCTGTAATTAAAATATTCAAATATAAATCCAGCCCTAGGAAGGAACAAATGTTACTTCAACTTTTTAAAACTCATCACCATTTTGAGGACCATAATATTTAAGAGCACATTTGTCTTATATTACATATGTCCTCAGATATTTCAAACTTTCCTGTGTGCAGAATTTCCACTGGAATGATTGTCTTTATTCAATTGCCATAAAACAACTCCCACACCAAGAAAGCTGCCTTGGGTTTTTACATATTTTAAGCAGGTTCATAAAAAACAGGTCCCTTGCCCTTTTGTAGAGAGAAAAGAGCAATAAATATATTTAATATCATTCCAAGAAGTGTGAACATAAAGTGAACTTCATGCATCTTGATTCTAATTGCAAATCATTCTTGCTCTGTTATGGCCACATCACAGATAATCAGATTCAATCAGAGGTTACCTTTAAGAGCAAATCCTTGGCCCAACCTACTTATTTTCTCCAACTCTCTGGCTCTCACCCTCCGGCACCCTCAGGGTCTTCTGTTCGCCCTGCTAAATTCAAGATCTTCCCATGGGCTCTTGCTGTGGCTCCGGGGTTTGGAGTCACTCAACCCGAGTCTACAGCGATACCTCAAGATGAGAGGAAATAAGTGTGACTTCAGCTGAATCATGCCCTTCAGTGAGAATGCGTGTTAACCCATATGCCCTTTCATTTATGCTCTTCATCCAGTGAACGGTGACAATTTAAATCCGGTGAAAAAAGATTGTTAAAAATTAAATTCGCTTTGTGTTAAGATACGCAACGAACCATGACCATGTAAATAACTTTTTTTTTTTAATACTTTGCTCCAAGGTTGGCCCACCCTATAGCTAGAAGAGCTAGCTAGAATAGATGTGGTGTCACTTGGAGCGATGTGCCCTATGCTGTTCACCACGTTTCTCCTGTGTTCTGACCTGTTGACAATAACAATAGACACTTAGGTGGTACTTATCACATGCCAAGAGCCGTTCTCCACCCCTCCTCTACCAAAAAGCGTTGGTACCCTGGGAGAAACTCAGTTCTCATGTGGTGGAACTCACACCCCCCACACCCTGCATTCTCCAGGGGGGAGTGTTTTCATTATCATTTCTCCACTGACTTCTTTTCCCTGCTAAAGTATCCACCACTCAAAATCCCACCAGAGGACACAAATCGTATTCTGGAAAACTATATATTCCGGAACAAGTCTTCCTAAATCTCACTAAAGAACCCTTCCTTCCCCTATGCCTTAGTTCAGTTAACACCTTAATTGATGAGTCTTTCATTTCAGTGATCAGAAATCTCATACCCTTGTTTTAGGTCTCTAACGCTTGACCACTGAACTTCCTTCATAAATAAATTCCATCTGCCCACAAGGCAGGCATCCAATGGCTTATAGCTAGTTGAATTTTATTTTGAGGGCTAAATTACAGACAGATCTTTCTTCCTGAAATTAGTGAAGACTCAATTTGTATCGAATAAAAAAATTGACTCCATGAAATCAGATATTAGATTAAAATGCTTTTAGAACATTTTAATATAATTATAAGATGATTAAACTTAAATTCAGAAATTGAAAGGATAATTTTTTTTAATGGAACACTTATTCTAAGTAAGACTATTAAAAGATTACATTGAATAAACAATCTGAAATTTCAAATGTAAGTAATAACATAGATTTTTAGTGGAGATTTCAGAGGAGATTTTTAGACATCATAATTTTCTGAAACTGGCATATATTATAGAAATAATTAGTTGCAGATTTCTAAAGTTCTAAAAAGAATCCATTTAATCTCTATCTCTTGTGTATTACAATGTAGAATGTATTCATGTCCAGATTCTTTCTTTAGGTGAACTGCTTGACTTGAATGAGACAGAATATAACTGAATATTGATGGAAAAGTTTGAATATTTTTGACAGTTGAAATGGCTTCAGGCTTTCTACAACATTTATGCCTCTCTTTTTGGTTTTACAGCAGTACTTGTGTAGGTTTTGTGTATCGCTCATATTAGCTCTCTGGAATTGAGAGATGAGGTGAGGCCTGGAAAACTCCCCCAACAAGGTCAAGTTCCTGTTGACTAATTCTATGATTGCCAAGAACAGTCTCTGAGTCCTTGAGGCCAAAGGCTGTGCTTGGAGCTGAATGTGGTTTCTGAGAGGCTTCAGCTCAGGGGATGAGGAGAGGCTCCAGGAGGCCTTCAGTCACACATTCACAAACCAGTGTGATGGGGGGAAATTGTGGGGCTGGTGAAGGGTCTGTGGGTGTGATGAATGTCTGAATGACTCATGGGGGAGGGGAGTGTTAACAGGACTCTCCATCAGATGCCATTTGCTATAATTTTCATACGATACACTTGGAAAGCCCCCCTCATGGAAGAGAGGTTACTGTTATTTGTCTCTTTCAAAGGTGCTCCAGTAGAGAAAAGCATTTTCATTTTCAAAAGCCCTGACAATCCCTGAAAGGCTGTCTAACTAGTCTACGCACCTCAGCCCATCCCCTCACCCAAAATATCGTTTCTTCTCCCTCTTTGAGACTTGCCTTCCTCCTACTGCAACTTGAATGACATGAGGCCCACACTGGGGTCAGTTGTTCATTACTTCTTTCAGCTGCGTCTTAGCTTCCCAAGGTTAAACTCTCTACTTGGGTCTTTGCTTTATATTTTAGTATTATTTTAAACACTGAATGAGCTTGGAGGACTTGTTTCCCCTATCACCCTGCCATAAAGGTAATAACTTCTTATTTTAGGAATGTTGGTAAAATAAAAAGAAAACACAATTATTTATGGTTCCGCTCGACCAAAATAAACCATTGTTTATAAACACTAATTGTCCTAACTCCTCAGCTCCTACCTTTGGCCCTGCATACCACTGTGGGACTCCTTTCAGTGTGGACTTTTATCATATATTTATAACTGTTTGAAGAGTTGCACATATCCACTTTAGATAATTCGGCAAATGAAAAAAATGTATGTACAAGAAGACATACCCACCACCAATGTTCACGTTCTAGCACCTTTCTCCACCAGTCACGGTTCACTGTTAGTGAGCGTGAAAGGTTTCTTTTATTGCCAAAACTTTCTATAAACATTACTTATGAAAGCTGAATAGAAGAGAACATTTTAGGGATCTACTAGAACTTTTTTTTTTTTTTTAATTTTTTTTCAACGTTTATTTATTTTTGGGACAGAGAGAGACAGAGCATGAACGGGGGAGGGGCAGAGAGAGAGGGAGACACAGAATCGGAAACAGGCTCCAGGCTCTGAGCCATCAGCCCAGAGCCTGACGCGGGGCTCGAACTCACGGACCGCAAGATTGTGACCTGGCTGAAGTCGGACGCTTAACCGACTGCGCCACCCAGGCGCCCCTACTAGAACTTTTTAAAAACAATGTCTTCAGAGTATTTCCAGTCTATTATTTGGTGAAGAAACAAAGCATATGGGCCATCATTGAAAAGCCTGGATCTCAGAGTAACTTCTTGTACACAATCCTGCCTTTTCTCCCTTCCTTTTGTAGACTTTGTTCTTTAATAAACATCTTGTACCCAAACCTCATCTCCAGGTCTGTTGCCCAACATCCATATCTATGACATTCAAAAGAAACCAGAAAACTTTTGTCTCATTTTGATTTTTCCTCCAGAGTCCTGCAAATATGAATTCCCTGAAAATGTATGAAGAGTTACAGAAAGCGGGGCACCTGGGTGGCTCAGTCGGTTGAGCGTCGGACTTCGGCTCAGGTCACGATCTCACGGTTGGTGAGTTCGAGCCCCGCGTCGGGCTCTGGGCTGATGGCCCAGAGCCTGGAGCCTGCTTCCGATTCTGTGTCTCCCTCTCTCTCTGCCCCTCCCCCGTTCATGCTCTGTCTCTCTCTGTCCCAAAAATAAATAAACGTTAAAAAAAAATTAAAAAAAAAAAGAGTTACAGAAAGAAATGGTAACTTGTATTCTTTTAGTCCTTTTATATACTTCTTACTGCTTTGTTTTATCTGTATCTTTACAGATATTTATCTTTTATTTTATCTGTATCTTTATCTTTTATTTATTTGTAGTTCACATGGGATATTTCAAAACACAGATGATGATTATTTTTCACATAATAAAGAGTATGGAGTACCTTACTGAGGGCAAGGTGCATATTAAATGCACTTCCTGTTGTTGCTAAGAAATAAGACTGGATGAATAAATTCTATTTATTTTATAGAAGTAAACAGATTACAAACTCGAGGCCCTTCTCTGAAGTACAAGTTTTAAATTCGGACTCCAGAGAACCTCCTAATTGTATCAGACCACACCTGGAGTGAGATTAGGAAAACAAAGATCCCAACTTCTGACAGTGTTTGGCAGAATCATGAATGTGATGATTTTCAAAGTTAGGATGTTTGGGTTAGAAAGCTTTTATTTAATGTTCCAAATAACCTTGAATTTTCCCTAGGTTTATTAACAAAAAATTACAGAAAGAAAGATTCTAGGAGCTTTTCACTGGCCATGGTCAACACAGACAGGATCATTTACAAAATTGCACAGGAAAAATCACAAGTAATGTTAATTGATCTAATTTTCTATGTGATTAATAAAGCATTCTGCTTACTATTCATGTGTGGTTAGAGATGTGACTTTTTTTTTCTATAGAAAAATCCCCAAGGGGGTGATTTTCTATTATATTTTACTTTTCTCTGTTGAGCATTGTTTTGAGAAAACTTTTTGTTGAAGTACCACACATGCAAAAAGGTGCACAAATCGCAAGTATGCAGTTCGATGAATTTTCACAAAGGGAATACACTCATACTACCAATGGCTGACCAAGAACTAGAAACTTGGTTGTACCACACAGGCTTCTTGTGCCCTTTCTTCTTCTCCTCCTCCTCCTCCTCCTCCTCCTCCTTCTCCTCCTCCCCCCCCCCACCTCCTTCTTCTTCTCCCTCTTCTTTCTATTTTAATCACCCAGTACTCATCACAACAGGTGCATTTTTTGATCCCTATTGCACACTTCTATTTCACCCCTCCCGACCCACCTGCCCTCTAGGGATGTGAACTTTTTATTCCCCTCTCTCCTTCGCTCATTGCCTACCCTCTCGTTTCCTACTTCCCTTCTGCCCTCTTTCCCCTTTTCCCTCCTTCCTTCCCTTTCTTCCTCCATTCTCTATTTTCTTTTATGGAATTTTACTTTATTTTATTTCTTATTTTTTTAAATTGACATCCAGATTAGCATAGAGTGCAACAACGATTTCAGGAGTAGATTCCTTAGTGCCCCTTATCCAATTAGCCCATCCCCTCTCCCACAACCCCTCCCGTAACCCTCAGTTTGTTCTCCATATTTATGAGTCTTTTCTGTTTTGTCCCCCTCCCTGTTTTTATATTCTTTTTGTTTCCCTTCCCTTATGTGTTTTATGGAATTTTAAAGGGAGCTTTCAAGGTATAATATAAATGTGTGCTACAAAAGAGTTTTCTTTATATTACTGAGATATTACATATCAAATTACCATGGGATCCACCATTTCCCATATTTAAATGAGTATTTCATTGATCACAATAAATTTGTTTTAAAACAAACATGTTACGTGACTATTGAATAGTATTTTAAAACTAATTCACAAAAGAGTTTGTGTAAAAATCAGCAACCTTCCATTCGCGCCTGTGAGCTCTGTGGATCATTATCATTGAAATGGAGATGTGGGGAAGTGGTGTATTGACGAGGCCTAAGTTCTGGCAACTTTGGAGATTTTCTCTGAGGAGACATGAAGACTGAGCATTATTTCTCCCAACACTGAGCTGCTTCTTTCCCAGGTTGGCATTGTGATGAATAACATGAGCAACCTTGATATTCTCTCAGATTTGATTCTGGTTACACCAGTGGGTAGAGATAAAGGCATTAACGAAGTGAAGCAATCTGGACTCTGACTAGTGAAGTGCGAGGGAGAAATAGATCAAATGGTTTCAGTTACAGCACTGGGATAGAACAGAGGGAGTATTACAGGGAGCAGCTGGAGGGTTTGATCTCGGAATCAACAGCTTCTGCTTGAGGGACACATAGTAGAGGGTCCTACCATCCCTTTGCCCATGTGAAAGACCAATATTTCTCAGGCAGCTTAAATTTCTGTAGAAATGAGAGGATGGCAGGAGGCCAAAATAGGAATTTGCATCAGGGCCAAAATAGTGTCTAGAGGACAATTCAGTCTCTTTTGTAGCAGTTTGGGGCCATTCTTCAGTTTCAATGTCTGACATAAGCCATGGCGACTTGTCAACCTGCCTACTTCAGTTTGCATGGAGTGGACTGGAACTCTGATGAAGAGGGTCATGAGTGAGCTCATGAATATGAGTTAGGACTCCTATGACCTGAGAGGTCTGACAACTTAAGTACTTTACATTATTTATGGCCATTCTATCACCAGCGTTAATATGCCTGCACAGGAGACAGCAGTTTCAGGGTGCAGCGACTCTTATCTAATACCATTGATTGAAATTGTCCTCTTGAAAATATGAAACAAATGACTAGCAAGAGGATCAAAAGCTCTGATATTCCCCTTCTGCCTTCTCTCTCTATTTCTCTCTTTTTTAAAAATAAACTCTAGCTCCAACATGGGGCTCCAACTCATGACCCCAAGATCAAGAGTTGTATGCTTTACCGACTGAGCCACCCAGGTGCCCCTGATATCCCTCTTTTTGAGTGTTAGTTATGGGTAGAGAAATACAGAAGATAGGATACAAAGGCAATTTTCAGGAAACATCGCAGAAAAGTATTTATTCAAAGTTAGGGAGTTTTGATTTTTTTTTTTTAAAAGTAGGATTCACACTCAGTGTGGAGCTCACTGTGGGGCTTGAACTCATGACCCTAAGATGAAGACCTGAGCTAAGATCAAGAATCAGACACTTAACCCGCTGAGCCACCCAGGTGCCTACAGAGAGTTTTGATTTTATTTCTTGGCTGAGAGGCACCCAGAAGAATACCTAAGAAGGGGAGTGACACTGTATCTGTGAGAGAGGACGTTTCATCAGTCAGAGGTCTGCAGGATGTAACGGAGAGAGATACCTAAGGAAGGGGCAGTCAGTTTGCAAGGCATTAGCCCAAAGTCCAACTTCCAGAAAACTATTTCCAGTCCTAGAAAAGGGTGGGCCTGAGATAAATCCTCAGACTCTGGAAGCCAACAACCTCTACTCAGACTGAAGGACATGCCCTTAACTTGTATCCTCCATCCAACTCAAGGATACCAAATACCATCCTGTGCAAATGAGAACAAATCTGTTGACATGAGACAAAGCACAGTCAAGGGGATACCATAGGTATCTGGGTAGGGAAGTGTTGAGGGTCCCCGCAAAAGGACCGCAGCCAGCCTCTTCTCAGACACTGAGACCTCCCAGCAGGAAACTCAGTGGTGTCTCAGACCACTGGGGTCTGATGCCATCTGGTATAGTCTGGCCAAAACACTAGTCACAGCTCTTCTTCCGACTGACTTGGTTATGATTCCGTTTTTTAATCATCTTGACCTACCCGATCCTGCATGGGTGTTCATGCGTGATCGAGCCACTTCCGTCAGTGACAGATTGGCCCCATTGCTCCCTGGCAGAGTCTCATGCTCTCATAGCCAAAACAATCGAGGAGATATGGGTATAAGTCAGTGGTAGCGGGAAGGGAGAAAAAGGTTTCCATTAGAGACATCTGGAAGGTTGAAGGGACAGAATTTGGTAGTAAACTGGGTGTGGCCATTCTAGAAGAGAGAAGAGTCACTAAGTCATGGTGTTCAAACTCTTTTGAGTTCTAAAGCTAAGGATAGCGTGTAAGGGAAGTGTGAAGGCTTGAGAACGTAACTGTGGAGAATGTCTACATTCATAGGTCTAAAAAGAGAAGGAGGCTGGCAAGGAGCTAGAGAATGAACAGAAAACATGTCACAGGAATGAGAGGAAGAGGAAGCTCTAGGAGGGGTGGTCTATTGGATAGGAGTGCGCTAGTTTGGCACTAATTCTCCAACTGCAATAATTCCATTGTTGTTGGAGAGTGTATGGATGTTTTTACCCAAGAAAGTTCAATAGTCAAATTTTAACTTCAAGAAGATGATTTTGGCCACACAAAAAAAGTATTGGGTTAAGGGAGAAACTGAAGTCCAGGTGGCCAGTTAGAAAATTAGGTAATAAGAACAACCCTGAAGACCTTAAGCATCTATAAAGCTGAAGAGAAAATAATCGTTTTCACTTTGAGAAAGAACTTTCCATTTTATTTTCTTGCCGTGAAAAATGAGGTGAGTGAAATTTTGGTAATTTAACGCATATGTCTTCTGTTTATAGAATCCAGGAAAATGGGTCGCAGTGAAGATCAGTGTCACAGATGATTAAGGATGCTTTGTGTGAGAAAAATAGAAAGATGTCAAGAAACTCAGGACACAAAAAATACAGGATTTCTCAGAAACAAAGGTTGTCTTTTTGTACAATTGTCCCATGTAGGAAAAAGAGAAAAGAACATTATTCCCTATCCTTGAGAACATGACAGTAGAAAAGAATGGTTTTTAAAAAGACTTTTTTTCTGGAGACTCTGGCTCCGTAACTTCTGACTATTTCAGATACTTGTGTTTACAAATTGAACCTACTGTGTCCTAGGACATCCATTAAGCAGACATTTTGATACATGAAATGATTTATTGGGAGCTCCATTAGGGCAAAGAATAGATCGAAGTCTATAAAAGTACCACATTCAGGGTATCAAATAAAATGAGCTGAACGTTTGAAGGTATTCGGTTCCTGTTTAAATTTATATTATAAAACCTTTGCTAGTTTAAAGGGAAGAGGAAAAAGTGGTGGCAAAGGAAAATCAAAGGAAGTGATCATATGAGGAAACGAAACAAAAAGGAAGAGGCTGATCAATTAAAGACACTTGGAAAATAGGTCAAATGGGGTGTATGAGTCAGACGCTGTGCTGGAGACTGTGTGTACAGAATTAGGATAAGACCCTTATCTGTTGTAGATTAATAACCATAATAGTAATAATAAGAAGAATAAATAGCAGTAGCTAACACTGATTAAGCATATGCTATTTACCAGGTAGTGTTTACATGTTTATAGGTTTTCATTTACGTATTTATCACAATAACCTCATGCAGCAGTTATTACCTCAATGTTATAGATGAGGCACAGTGAGATTAGGTTAATTTGCCCAAAGTCACACATCCAGCTCATTCCTGCCTCCTAAAATGTCAGAAAGACACCAGTTGTGTCAGGCAGGCTTGGCTGGGTTATGCTATGGTAACAGCATATGGTAACAGATTTTAAAAATCTAAATTGTATCTAATAATAAGTGTTTTTTTTTTTTTTTAACTTCATTACAGGACATTTGGTCTGCTTCATTTCTGGACTTTTCCTGAAGAAGCAGCCCCTCTCTAGGACGCTGTTCATCTTTAGGCAGAGGAAATATAACACCACGGAAGAACCACTTGATGGCTCCTACGGCTTCTACTGGGTGTGGAACATAGCACTTTTTCTCACATTTCTGTGGCTTAAGTAAGTCACATGGCAAGCCTGTCAATGGTGAGAAGTGCAATTCTTCTCTAGGGAGGGCCTTTGGAGTAAGAGGTCCCACAGGGAGGGATTTTTGTCTTTTTGTTGTTGCTGTTATAAGAATCTTTAGCTTTGCAAGCATGCAAACCAAGGAATAGTTCATTTGATGTCATTTCACACCGATGAGTTAATGTTATGACCCTGAAAATAATTCTTGGCAGTCAGTATTGACTGGGGAGTGACAGAGTAGTAGAGAGTCATGCAGATGGGGGACTATGAAATTGAGAGTAGCTACTTCTCTCTATGACCAGGAAGGACATCAAGGGCACAGCCCACATCCTTGCTGACCAAGGCACCCGGAGGAAGACTGAATTTCAATAATATGTCCGGTCATACACGACTGAAGGGAAGGGTTTACTGGTTTGAGAGCTGGTAGGGAAGGGTAGATCAAACAAGGATGTCACAATCTCAGCATCTGGTGAAGGCTGAAGGCTTAGTTCAGTTTTCAAGGGAGGAAACTTATTTTTGAGGGGGAAGGGCATGCCCTGAGTTCCTTTGTCTGAAAACCCCTCCCCTCCATGAATCCCCGGGGAGTATGCAAGGAACTCGTGGCAATGTATGCAAAGAAGAATAGTTACAGATAGTCCTATATATTAAAATGTAGAGAGATAATGGGCTCAACCAGATCTATACGAACCAAGCAGTTAGAACATAAACCCTTGCAGACAGTTAGGTAAAGCAGTCACATGAGAAAGGAGAAGGACAATCTAATTCTTGAATTAATGTTACATTCTAGCCTGATCCTTTTGGGTAAATGTCTCATTTTCATGCAAATAAATCTGTTTTAAGGACTCTAAAAGTATTTCCACAATGATGTAAATCGTTCTGGGTGAATTCAATAAAAGCAAGTAATGATCACCTTTTTGGAACTTCGAATAAATTCACATCAGGTGAGGGTATAACATTTAGAAATAAGACAATTTATTTTCTTTTCCAATGCTGGGGAACTGTAAAAGCTATGGCAACAAACTGGAGCATTTGGGAAATGGAGACAAATATAAGTTTTAATCTCATCCCTCATATATGCGACAGTTCTAATTTTTGTGTATTGTTTATAGTTTTTCCCATATACATATAAAAGCTGTGTAATTACAGACTCCATTTTCCATAAACAATCTTCCATATTGAAGCATAGTCCTTATGATCATAATGGCTGCAAATAGTCCATGGCATTGACATAATTTAATTCATTTAGTTTCTTTCCGTTTTCATCATTATTAATATTATTGCAGTAGATGGCTAAGTAGAACATATGTGTTAAAAATTTTGTTTGTGATTGTTGAAGCAAAATTCCAAAACTGGGGTTACTGGGCCAGAGGTTATACATACATTACGACGACATGTAAATTGATTTAAAAAAATGCCTGCATCAATTTATTTTTTTTATTTTTATTTTTTCAACATTTATTTATTTTTGGGACAGAGAGAGACAGAGCATGAACGGGGAAGGGGCAGAGAGAGAGGGAGACACAGAATCGGAAACAGGCTCCAGGCTCCGAGCCATCAGCCCAGAGCCTGACGCGGGGCTCGAACTCCCGGACCGCGAGATCGTGACCTGGCTGAAGTCGGACGCTTAACCGACTGCGCCACCCAGGCGCCCCGCCTGCATCAATTTAAAATGTGAATGCAATTCACTACATGCTCACTGGGTTTGCGAATTATATTTAAAGACCATACAAATTGAAAAATCAATAGGAAAATATGGTATTTTGTGTTAACTTTTATGTTTGAATACTTGTGAGGCTGAATATTGTTTCATGTGTTTATTTACCAACAGCATGGATCGTTATTCATTCATTCGATCCTTCTTTCATTCAGTCACTGCACAAATACTTTTTTGAGCACCCACAATGTAGGTGAGAGGCACTATCTCTGTTTCGGAGCACACAGCAGTGGAGAAAACAAAAATCCCAGTCCTTATGAATTTTGTTTTCTGGGGTAAAGAAGATAACAAACATAACAAGTATTAAAATTGTGTAGTATTTGAATATTGTAACTGTTATGGAAAAAATAAAGCCGGATAAACATAAGAAATTTATTGGGAAGAAGTTGCATTTATGAGTAGGGGTATCAGCGCAAAGTAAATGTTGGAACAAAGACTTGAATGAGGTGGGGCAGGTCCCATGTAAGTATTTGAGGAGAGAGTGTTGAGCCAGAAACGCTAAATCCTCCAAAGCCCCAAGGGGAGGCATGTCTGATGTGCTGGAGAATCAGGCCAGTTCAGCCAGAGGGAAGGGAAACTTTGACTTTTACTAGGATGATGTTTGTCCGGTAGGAGGAGGATAACCAGAGAAAAAACGAAACCCAACAGAAGAAAAAGTTTCAAGAAAGAGGTTAACAAAGCCAAAATTAGCCAAAATATCCAAGGTGAAGAAAATGAAAACAATATTAACCACATTCAAGGAAGATGAAGGCGGCCACAGCTCAGTCACGTGGTCACAACCCAGCTAAAGAGAGGCACTAAACGGAGTGTAGCTGTGAGCCCAGAATGAAGAGAATGCTGATGGTTTACAAAAAGCTTGCCAGCTTTGACCTCCAGTGTGGAATCAACAGGCATCATTATCAACTGGGATAATTGGGAAACTATCCCAGGCCCGTCCTCCAAATACGAGATCAACATATCAAGGGATGGGTCCTCTGAATATTTTTTTTTAATGCCCGTGTGGGGCATTCATATTTGGACACCACTGAGGGAGTAATTTATCTTTTGGAAATGAAAATGTATCAAAATGGTTCTTAAAAAAAAAAAAAATGAATAAAGTGGTTCTGGCTATAACACAGAAGAGCCACGAGGTGGCAGAAGAACTCCATTCTGTAAGCCTCTTGCTCGGTTCCTTAGCTCACCTTTCTCGTTCCTCCAGTTCCCACCCTCCCCGTCCCCCACTTTTTTTTTTTTCTGGTTTGTTGGCTGGAAATGTATAGAAGTTAAGTTCCTTAAAAGGATTGATGCTAACAGTCTAGGTAGATCTCAATATTAAAAAATGTATAGAGAAGAAAAATACCTAGAGTATCAGGTTAGTGAACTATTCAGAATTAAGGCCATTAAATGTAACTTTTTGTTTTATGTTGAAGCAAAACGTGTTAACTGAATAAAACTAGATATTAGAAGGTCAAATAACCATAAATAGCTTTTTTTTTGCTGTGTCATATATTTTGGACATATTATTAATATGCATTATATAAGCTAAATTTATTCTTAAGAAAAACGTTAATTTTTGTTTTTATGAAGCTAAAAAACCCTAATGGTAATTTTATACACTGAATTCCAATGAGAAATGTCCTGGGCTCTGAAGAGTCAAAGGCTACTGGATTCAAACATACTCTGTTTGGATCCAGACCCCACCTCTTTGGAGACTGACCTTGAGCAAATTTCTTAGCACTTCTCCGCTTCTGCTATAAAATGAGGCAATAATGCCTAGTATAAGGTTGCCATAAAGAGTCAATGATGTCACAGGCAAGTACTTGATGCATACAAAATTAGGAAAGGAAAGCAAATTAAAAAAATTCCTTCCTCTTTTCAAATTTTTCCAAGTGGCAATTGCTACTTGTGTTTTAAGGCAAGGCAGAATGCCGGATCCTAAGCTAGACGTTCAAAAACATCATGCTGTTAAAAGATTTCAGAGTTGAAAACCTGCGTTCACTGTTCTGAAATATCTCTCTACTTCCTGTTAGAAAACACAAGATTCTTCGAGATGGATTTTTTTTTTTGGCTCTGTGTTTTGTAATTACACATTTGTTATATAAAGGCTATAATGACTTATGTACTATGGTGTTATTCAACACATTGTAGAAAAAGGAGAATGAAGAATGTGCTTTATCAGCAGGCAAGGATTGTCCTCTTTATCCTTTATCCTCTTTATCCTTGCATGTAATTTACTAAAGAGCTGACAAAGTCACAGCACAGGTGGCCTCTCACCAGATTATTCTGCAGACAGTGAAAAAACTGACACTGAGCCCATGCTTTCCAACGTGCGTCCACGTGAGAAATTGGATGAGCTTTTATACGGATTCTTCATTTCTATACTATGAAAGAATGGGGTTGCTCATAAGAAGGAGACATAAAGGCCTGTGTTCCAGACAAGGCTACAGGTAAGGATGCCACGAGAATGCTTGGCCGCCCAGTATGTAAACAATGAAATGGCTTCAGATGCATCTTTCATTTGGCTGCAAAGGAGGAAGTCGTTGAAACACAGATGAAGGAAAAGTTCTGAAAAAAAATAGGAGGCACTGGGAAAAATATAGGCAGTTTGGGTCGCTGATCAAAGAGCTGGCTATGTGAGATACATGTAGTGATAGTTTGATACGTATGATTTAATTGTAAGTAAATTTTGTAATAACTATCTTTAAATCTAAGGATTGAAAACCTTAAGAGGATTTTAAATGTATAGTTAATTTTGGTACAGTACCCTGATGGACTTGAACATTAGGTTTCTTAAGTCCGTTTGGTGAACATAAGGACCAGAGGGGAACACTTTTGGGAGAACTTGAATGGGAGTAGGGGAGACCCTAGATTTCACGGAGCACCTCTTTATTCCTAAATATCAAATATTGCCTGTAGTGGCTGGCTTCTACTTCTCAGCTAGTTAGCAACCATGAAAATGGAAATTACCTTAGCAGATTGTTCAGCGCACGTTCTAGATGTAATTGAATAAGAGCCAATGTCTTGCTTCCGCAGTTGGAAAGCCTGGAATAATCTTCTCAACCTCTACTATGGAAATTCTCCCTGTTCTCAAGGTGCCTATCATGGGAAACTTCCATCTTATTTTTCCTGTGCTCTTTCTCTTTTCTGTGTCCACATAGCCATGAGTTTATCAAGTGGTATCCAGAGACACAGCTGCTTTTTATAACCTCTGACATTGGCGTATGGTTGTGGGTTTGGCATTTTTCTCAACTCCCAATATCAACGAAAATCAAAAACATTTTCTCCTCTCTGTGCACTCTCTCTGTCTATCTTTATGGTGGTAAGATAGACAAAATGTAAAAGTTACCATCTTAGCCATTTTAGGTGTACGATTCAATAACATTAAGTATACCCACATGGTTGTACAAACATTACCATTCTACTCTACAGTTTTGGTGCATGTGTGGAAGTTTTAGGGTTTCTTACATACAAAGTCATATCTGTGATTAGAGATAAATTTATGTCTTCCTCTCCAGTTTGGATGCCTTTTATTTCTTTTTCTTGCCTACTTGCTCTGGCTAGAACTTCTAATACTGTATTGAATAGAGGCCAGAAATAAAAGAACACATATGATATGATTTCACTTATTGAAGACCTAGAATAGTCAAATTCACAGAGACAGAAAGTAGAGGAGTGTCTACCAGGGCTCTGGGGAGGAGTAATGAAGAGTTATTGTTGTTTAATGGATATGGAGTATCAGTTATGGATGATGTAAAAGGTTCGGACGTGGCATATGAACTTTTGGCTAAGGCACTACTTTCAGAGGAAAACATTCAATATGTGACGTTCTTTTGTTATGATTATAAAATAGGAGTCTGGGAACCAAGGGAGCAGAAGTAAGATTGTCTAATTTAACTATCACTTCTGGCAATTCACTTGGGGAGCGGATCTGTCCTCATAATCTTAGGTTGTTCCAGAATACAACCCAGTAAGACTTCCACTGGATGAAGCTGTACTACCCCTGGTCACCCCTGGATCCTCATGTTGGTGGACCAGCAGGCAAAGACAGCAATTACTATATTGGTGGGGAACTTGAGTCTGATTATCATGAGGAGGTAGGTCTGCTGCTACATAATAGGATCAGAGAGGAGTAGGTCTGGAACATGGGAATTCACTGAGTTGCCTTTGGTGCTTCCCTAGTCAGTGACAGCTGTGAACAGGCAACTGAGTAACCTTGGGTAATAGATGGGGGAAAATCCTGTTGGGGACAGAATAGTAGTGATAATACCCATCATGGTAGGCTTGATCAATTAAGTGAAACAGGAAAATTAAAAGGCTCTTCTGAGGACATACGTGAATTACCTTTCAGTATTCCCTAAGAAATTCCCATCACATGCTTAGTTTCCTTCATTTGGAGATTTTCTCATTAGCCCAGTGATTGATTGAGTAGAATTAGGTATAAAAATTATGCCAAAGAAGTGTGGTGTATATTTTGCAGTTATTAATTGGCGTCCCAAGAACGAAAGAGTACACTTCTGCCTTCTAGAACTTCTCCCTGCTGGATGCCTGATAGGGAGAATGATAGACTCAAGATTAATAGCCAGAAGAGAAGTAGAGTACCATTTCATCAATAGTGAAATGTCAATTTATTAAAGCTCTCTCAGTCCAGGCTCATCAGCTCAACCAAAGCCAGACTCCTTTTCCCCTAAATCTAACACTGTTCAATTACATGCTGAGAGAGAGAGAGAGAGAGAGAGAGAGAGAGAGATTCTGGAGAGGAGTCAGGCTTTTCCTGGATCTGCTTACTTTGCAAATATGGAAGGCAGGAAGAAAAAGCAGAGAGCTTTCAGCAATACTCTTTAAGGACAGGTTAATATTTAAGGTACCTAGTACAAGGTGCCTATGAACATCTCCATTTCTGAGGATTGGCTACTCCTCTCTTGTGAAGACTTCATAAGGGTGGGTGGGGGAGCAGAAGTGGGTGTGGGGGGAGACTGGAAGTGAAAGGGCCACAATCACACCTTGCACCCCAGGCACAGGCGGTGCTTGAGGAGGGGAGGAGGAGGTGTTTCCTTTGCTCCAAATGTTAGCATTAACTGTGTTCCCCCTTGTGCTTGGGGGATTTCACCTCAATCCCCCAACGCTTGATCTCCTGCTCAAGCTCTTAGTACCTGATGCATTAAGCAATTACCTGAGCCTGGAAGATGTATGCAAGGCAGTTAATCAAATGTTCAATAAGAGGGTCTCAGCTGAGAGCAGAGAAATCTGTAGTTCATTTATAAAAGGACTTTGCCAGACCATAAAAAAACCAAGGTAAACAAGATCCTCTGAGATTTACCTGAGAATGCAGAACACGTAATTCTTCACCTGAACCTGTTCCTGTGTTAGTCACAGAAGTGCAGTTTACATGAACTATAGAAGATAAAAATGAATCTGCTTTAGCTGCTTCTCCTTCTCCTCTCCTCTTCCTCCTTCTTCTCTTCTTCTCCTTCTCCTTCTCCTCCTTCTCCTTCTCCTTCTCCTACTTCTCTTTCTTCTTCTTCTTCTTCTTCTTCTTCTTCTTCTTCTTCTTCTCTTCTTCTTCAGGGAAGGGGAGGAGGAGGGCTATATCTGTGGGCATTTTATCTGTGGAATCCTTTGAACAGGAGATTATTTATAATTACTCAGAACAAATACCGTTATGTACTAAGTAAAATCTCAGTTGTGTGCAACAACTCCTCTGTGAAAATGACTGTTCAGCCCAGTCAAGTTCAGAACATACGTCCAAGGCAACTCAACCAAATGGGACTACAGCATGTCCAGATCAGCCCATGATCCTACTGAACTGTTTGCCTTGGCAGCTGTTAGGTGTCTGTGGCTAAACTAAAGCCAGGAGGTAATGGTGACCATCTGAAAAAGGGAATCTCCTGTAATTAGTGACTGGCAATTAATTAATAAACTTACATCTGCAGAGTACCTTTGGACAGATTATGATGCAGGAAGTTTATTTGAATCAGATTATGCAGGTTGACTCTGGAAAACTGAATTTGCCTTGAACATGTCTCTTTTTCCCTTTTTAAGGACTCTGCTAACCCTAGAGTCACTTCTGATTATGGAGAAATATTGTTATTTTGGAAGGAATCTGGGATTTGGAGCTAGAAAAATGCTATGGTCTGAATGTTTCTGTCACCTCCAAAATTCTTATGCTGAAATCCTTAAAGCCCCATGTGATGGAATTAGGAGGTGGGCCTCTGGGAGGTGCGTAAGTCATGAGAATGGAGTCCTCAGGGATGAGATTAATGTCCTTATAAAAGTGTCTCGGAGAGCTAGTTTGTCTCTTCCCCCATGTGAGGACACAGTGAGAAGGCGCCAACTATGAACCAGGAAAATAACCCTCACCGGAAACCAACCATGCTGGTGCTTTGATCTTGGTGCCCAGCCTGAAGAATCGAGAGAAACAAACTTCTGTTGTTAATAAGCCACCCAGGCTGTGGTATTGTGTTATAACAGCTCAAACAGACTAAGACAAAAAAAGTGATATGTAGTTCCCGCTATGCAGCTGGCCAACTGTGTGGCTTTGGGTAACTGATACAACCCTGTTGTGCTGGCACTTCCTCATCTTTAAAATAAGGATTTGAGGGGCGCCTGGGTGGCTCAGTCGCTTAAGCGTCTGACCTGGGCTCAGATCATGATCTCACGGCTGGTGGGTTCCAGCCCTGCGTTGGGCTCTGTGCTGACAGCTGGGAGCCTGGACCCTGCTTCGGATTCTGTGTGTCCCTCTCTCTGTGCCCCTCCCCTGCTTGTGCTCTGTCTCTTTCTCTCTCTCAAAAATAAATAAACATTAAAAAATTAGAAAAAATAAAATAGGGATTTTAGGGGGGTCTGAGTCAGTTGGGTCAGTTGATCATTTGACTCTTGATTTCGGTTCAGGTCATGATCTCCTGGTTCATGGGATTGAGCCCTATGTTGGGGTCTGTGCTGACAGTGTGGAACCACTTAGGGTTCTCTCTCCTCTCTCTGCCACTCTCCTGCTCGCACTCTCTCTGTCCCTCTCAAGTTAAAAATAAACATTAAAATAATAAGGGTTCTAACAATACCTATGTTATGTGTATGAAGTTATTTGTAAGTAGTAAAGTGCTGTCTACCTCCAAGTCCCAGACTTTCTTCTCTTCCTGGGAAAATCTTGGGGACCTCCACAACATGAAAGGGATGTTACAGATTGGAAAATTTACCTTTTCTTATGCCTGTCCTTTTGTCTGCCTTATTCTTTGTCCCATTGGGCATGGATGTCCCGATGCCATCCAACTGTGCATGGTTGTACACCTCAATAACAGCTCTGCAGAAATTGAACTTAATGCATGCTGCGATACGTGTCTGAAAATCAATGAGCTGCGCGAAGGAAAATGCCAGTTCTGCCTCCCTCCCAGTGAAATCAAGAGAAGACAGCTGTGCCCATAAAGGAGGCCATTTGAAGAGTTAACATGGAAGACAGCCCGACGTAATTGTGAACTTCTGTGGAACTACTCACAGACCATGCTCTAGAAATTAATAAAAGTACTAAAGAAGATGGGAAGGGTATACAAAATGAAAGCCAGATGAATGAATTAGTTTTCCCGTCTGGTTCAGCAGCATTGATTCCAAAGATTGCTAGGTTCTGCTGGTCTATGGCTTAAGTGGTATTTTGAATGATTTACACCAAGGCTATGTAGGAAGTCAAAGCCAAAGCCGGATAAAAATAAAGGATGATTACATTTGTGTTTCTGGTGGGTAAAAACACACTGGAAAAGAGAAATAAACTGGTAATTAAAAATAAAGAATCCCTTATGTTTGTCGATAACTTGAAAGCTAACACACCATATCTGTCAACATTTCCAACATTCACTGAATTGCAAAAGAGCTTCTCATCTACCCTAATGTTTGTTTGTTCATTCACCCATTCATCTAAAAAAAAAAAAAATTACAGTTTCTTCTATGTACCAGATAGCAGACTCAGAGCTTAAATATACTCCTCATTTAATTCTTAAGACAACCATTCTCAACAGGCATTATTACCATTCCAAGTTTTTAGTCAAGAAAATCGAGATGCTGAGCTCTTAGTAACATGTCAACGTGATCAGTTTAACTAGAAATGGAACTGGGATTAAAATCCAAGTTTTTTTCCTTTTAGTATCCAATATACTTTTTGCTATAATACTTGTTAAGTGCTCGACGGGTACGCTTAAGTGAGTTGAAAGTTTTTCAATTTCAAAAATGTGAAGTGCTTTTTTTTTTTAAATTTTTTGTTTCAATGTTTTATTTATTTTTGAGACAGAGAGAGACAGAGCATGAACGGGGGAGGGGCAGAGAGAGAGGGAGACACAGAATCGGAAACAGGCTCCAGGCTCTGAGCCATCAGCCCAGAGCCTGACGCGGGGCTCGAACTCACGGACCACGAGATCGTGACCTGGCTGAAGTCGGACGCTTAACCGACTGCGCCACCCAGGCGCCCCGTGAAGTGCTTTTTAGGGCGCCAGGGTGGCTCAGTTGGTCAGGCATCCGACTTCGGCTCAGGTCATGATCTCACAGCTTGTGGGTTCTAGCCCCACATTGGGCTCTGTGCTGACAGCTCAGAGCCAGGAGCCTGCTTCAGATACTGTGCCCCTCCCTCTCTCTCTGCCCCTCCCCAGCCTGTGTTCTCTCTCTCAAGGATAAATAAACATTAAACATTAAAAAAAAAATGTACAGCGTTTTTAGCAATTTCTTAATGGCCTCTGAAAATTGGAGGCAGCACAATCGGGGGCACTTACACTTACCTGTAGTGCAGCCCGAGTGGGAGAGGGTGGTAAACGTCTGTCTTCCTATTTGTGCCACTGAGCTATATTTTTACTGCCTTAATATATCATGGTTCATTCTGCCAGGTAGAAGATAATGTCTTTATCTTATTTATTTCAGTTACCACCTAGGCCATGATTCCTTGTCAGAAACCTACATGGGAACCACCTGGCAAGTGTTATATATGCAGATTTGTGTGTTTTATCCCTGCCTTGTTGAATCAGACTTTTTGGGATTAGGCCAGGGAAGCTGCATTTTTAACAAGCAGACTGGTTCATTCTGACACATGCTCAAATTTGAGAACCAGTCTTCTACACGATCCTCTACCCAGAGCCCACCCACAGTGGTTGGTGGCAACCCTGCTGACCTTCTCAGAGTCTGATTCAGCTTGTAACTTCCAGGCTACTACTTCTGGGCCCACCGTGGAGCCCTTCCACGTATACCGTATGACACAAAATTGCATCACATCAAAGCCCACATTCCAGGATGACTCCTAGTTCACCCAAGTCTGACTCCGAGTTCGGAATTGGCCTCCATAGACACCAGGAGTTCTGGCACATTTCTTATCACAGCCTCAGTCTGGGCTGTGGTCTTTGCTTCTCTACTGCCTTCAGTATCCTGGGCTACGAACCCAATGTGACCCCTGGATTCTTTCCTGGTCAACATAGACCTTTAATTCTACCGAAGAAATCTCTCACCACCTGGTAAATAAAATAATTTTTGTCTGGCTGATTTAGGTATTGAAATTAAAGATGTAAAAATGTTTATTTACTCAGTTAATGATAAATTAGCATCTTGCAGGAGTCATGATTAATCATGCTCCACCTGGAAGCAAGTGGCAAAATGACTCTGCTAACAGAGTCTATCAACGGTTGAAATAAATGTACCAAGGGCTGCTTTATTGTAAGTTCCTTAATTTTATATTCTACTTGCATATTGACATTCCCGACTAAAAATTGTTTAGACTCCACTCTGAAACATTTGGGGTGAGTCTCGAGGAGGTAATTTGCATTAGCTAAACACTGAATCATAAAACGATTTCCATTATCCTGGTGAGGCAAAACATCTTTTAGTCTATGAGGTTTAAGCACTCATTTAACATGCATATTTAAGGAACCCTCAGGCATTAACCAAAACATTTCTTTTCTGCCTCCCATACATGAGTAGGTCAACATTTAGTGTGAGCAACGGCATAGCGGAAGTTAAGTGTAACCTTCCGGAAGTCTTCACTATCAATGATTTTCTAGCTCAGAAAGTATTTTTGCTGCCAACTCAACTAACCATTGGCAGTCAGAAAAGGCCTTCACAATTGTCTGTGTCACTCGTCAGTTGTTTGCTTGGACTGTATTTTGTTACTGATGGGAATGACAGGAAAAGGGAGGCATGCCCCCTAGAATCAAAGTGGCGAGGGCTGGCTCTAGACACACCTGTGGGGAATGGGGAGGCAATTTGATGTCTATTACCATCTTCAGTTCTGAACTTTGGTGGAAACCTACTAACGATGATATTTATAGTCCAAACTGAGTCTGAATCCTGACTCTTCCTTTTACAAGGAATCTGAGCGTTAAACTTTGGGCTCTCCTCTTATTTGTATGTGGAGTGTCTTGGCCTGAACTATCCTTGCCACATTTTTAAAACCCGGCTAATCCCAGGTGAAATGAGTCCTTACGCTTCATGAATCAGCTTAGATACTAATTCCTCTTGGAAACCTCTCAATTCTCAGGCCAGACAGGTGACCCTTTTCTCTGTGCTTCATATTACTCATCATATTTACTTCAATTGCGTGTGGACATATCTGCACCTTTCTTTTATCTTTGAAGGCAGGTAACTTTGTAGCACAGTACATCAAGGATATGTGGATAAATATTCGTGGGAAATTTGATCCATAAAATGTGTCCCACCTGCATTGGGTGGGACCGAGGAGGTCCTTTGTGGCCCTGCCTTGCTTGGTTCATACGTTGGGAGTGCGATGAGTAATGCATGACTGTGGCTACCGTCACCTTCATGAATGGGTACTGCCACCACACCCTGAGAAGACTGTGACCTGGGCTCAAATGCTGAGGCAGATTGAGAAGCAGCTTGCAGCTGGAGATGGTAGTTAGCCACAGTCCTCACAGTTGGGCAGTGAGTCTGTTCTTGATGGGGCATCTGGGTGGTGCATCTCTGTGTTTGCCACAGTGACAAGGATTTAGAGAGTGTAGAGTAATTTCTTTTTTTTTTTTTTAGGGATGTTGCATGTTTATAGAATTATATTAAAGAGTAAGAAAACTTATGAACCACAACAGTGGTCTTTGTGGCATTGAGACACAGGCAATGTTTCAACTGGGAGCCTTTGTGTATCTTTCAAAAGCTCACCTCACCTACCTGTTGCCAAGATTCTAAAAATGTGTGTGTGTGTGTGTGTGTGTGTGTGTGTGCTATTCCTCCCTTCCTGTACCTTCCTCTCTCATGCCTCTTGGGACAACAGATTGTGGGAGTCTAATTGAGTCATGTGGTCCCAATCTCTCCTATTGGAGCACCTGGGTGGCTCAGTGGGTTAAGTGTTCGCCTTCAGCTCAGGTCCTGATCTCGCAGCACATGGGTTTGAGCCCCACATTGGGCTCTGTGCTGACAGCTCCGAGCCTGGAGCCTGCTTTAGAACCTCTGTCTCCCTCTCCCTCTGCCTCTCCCATGCACCCCCCCGCCACCTCAAAAACAAATAAACATTAAAAAAATAAAAAAAAAAAATCTTTCCTATGCAGGGAAGAAGGTCATGTAGCCAAACAAGCTTGTGGTTACAGAGACCTTTGTCCCTTGCACTGAGAGCAACGAAACGCCATGAGCATAACAAAGGAGAGTAGTATATTTTAAGAGGCGTAGTGCATTTCATAAAAATTATGAATATGAATAGATGTCACTCTCAATCTTATTTTAGCATTCAACCAGAGAGTAAAAGTGTGTTCTTTTATCAGAAGATATATATCTAGAGCCTCCTTCCATAAAGCTACAAGATACACAGTAGGAAGTGGAGAGACTAGAGTCAGAACACAGAATTGGGGTTATCCCCAGGGCTGGGTTCAGTGTAGACAAGCAGGGCATTTGGGGAGTGTTAGAATTTGTCTGGCTGCGTGGGGTCTACCCTAGCTCCTCCTTACTAGTCAGTTACTGTTCAGAAGTCATAAATGTGTGCAGTGTTTTGTAAAATGTGTGCCATGTTTTGCTAAATTAATTTGAGAGAGGACTCTGCTACATGTTTTAAAGCTCAACTCATTTTCAGAGGATAAGAACACAATAAAATGTGTATGACATGTGAGTTTAATGGACTAAGGGAGTAAGTTTTTATTCAAGATCTGAAAATTGATTTAGAATTTTGTAGTATTCCACAACTCTGTAGCTGGGGCGGACAGGGCTTGTTAAGAAGACATTGCAGACCAGACAACAGAGGTTGGGCACTGACAGCTGAGTCTGCACTTGGGGTCTAGGGCTAGCTATGGAATGGAACGTTCCATGGAACATGTCGGATCCCTTATGAGGAGTGTACAGCATATAAAAACCAAGCGAGTTGTTTGCCAAGTGAGCGGTTCTCTGACCAGACTTCATAAGTCTGCTCATGGGGTAGAAGGTCTGGTGATGAAACACCGGGATTGCCGAGATGGGTTTGGAGCTCTTATTTTGGGAGTGGAGCGACCTCCAATCATAATACCTGCTAACTGGGGCAATGCATTGTACCACATCCCTAGGTTCAACTCGGAACTTCCCTGGGGATGGGAAGGGGCAGGCTCACTGGTTTCTGTTTTACTGGATTATGTATTCACACTGACCTACAGACATTTAGTGGCAGGGTTTCCAAGTGTCCCAGACAATCTCAATTAGCTCTTTTAAGAAATAATCATATTTCTTTTAAGAAATAACCATAATAAGAAAGTTCTGTTTATATTTCACATTTTGTCAGATTAGTCATTTTGTGCTCATGAAAAATACCTACTAACAGGACCTAGAATAGATTTATCCTTTATTTGTCTGCACAGTTCACAAAATACTTTCTTTCCTTTGGTTTATAATACTCCCAAAATGATTCCTAAAAATAATATGAGATGCAATGCAAGCATACTTGAGACAAAGAAGCTTGTTAAAAGATGATTTTCATTTATTTGAGAGACATGAATTGCATCTGAATTTTCAGTTTTTTAAAATAAATTTGGTACATGTTTTGAATTACTAAAATAAATGCAACATCTGAAGTGTCCTTAAACCCCCATTGCTAATTTATTCTTTTTTCCCTTCCCTAAAGGACATCTTTATTATAAATCTAATGTATGTTCTTGCAGTCTGTTTTTTATTGTTTTACACAAATTAAGTATTCATGAGAAGTATAAAATATTATTTTGGCATTATCTAAATTTTTTCACAAATTATGACATATCTTAATATATTCTGCAATATGCTTTTTCCACATGTATTTTTGGGCTACATCTGTGTTGATGTAGCTCTTTTATTATTTTAAATTGCCCTGAAGAAATCTATTGTATGGCATGCCACATTTTATTTATCCATTTCCTCCCTAATGGGACATTTTTTAAAAAGTATGTCACTTAATGACATTCATCAATCTTGCTTTTATTTAAAGAGGATTTTCTGAGCTAGTACTATGTACAGGGTGTTCCAATAAAATGTTTTGGTTAATGAAGACCTGCCTATGCTATATATAGGGGTTACCAATTTCTAGAGGTCTTAAATACAATAAAAAACATAACTTGAAATGTTTCCTGAATATATTTCTACTTTATTGTTTCAAACGATTCTTTTTGAAAAAATTTTATTTATTTATTTATTTATTTATTTATTAAAAAAAAGTTTTTTTTCAACGTTTATTTATTTTTGGGACAGAGAGAGACAGAGCATGAACGGGGGAGGGGCAGAGAGAGAGGGAGACACAGAATCGGAAACAGGCTCCAGGCTCCGAGCCATCAGCCCAGAGCCTGACGAGGGGCTCGAACTCACGGACCGCGAGATTGTGACCTGGCTGAAGTCGGACGCTTAACCGACTGCGCCACCCAGGCGCCCCTTTATTTATTTTCTAATTAAAAATTTTTATACTTTTTTTTTCTTGTGCGCAGGCAAGCGCGAGAGATTGAAATGAGAGAGGGAAGGCCAGAGAGAGGGGGACAGAGGATCTGTAATGGGTTCCATGTTGACAGCAGACAGCCTGATGATGTCTGGGCTCTAACTTACGGACTGTGAGATCAAAACCTGAGCTGAAGTTGGGTGCTTAACAAACTGAGCTCCTCCCCACCCCCCAGGTGCCCCCAATTCTCCAATTCTTTTTTTTTTAAGTTTATGTATTTATTTTTGAGAGAGAGAGAGAGAGAGAGAGAGAAACAGCGTGCATTAGCAGAGGTGGGACAGAGAGAGGGAGAGAAGGAATCCTAAGCAGGCTACGCATTGCCAGTGCAGAGCCCTACTCAGGGCTCGAACTCAGAAACCTTGAGAACATGACCTGAGGCTGAGATCAAGAGTTGAACGCTTAACCCACTGAGCCACCCAGGCACCCATGTTTCAGATGATTCTTTTTTTTTTTTTTTTTTTTTTTAATTTATTTTTGGGACAGAGAGAGACAGAGCATGAACGGGGGAGGGGCAGAGAGAGAGGGAGACACAGAATCGGAAACAGGCTCCAGGCTCCGAGCCATCAGCCCAGAGCCTGACGCGGGGCTCGAACTCACGGACCGCGAGATCGTGACCTGGCTGAAGTCGGACGCTTAACCAACCGAGCCACCCAGGCGCCCCTCAGATGATTCTTAAAGTTAATGTCAGGTTTCATGTACACATGTTGCTGTACTCGAGAATTGTGTTGGGTCACAACCAAAATGAACCTTTATACTCCTCTCCCATGGGGTCTTTATACCTATATCCCCCCCCCCCCCCAATAATTAGAATACTGGCAACAGTGTAATTTCTTTTCTTACTCTAGTTTTGAATTTTCATGTCTGAAGTTTGGATTTGAGGAGCCATAGCTCATGAAAATGCCTCCACAGAATACCAGTATTGTGTTTAACCAACTACAGGATAGAGCCAGTTATAGGATTATTTTAAGTTGAAATACTGCCGGTGTAAGTATTTAGAATGCACTAGACAGTATAGTGAATGATATATTTTATCATCGTGATCTTCTGATCTCTACACCATAGCTATACATAACATGTATACATAAACTCTATGAATATTTAAAGTGAATTAGAATGCCTCGTACCTTAACAAAGCAAAATATAATAGATAGAAATATCTTCCTCGAATCTATAATTTTATAAAATTTGTTGCAATTATGAGCAGAGAGCCATTCTGAATAATTATTTTAGTTTTAGAACTGTTCCCATTGGGAACTTACATGAAATACCACGTTAATATTCTTTCAGAATATAATGCGTTTGCAAAGTATGGAGGCACTTTCTATTATCCTTATACACAAGAGACCTAGGGAATGACATTACGTAGATAATTTTACCTCAACAGAAATAATACAACCACAGACACCGATGATGGGAAAGGCTCAAGAGGTACTTCAGTTCATTAGCATGAAACATTGCTGCGTATCTTAAACTTCTTGTGTCGATTCTAATTTGTGTGCCTCTAATAATACCACTTCGGAAAATTTCTGAGTTATTTCTCCTTTTACCTAAGGTAATAACCAGAGACTGCATGATAGGAATTAGAAGCAATACATGCTTTAGATAGATGTCAGGTGGCGGCCTTTAAGCTTTTTGTTTGTTCTTCTAAACATTAGTCTTGCACTCATGTTATCAAACCACAAGAATATAACACGAACTAGTTGACAAGGAGATCATCTGTGGATGCAATTATACATCCCCGGTCAGTCTTGAACAGCTAGAGACGCATTGTTCAGGTGCCCCAAACTCTTAAAAGCTACCTCTGGTCGCACTTGAAAGCAGATTCGGCTTCTACACAAGTATTTTCAACTGATGTTTCATGGAAAGTCCCTAGTGCTTTCTCCTTTTTTTTTTTTTAGCTTTTAATTTTGAAATAATTATAAATTAACAGGAAGTTGCAAAGATCGTATATAGAGGTCCCAGGTACTCTTTATCTCATTTTGCTGATGGCTTCATCTTATGTAACTACAGTAGGATATCAAACCTGGGAATTTGACACTGTTACAGTATGTGTATATGGCGCGATGCCATTTTATCGCATACGTAAATTTGTGTAAAAACCATCGTGATGAAGGCACAGACTGTCCCATCACTACAAATATCTCCTTTATGCTATCTCTTTATAATAGTCGTTACCCCTCAACACCAGCTCTGACCCCTGAGAATCACTAGTTTGTTTTCCATCTCTGTAATTTTGTCATTTCAAGAATGTTATATAAATGGAATTATAAACTATGTGACACTTTTATCTGATGGTTTTATGGAAAGTCCCCAGTTCCTGCTCCTTTGTTTTTAATTTCCCCCTGGTTGTCTTCTACATTTCACGCATGTAGAGTTATTTTTAGCTCTGACATTTTATAATATTAGTCAAGAATCGAGTGCAAAAACATAAAGTGACTTAATCACTTTGTTAGCTGCTATGAACATCTGGTGGGTTTTTTTTGGACAAAGTATCTATTATAAATGTATAGTTACTGCTGGATTTCATCTATACGGAAGGGTGGAATATGTCTTCTTTTCAAGAACATGCCTTACTTATGACCATATATTCAGTGTCTAGTATAGTCTTTGACACATAGCAGGTCTTTAATAAGTTTTGTGGGAAGGATGCATGAATAAGGACCTTTTTTTATTTCTAAGAAGGTTAAAAGCTTATGAAGTCCTGTATCTGTATGAATGGGCAATTTGTGCTAAATGCCCATCAAGAGGAGAATCAGATGATAACCCTACTGAGGATTATCACCTGCTTACTTTGTGATGGCTTCCTCTCAGTTCCGCAGGTGTATACAGGTGTCTCTCAGCCCAGGTCGACTCTCCCATTTGTAACTGAGGGATTCTGACCTGACAGAGCATGGGCTCCTTCCCCTAGGTTTTGTCTCCAACTTAGAATTCAGGACATCCTCCTGAGTACATCATCCTGATGCATTATCCACTTCTCTGAGTCATGGGGGGTCTCCCTTGCCCTTGACCTCAGGAGGTCCTGGTGCTCACCTTTTCTCTTCTCATTGGTCATTAGGTTAGTTCACGTTGGTTGCCAAATACAAAGTACAACCCCAATGGCCTTAGCCTAATACACTTTATATTTATATTGTGAATACACTATTGTGAATATACTATACTATGTGGGGCAGGAATAAGGACCTTTCACATAGGTGTTGCTTGGAATTTTGCTCTGTGATCATCTTCAATCAGATCTTCCAGGTCCTACTCATTGTGGATGCAGCCAGAACAAAATGAGAAAAAACCTTCAAAGCAGAGAAGTATTTATTAAGAAAACAAACAGTTGTGACATGAATCTCCTCAAGTCCCCAGTTAGCACTAATGATTATCCCTACCTGTTGCATCAATAAGTATGTCAGCCTCAAAATATATGTAAATGGGGGTGTATTGTAGAATGTGGATTATTAGACTGAGGAATTTTTAACTCACTGTTAGGTCAATGGTACATCATTGGAAGCTTTGCATTGGCGAAGGACATGACCAGAGTAGTGTCCCAGGGAAAGCTAATCAAGTGGGGTAACATCTGGGAGGGAAAACTATAGGTGGGCTGACAAACCATGGTAAGTGCTTGAAATAGCTAGTCGATAAAAATGCAAGTTGTTCACAACACAAATGAAATCTTCTATTTGTAGAATACCTTTACTTTATAAAGTTATTACTATATTATTAAATTAAATATTCTTTTTTTACAAAAGTCTATTGATTTATTTTGAGAGAGAGAGAGAAAGAGAGGGAGAGAGAGAATGCCGAGCAGTCTCCACTCAGCTCAGAGCCTGATGTGGGGCTTCATCTTACAACCCTGAGTTTATGACCTGAACCGAAATCAAGATTCCGATGCTTGATCGACGGAGTCACCCAGGCACCCCAATACATTAGATATTCTTAATGTCTGAGTGAGTCAGGGTAGGTTTCAAAGTTGAAAAAACAAGGGAGAAGAGGGCATGTGACTTGCTCAAGGCCACACACGAGAATGTAAGCTTAGGGCTAGAGTCCAGATGGCAGTTAATCACCATCGATTAGTTTTATTTGTCTTATTAAAGCTTGGCCAGTGCGCTAACATGTGAAGGGCATCCTGTGTTGGTCAGTGCCGACGTGGGACTGGTTGTCTTAGGAGGGGCCGAATCACACAGAATTAGAAGGCTCCTGAAAAGCAGGATAGAGGCTTTTTAGCCAGAGATGTCTTTGACTCACAAAGTGTGAGAACATTTCTTACATTCAGGTAAAATAATATCAGATAATATTTCTGAAGTTGCCACAAGCTTGCTGCTCTGCCTTATTATACACTGACCCAGGCAAACATGCATGGTCCTTAATTCTGTGAAAATTGGCAAATGGCTCTGTGGACGCATGAATAAGGTACATTTTGAAAGCCCAGCTGCCTTCTGCACAGATTTGTCGATTGAAAATCTACTCAGAGCATGTAATGCATAAAAACCTCATTTCAATTTGTGCCCTATCTCTGCTAATAACAGCATCTACTGAGACCCTCTTATAAAAGGCTACGAAGTTAATATAACCAAATGATTCCAATTGACCCACATGAGACATTTTTCTGTCTGTTACGTGAATGCTGGCACCATAATAGATGTGTTAATTTAATGAGCAAATTATACTAATTGAAATAAAGACCTAGGGGTGTAAAAGTAGCAGAGTAACACTTGCTAGTCATCACCGAAATATTAAATTCCCGACGCAGAAGATCACCTTAACTATTATAGAATTAAAAGCAAGCTATTCAAGCAAAAAGGAAAAAAATAGCAATAGACGAAATACCAATAGCAAACAAACGGAATTAATAACAACATGATTTTATCATAATGCAGAAATGAAAAACTTGAAAAAAATCACACATGACTAACCCCAAAATATTAAAAAGTTAAAAAAGGGTGGATGAGAAAATTAATTTTAAAGAGAATAGTGCAAACCTAAAAGCCTAAAACATTCATTAAATATGATAAATAATGTTACAATAAAAACCTGTATCTTAGAATCAGCAGTTTGGTGGGAAGAGGGGACTTTGGATGTCACCTGGTTCTACCCTGTCTTGACAAATATTTATTTCAAGTCTCTCTTGAGGACCTACTCTGTGCCAGGAACTCTGCTGAAAAGTGGGAATACGATAACAAGAAAACAGGCACTGGCCTGCACTCATGGAGCTTACATTTTAGCAAACATTAGTAAAGTCATCATATAATAATAACTATGGGGCGCCTGGGTGGCTCAGATAAGCATCCAACTCTTAATTTCGGCTTAGGTCATGATCTCACAGTTCATGAGATCGAGCCCCACAATAGGCTCTGTGATGACAATGCAGAGCCTGCTTGGGATTCTCTGTCTGTCTGTCTCTCTCTGACCCTCTCCCCACTCATGCACATGCACTCTCTCTCAAAATGAATGAGCTTAAAAATATAAATTGTTTAAAAAATAAATATAAAATATGTAATAAAATATAAACATAAAATTTTAAAACATGAAGAAGAAGGCATATGATAAAGGGAGCTGATCTGGTTTAGGTCAGAGAAGGCTTCCCGAAGCAACAATATTTAGACAGAAATCTGAACACTGAGGAAGTTCAACTAGATAAGGTTGGAGGAAAGAGAACTAGATCTGTGGCAAAAAAGAGCTTAACGTTCTAAGAGACCTGAAAGAAATCCACCGCACTGGAACCCGGAGAATGAGAAAGCATGATGAGGACAAGAACTTGAGCAAAAAGAGGGGACCAGAAAGTGTGAAAGCTCTTGGAAGACACTGTCTAGGCAGATAGTCAGTGATGCAGCAATGGATACACACTGAAGGGTCTCAAACATGGTGTCATATTGTCAGACTTGTTTTGAAAAAAAAATTATGCTATCAGATGGAGAATGGATGGGAAATGGAGCAAGAATGGATGTTGTCGGAAAGGTTAGAAGACTCTTGTGGGACTGGGAAGGTGATGGCCTCTTAAACCAGGGAGATAGTGGAGGAAATACAAAGAAGTGAACAGATCTGGAAAATCAGTAGAACTTGATATCTTATTTTATGGGATGTGGAAAAAGGAAATATGTATTTGGTATTTTGGGTGCTGGCTTGTACCAAGTTGGATGGACAATGGTAAAGAATACTGAGATAAGGAGCATGGGAAGAGGAGATTTCAGAGGAGCTGGGAGACTGGGGTGGGGAGTTTGAGTTCAGTTTCGAATGTATTGAATTTGAAGTACTTTGCCAAGACCACCATGTTGCATAATCCCAGAAGGTGCCATTCAGCTACAATTCAATATGAACATTACCCCCTGGAATGATCTTTGTAGGGTTGCTATTTTAAGCATTCAAGTGGAAATGGTGAGTAGATAAATATGGGTCTGGCTTTTCAAGGAAGGATCAGGGCTGAAAATATTTCACTGAATCTAAGATGCCACCATTTAAAAAATATACCATTATTTTATATGCCACTAAGAAAAATACAGCCACCACTGTGGCATGCCATCAACTGCAAGACCCAGCTTTATTTCAAAGATGTTAAAATGTGGAAAATTAAGTGTCTCATAATTGATGAAATATAGCATCACAGAAATAAATTTGGGTGACATAAGCCTATGGTGTGTGATTTTATTTGTACTCATGGATGACATGCCTAGGGAGAAAGTGTTGAGGGAGAAGAAAAGATGGCCTAATACAGTCTGAAGGAAATATATTAATGGTCAGGAAAGAAAAAGATGATTCAAGAAAGTCAAAAAAGAAAGGTCACGGGGAGGCACAGAAACCCAGGGAGGGAAAAATTATATTTAAAAAGGAGATACATAAATTGTGCTTAATACTACCAAAAATACCCATGGAATTTATTAAAACGGAAACATTGCTGACTTTAGAGGGTGCTATTTTGTTGATTAGAGGGGACAGAAGTTATATTGGAGTGGGTGGAGAGTGGCAGGTAGGTGAGAAAAAGAAATCAGCGTGTGAAGACAAATTAAGAAGTTTGGCTATGAAAGGCAGGGGAGAGACAGAGGAGTAGTTGGGGAAAACGAGCTTGGGTGAGACTTTCTTTGTAAGGTGAAAGAGATGTGGACATATTTAAAAGTTAATGGGAGGGTGGCTGGGTCGACTGAGTGTCCCACTCTTGATTTTGGCTCAGGTCATGATCCCAGGGTCAGGGGACCGAGCCCCACATCAGGCTCTATGCTGAGCATGGGGCCTGCATTGGGATTCTCTCTTTCTCTCTGCTTCTCTCCCTCACTTGTGTGTGCTCTCCCTCTCTCTCTTTCTCTCTCTCTCCTTCTAAAAAAAGGAAAAGTCAATGGAAGAAGCTGAGTATATATGAGGGGAAAGATACGGCTAATAGTATAAGTTGATGACCAGATGAGACAAGACAGGATTCAAAGGTGGATGGATTGGTCTCTGATACCCTCTTATATTTTACATAGGCACAGATAGAGAAAACAGATGGACCCACCAGAACTGGGTTTTGTTAAATGAGCTAGAGTAGGAATATGGAATAGGAAAGAATGTTACTAATATTATGGCTCATGGAATCTAAGGTGAAGACGGACGTGAGGAATGGGGAGGTCTGTGATGTTAGAGGTGTTGATGTGCCTTCTTATTTTATACAACTTCCCTTGTATGTTCAGTCTGCCTTAAACAAATGGATCCTTCTCATTGGCTTTGAAACATACACACATCTGTCTCATCTTAAAATGATCCCATAAATACAGTATAACAATGAGTCTAGGATGATGCATCATTGGGGTAAAAAAGGAGAGCCTTGATTTATGGAATTTGTGGGCACAGCAACTATGGATTGATGGCATAACCACAGTTGTAGGTGGGTTAAGTGGAAGAAAGAGAAAGTCTTTAGAAGAAGGAAATCTTCAAAGACAAAGATGTTAAAAAAGTTGGCTGAAACAAACCCCTTGATATGAGTGTTGGTGCCCCAGGACCTAACGCGGTAAGAATGGGATGGCTGTGAATGGGAATTTGGTGGTGGAAACAATAGGAAGAGGGGCAGTGGGCATAGCTAAATGGTAGGAACTGCAAAAGGGCAAGTTTTATTTTTATTTTCAGTTTCAGAGTTTGCAGGTTAGAAGATATGGTGTGCGTGGAATCAATAACACAGGGAGGGAAAGATGGGAGGAAAGACACAAATATATAGGGGGAGAACCTGAACCCAATAAATTTGATGCAGAAAGGGACACTATCTCTTCTCTTCTTGCTTCATTTCATAGCAAAGCTTCTACTATAGCCAAAGGATGGAACTAGTTCCTGGGAAGATTTGCCTTGTCACTTGAAAACAGGAGTCAGGTGAGGAATGCTTGACCACTACCTGCACACAAAGGGGCTCTTTTGGGGTGGGTCCTTCAGTCCCGAAGCTCTCATTGAGTGGCCAGTTCCTTATGTGAGTCCCCCGAAGGTCATTTCACGCTCCCTGCCCCGCTGGAGGCTGAGAGCAGTGCTGTTAGTGAACCAGTTGGGTCCTGCTAGCCTTCCAGCTGCATCATGAGGAAAAAAGAGAAAGGAGTGGGGGAAGCAAATTTTTGACTCTTACGTGGTCTTCACAACCTTCTAGAACTGGCTCACTGAAAGCCCTTGACAAGTGCCTTTCTCCTTTGATAGAGATTTGATACTTTGTACTGTATAAGGAGAAGCAATGGGAGAGACTTAAATGGGTGTGCACAACCTTGAACTCCCCTGGAGAGGTAGAGGGTCACCAAAAAGGATTTACCAGTGAGTCATATTTATGGTTACTTATTTTGAGAAATTGAATTTTCATAAGAGCCACTACTATTTATTCCTTAAGGTAAGACACAAAATTATCTGGCTTAGACTTACTTTGGATAAATTATTTAGTGAGATTTAGTTAGTTCTAGCTTTAGCAGCGTAGCACTGGGACGCGCATAGCCCCCTTTCCAACCCTTCCTGCAGTATAACGAAATTGATAGGCCAGATTTAATGTAAGAGTCATAGATCTCTCCTTGAGATGGTATTGGCTGTGGATTTCATTTTTATTTCCTATTAGGATGAAAAAAAAATTTAGTATTTATATTGTCACAGCACAAATTCAAGGGTGACCATCATTTTATAATATAAAGTAGGCAAGTTCATGCATTATTGTTTTAGGATTCATCTTATTTATTTATTTATTTATTTATTTATTTTTAATGTCAGTCTTTTGAATTTGTGTATACATATATGCGGGAATGGTGGGGAGGAGAGGTTCCCACTGCGCAGTTGGTGTGCCCCCCACACCCATACTTCTGTACTGCCTGGTTGAACAGAACTGCAGTGGTATGATTGCTTTAGGAAGTGCGTGCTAATGCTTTTTGCCCACAGACCCAACACACCTAGCCTTGCTTTACCAGTGTCAACATGGAATCTGCAGTGAGGTAATCAGCCTGCAACTCACTAGCTTTCTGATACTGACATGATGACTTAATGTTTTGGAACATTATTTTTCTTCTAATGGAAACAATTCTACCATTATTGTGCATTTCTTGGAAAGATCACGTGAGATACGTACCTTAGACATTTGCACAGCACCCAACACATTTTAAAGGCTCAAGTGATGATCTGTCTTTTCCCTATGTTGGAATAATACATTGGAAAAGCTACAACAGATGATTTTTCACTTTTACAATATACTGGGAAGAGGAAATACTTATAAGTTTTTTATCAATATTATAATAGGGAGAGAAATTGCTTAGTATTAATCTGATCATTCTATTCACTTTGTTCTTGAAACCTGATATGATTTATTTCAGCAGGAATTTTTTTTTTCTTTCATACTCTTCATTATGATTTAACAATGGTGGATCTTCAGTGCAAGTATTTCTTTAGTAACATCAAAAAGGAAGCATTTGGGGAATAGTTTTATTTTTTAAAAATATATTATTATTTATTATTTTTTTTGCAAGAAAAAAGGGCATGCATCTGTGCAAGTGTGTCTGTATAAGCTCCATAACATTTAAACAGACCTCAGAGATGAATATGTTACTAAAAGTTCTTTTGAAAATGGCATGCATATTTAGTTATTTTAGAAATAAGTTATTTATTTATTTATTTATTTATTTGGCTATTTTTCTCTCCCATTAAAAAAAAGCTAAAGTAACATATTTGGAATTCTATTAAGACATCATATGAAAAGTTTCATCATTAAGAAATTTGGGATTGCAAAGTTTTCAAAACACCCAGTTGATCTAATGCTTAGATTTTAACTATCTCTAACATAAATCTTGCATTGGGGTGTTTTTGAGGGTAAGAAAAAGATTAGAAGTTTTCAGTGTGTTTTAAGACTCCTTTAAGCACACATTTTTATTCCATTCTTTTCTCTAGGCTCACACACTCCTTTAAAATAAAATTGCCCTGTTCGTGGTTGGCAAGTTTTTGTTGTTGTTGTTGTTGTTGTTGCTCTCAAAAATATATTCTTGAGTAAACATTCAGAGTTCCTTTGACCAGGTGGACTATTTTTTAATGAGGACACTAAATTCAGAGTGAGTAGCAGGTACTTTGGGAATGTACATAAAAACAGACTTACTTTGAATTTCTGTTTTGTCTTTAACTAGTCTATGTGGTACTTGGAAACTGATGTTTCTTTTCTCCATCAAATTGTCTAATCTCAGTTTAAACTAAAAAGTTTTAAAGTTCTTCTGAGGCAGTTTGGAGATTATTGGCTAGCTTGAATTTAAGAAAAAGCAGGAAGAAAAGCTCCAAATATACCAGCGCAGGGAGGATTGCTAGGGACAGTTAACATTAAGTATTACTGACCATATTATCTTTTTTTTTTGAAGATTTGTTTTTGTTCATTTATTTTTGAGAGAGAGATTGAGAATGAGAGAGAAAACATGAGCGAGGGAGGGGTAGAGAGAGGGAGATACAGAATCCGAAGCAGAGCCCCACATGGGGCTCGAACTCATGAACCATGAGATCATGACCTGAGCCAAAGTTTGAAGCTTAACCAACTGAGCCACCCAGGTGCCCTACTGACCTTATTCTCTTGTATAATCCTTTCAATCCTGCTGTGAGGATTAGGATTGTTATCATCACTGCATTGATAAACAGGAAAGCAAGTATATGACCAGAGAAGCTATAAACTCCTCTGTAGTCCTAGCTTCGGATACTGCAAAGCTATTGATCTTACCTACAATCTTAAGCAACTCCAGACAGCATGTGAAATCTTGTCTCTGGCCAGAACATTGTCTAAAATGTGTCCAAAGGTCAAGGGAGGGGGAATGGGGCTACGTTTCAAGAAAATATCCGTTAGGGTAAAATTATTGATTACTTCTTTTCCTTTCTATGGCCTTGTTCACTATAGGTGTGCCCAGTATATTTGTCATCTCTAAGTAGCTCAGTAAAGCAATTATATTCTAAATTCCTGCAACTTAACTGGGGGTCTATCGACCGAAAGCGTGGAGTAGTGTTAGAAATGCCGATCTCCGGGGCGCCTGGGTGGCTCAGTCGGTTGAGCGACTGACTTCGGCTCAGGTCATGATCTAACAGTCCGTGAGTTCGAGCCCCGAGTAGGCTCTGTGCTGACAGCTCGGAGCCTGGAGCCTGCTTCCTATTCTGTGTCTCCCTCTCTCTGCCCCTCCCCCACTCATGGTCTGTCTCTCTGTGTCTCAGAAATAAATAAACATTAAAAAAAATTTAGAAATGCCGGATCTCCATCACCACCCCTGCAATCAGAAATTGCATTTAAAAAAATCCCTGCATCAGTGGAATACACTGGTCTCAGCCAATCTCTCAAAGTGAGGGTGAACACATGGCATGGTGCAAAATAACCTGTTGTGGTACACTTTAAATTTTCTTTATTTTTATTTAAAATATGTAAGAAAAGGGGGAGCCTGGGTGGCTCGGTTAGTTAAGCATCGGACTGGATCTCGGCTCAGGTTATGATCTCAGGGTTTGTGGGTTTGAGCCTTAGGAGGGCTCCAAGCTGACAGCGTGGGGCCTGCTTGGGATTCTCTCTCCCTCTCTCTCTGTCCCTCCCCAGCTTGTACCCTCTCTCTCTTTCAAAATAAACAAACTTAAAAAAAAAATGTAAGAAAGGGATTAAGCTTTATGAATGACTAAGCAAGGAGTGACTCTGGCGCCCCCACATGGTCCTATAGGTGATAGCCAGGATACTCCAGGATCTGAGAAGTCAACTGCTCCCAGGGTCCCCCAGAATTGGTTCCACTTGCTCATGTGCTTTCAATGTATTGCAATAAAGTATAATTACTCTGTGCCTTTTTAAGTGGGCATATCTAATTTTAACTTAATGAATCCTCCCCAATGTACAAGACTTAAAAGATTCTCCCAAACTGTAGACCAAAGGTCATGCTCAAATGGCAGTAAAGTGGACAATAACGTTTTCAGGGTGGTTAGCTTCACTTACTCCAAGTAGAAACTCTTTGTAAGCTCAATGATGACATTAAGAAAGCAATATAAAACCAACCCCCCGCCCCCAATGTTCTAATTAGATCTTACAATAAATCAATAAAATTAGGAATCATTATGATATTGAAATATGGAATTATATCCATTACCATTAGCAATGGACCATCCCTAGGTACATATCTGCATATTGTAACTTTAGGAAAAATCTTTTTCAGTGGTGATGTACATTAAAACCACTGTAAAAATAAACTTACAATACCTTTGAGTGGCTGAATCTCAAAGGGTTAAAGCAAGCAATCACTTTGCTTTCATTAAAATAATATGAAATCAATGTAAATTATTTTCTTATGTAATAAATTATTGAACATTTTAAGCAATTTTTAGAAAAAACTGTTTCCTATGCTCTTAAATAAAATATAACTTATTGAAAATAAATATTTCACTGTCACATTATCTAAATTTCTAGGTTTTAAGTTTCATAATTACACAATACACTAATTTAACAATAAAAGTATATACACTTTATATTTTATACATCTATAAAACAAGCCCCCCAAACTTTCTCTCTTTTATCTCATTTTAAGTATATGTATCCCAGAACTCCTAGGAGTAGTTGGGAGGAAACCTGGTCAGTATCTCTTTCAGGAGAAACTGGAAGATGAGGTGGTCACCACTTAATTTCACATTTTTAATAAAAGGACTCACATTCAGGTCTTAAGACATTCATTTTCTCTTCCCTACTTTCCATTAAGTCTCTGATTTATTCTAAGTCTCACTGATGCCATATTTGGGTGATGGTGACTCAAAATTAGCATCCTGAAATTTGTTACCAGCTTGTGATCTCAAACTAATTGCTTATTTTGAAAAGACAGCAAAACGATTGACTGTAACTATCTTTACACTTTTGTTACTCTGGATTACAGCTCGCCTAGCTTCCTTTTGACGTGTTAAAAGGTTTTCTCAACAGCTCCATTTGTTGGAATGGTAGTATAACATGAGTTCTTAGATGTGTGATGAACACCCTACATACTCTCATATTTCTGTTATTTGTTGGTCATCACATAAATCCCTTCTCTTCTCAGCACTTGGCACGACTATGTTTCCCAGCCTTCTATGCAGTCAGCGTGGTCCTTTGCTTGGGTTCTGAATGGAATGAGAGCCAAGACTGTGTTCAGGCTCAGGTCTTTTTCCAACAGGATGTGTCTCCTCCATGCCCTCGTCTTTCTGCCCCTGGGACATGACAGAACAGCCCATAGGATACGGACAATGATGGCAGGGTCCTGGATGGAACTAGACTGGAACTCTGGATCCCTGTGTGGAGGAAAGCTGCCTGCCGCAGCCGGAAACACCTGCCTGGACTATCATAGGGACCTTCTGAGGGTTTATTTACTGCAACAGTGTATACTATATTAACAATGTGTTTTAGGGATATGCTCAGTGCAGTTTGTTTTAGTTTGCATTATTTTAAGTGAATCTTCTTTTTCTTCAGATTTCACAATCTGTTGTGTGTCTCTGTTGACCTTGCTTGGAGTTTTATTTTATTTTTTTCTGTTGCTGGGTTGTGATTTCTGGTTCATACACTGGTGGGCAAACTGATATTTAAATCTTATTTCCCATCACATTTGATAGGAAAGGCTCTTGCAGCTTCTCTTATGGTTTTCTGCTAGGCTTGCTTAATGTACTGATTTGCACAGTGGGATAAGCTAGAAAACATATTTTAAATCTGAAAGCTTATATTCTGCTGAACAGAGCAAACATTGTGGAAAAGCAGTAAAATGTGCAAAATCTGTCAATTCTCCACACCCCTGCATTGTAAAGGCTCTTGTTAAAAACTCAAAAATGGCAGAATGCAGATTGCGTTTATGAAAAGTTGTCTTCCTGTGTACCACAAGTAATACATTTGAGGCTTCTGCCTGAAGAAATTATATGCCGGATATTAGCCATTTTAGGAAATAGTCATACACACTTGACCAGATTCATAACTACTTTATACTCTGCTTCGCAAATCTCTGGTTATTATGGAGACTTGAGAGTGACCATAACAGTTTGGAAAGTATACAAGAGTATTTATTCCGGGTCACCTACTCCACTGCCAAGTTCCTCAGCTCTTGGGGATGTGATTCATACCCCACTTCCAAGGTTCAGAGACTTTCCCTACATGAATAATAGAATTATTAGGCTGGGAAATTCCTTAAGAGACTACCCGATGCTAATTCCTGCGCTTACATTCATCACAGTCTGTGGAACAAAGTGCATTTTTCAAAATCCCTTGATGGCTCGTTTCCAAACTCAAATCATCCTTACACAAATTACTTGAGGACGTATGTAGGTAACAGATCGACAGAAAAATAGTGAGACTGTGAGAGAAGAAAAAATAATCAGCTCTAAAATCAAATATTTCCAACACTAGGAAGTCAGGGATAGAAGTCACTCACCTGGAGTAGGAATAAATATGATACTAAACATTTCTTAACGTTTTGTTCCATTTGATTCTCAAAACGAAGCCTGCATACTCGACTCATTTGACGCTTAGAGATATTTTGTAGCTTACTTTAAGAGGAAAAAAAAAATAAAGATACCTGGGGCTAACATTCAGATTTCCCTTATTCTGCTCCAGTGTCATTTATTACTTGTGGCACATAACCTGTATCTTCCTCACAATATGGTCTTCTCCTTTGCCAGTTCTCCCTAATTAAGGGAACTAGAGCACAGCAGGGACAATTTCTGTCAGGGGTACTTCTCTAGGTGGGAATGTTAAAGATTTTGCAAAACCAGCCGTCTTGGGAACAATTAGTGAGTGAGTGGGAGGTCTCCAATTCCAGAAACGCAGAGTCTGGTCAAGTCGTTTTCTTTGCATTGAATGGCCCTGTGTGGGTGTGCCCCTCATAACCCTGCTTTAGAGGAAGTGATCTAAGAAGCCTTTCCTAAAATTATTCTCTTGATGCTGATGAATGTGGTTCCTGATACGGTGAAAACCAGAGTAGCATCATATTTAACAGGCAAGTAGACACATACCTTCATTTTGATGAGTAAACCAAAAAATAGGGAAAGCTACAAAAGCATTTGACTTAGCTCCTCCCTATAATATATAAATTAATTACATGAAGCCTTTTACTTTTTATTCTTGGCTTTTTAAGACCAACTTTAATTCTATTTATTCCTACTAAGTCTTATTGTTTAAAAAGTGGTTTATTTTCCAGGATTTGTCATCCATGAAGAGAATGTTCTGATATGTATATTGTTAAGGGTCTTGGGAAGTTGTAAAGTCTCAGTGACATTCCTCGGTTATATAGCTAGATTCCTAGGTTATATAGCTAGGAAATTTTAATATACTGGAAAACTTGAAGCCTAAGCAAATTTTAAATCTTTGCCTATGGCACCCAATTGATAAATGTACATTTCCTTACCCATTGAGCTACCAGACTGATGGAAGCAATGTTGATTGGATCCTACAAAATCAAGCGTTTCTTAGCACCTTTACAAAGGTAGCAAAGGAAGTTTGTATCAATTAGGATGTTTTCAAGAACACTAAAAAATATACCTCATTTCAAAGTGGCGTAAGGTTGAGAAAGTTTATTGGCTCCTATAACTGGAAGCCCAGAACTCTAGCAATCCGGTGGTTCTGCCTCCTTTCCTTGCCTTTTTCTTGGTTCTGTTTATCTACCGGTGCCATTACTAAAAACCATTTTGTAGTTTGGGGACAAGGCATGACAGTATTCAGAGGAAGGTGTTGAGCACTGCGTTCTACTATTCAAGCAAGAGTCTGTCAGCTTACTCTGAATTTGACCACTTAGGAATACGAACTGGGGCTGGGGGACTGGAGTGAGGTGTTTTGCTAAAACTAAAAAGGATCCATTTCTGGTGCCTGGCTGTCTCAACTGGAAGAGTGTGTGGCTCTTGACCTTGGGCTGGTGATTTCCAGCCCCACGTTGGATGTAGAGATTATTTAAATAAATACGTTTAAAGAGGATCCATTCCTGGTGTTGAGCTGGGGGTGGCGGTAGTCAGCTTCTCCCCAACCACGGGTCCTGTGTGAGAATGAAGGGATGAATGTTGAGTGGACAGCCAACATTGGCCATGGCAGATTTATTGCGAATGACTAAACCAATAGCGTGGAATGAAATATATTCAGGGGCAGCTGGTGGGTCAGTCAGTTAAGTGAACAGCTCGGTTTTGAGTCAGGTCATGATCTCATGTTTGTGAGATCAAGCTCCGCGTTGGGCTCTGCCTTAACAGTGCGGATCCTGCTTGGGATTCAGTCTCTCCCTCTCTCTCTGCCCCTGCCCTGCTCGCACATGCACTCTCTCTCTCAAATAGATAAATAAACTTCAAAAAGTTAAAACAATAAAAGAAATATATTCAGTGTATTAGGCTGCATACTTAATCATAATGTAAAATAAAAATTTGTAAATAACTACAGCAATGACTGTAATGTGGGTGTGGGGTAAATGTACCAATCTTTGCTTCCCAAAATACTTATTTTGAAGATTTTACCTATGAATTTCGAGAAAAGCGTTTTTCGTTTATCTCCAATGAGCATACTTTCCCCGCACCCTAAGATATTGTTTAATCTTTCTCACTACTTTTACAATGATTTAGATATTCTCTTTTTAAATATTACCATCAAACTAAATAAAAATATACTAGAACTTATTTTTTAAACTAATTAATCACAGACTGAGAAGTTTCCTTTTTCATATGATAGAGTAAGCATTCCTTCCTTTTTTTCTCCTTTTCTTCCTTCCCTCTTTTTTTCTCTTTGTCTTTTTTCTTTTTCTTTTTCCTATCTCTTCACACTCTTTTTTTTATGTTGATCATACATATTTAGAGAATTATATGCTGTTGCTGTTCTATGACTACATTAATAATTACTCAGGCAATAATTCTAACAGTTACAGATTCTCTTGCTCACCAAAAATGCTTTTATTTTGATTTATTTCAGAGGTTGCTGTAACGTCTCATTAAAAAAGGTAATACACATTAAGGACATTTTCTAAGTTCTTGGATATGCAAATGTCTTTGTTGCCTCCAAACATGAGTGATAGCTTGGCTGGAAATTGGTTTCTCAAGTCCAAATCAATAGGCATCTTAACTTTACAGACATTGAACAGTTTCTTTTGAAATACAGAATTGTGGAGAACTACGACATCGAGGTGGCTTTTCTTCTTATTTTTGTATGTTGCCTGGGTTTCTGCCTGGATGACTTCAGTTTTTTTCTTTTTTCTTTATTCTTGTCATTATCAAGATCTGTTTCCGCTTTTATTTCTTATTTTGCTTACTATCCAGATAGCCTCTTTTGATTTAAAGTCTCAGCTCTCTTTAGCTCAGTGAACTTACCTTCATTTTCATTTTCTTTGCTACCTCTCCCTCCCTCTTCTGCAGAGGGCTTTTCTTCATCAAATCACTGCTTTTAGAATTCTTACTCTGAACTCAGGGGAACTCCTGGATCAATCTTATACCTTCCTATTGTGTTTTCACTCACCATCTTGATCCCTTTGCTATTTTCTTCTATGTTCTATAAATATTTTGGGGGACAGGGTAAGTCGCATTTCTACTTTCTGTTTGCTGCCTCCACCGGCTAATATTTGTAACCATAATTTGCTCTGCAAGCAACTTCCCCTTATCTCAGGCTGTTCTGTTTTGTAGATGCACTGCCCTTTCAAATTTCATGGATGTGGGGAGTCTGTAGGTTAAGCGTCCTTATCGGCTTAGCTCATGACCTCATGGTAATGAGATCAAGCCCCGTGTCGGGCTCTGTGCTGACAGTGCAGAGCGTGCTTGGGATTCTCAATTTTCCTCTTTCTATGCCACTCCCCTTGCTAATGCCCATTCTCTCTCTGTCTCTCTCTCTTAAAATAAATAAACTTAAAAAAATCTTTATGTACAATACAAATAAGAGAATTTCAAAGTTTTCTTCTGTTTCTATCAAGAAGGCTATTTCACAGGTAGAAATCAGCTTTGATACTTCAGGTAGGCTTGCATGCTTATAAACAAATTTAAACATGTTTAGTGTTAAACATGGGTTAGAACATGTGTTATCATTAAAATGTCTCATTTTTCTGTCTGTTCATCGTTACAGAAGATATAGGTTATCCACTCATGAGAAGTGAAATCGTCCTTGTTGAGATTATGTGGAACCTGATTTTGAACTTTGGAATTCAGAGACAGAGAAAGCATATTTTTATGTTTAGTTAAATTTTCTTTTAGGATTAGGGTTGAAGTTGTCTGTGAGGAGAAAGAATGCTGCCACCAGAGGCATTTGCAAGGTGGAGAGTTTCATTCCTACAGGGTTTTCTTCCTTCCTTTCTTCTTTTCTTTCTTTCTCCCTCCCTCCCTTTCTTTCTCCCTTTGTCTTTCTTTCTTTCTTTCTTTCTTTCTTTCTTTTTTTTCTTTCTCCCTTTTTCTTTCTTTCTTTCTTTCTTTCTTTCTTTCTTTCTTTCTCCTTCCTTCTTTCCTTCCTTCCTTCCTTCCTCCCTTCCTTCCTTCCTTCTCTCCTTCTCTCTCTCTTTCTTTCTTACTCTCTGTCTCTCTTTCTTTCTTTAATTTTATTTAAATCCAAGTTAGTTAATGTATAGTATAATAATATAATACTGGTTTCAGGAGTAGAATTTAGTGATTCATCACTTACATACAACACCCAGTGCTCCTCCCAACAAGTGCCCTCCTTAATGCCCATCGCCCATTTAGCCCATCCCCCTATGCGCACCCCTCCACAGGGTTTTCAGTGGTTGGCAGTGGTTGTTCAAAATGACCTCCAGCAACAGTAAGTTCTCACCACCACGCCGTGGCACTTCCATGCCCCATTTCTCTGCACCAAATACAAGCCTGGAAGGACTGCTGTAGTGCACTGTTTGGAGTGCCAACATTTATTATATTTTCCAAAGCGCCTTTTGATGTGGTGATTTGCAACTCAATTCCCAGATCATCACTCTAAATTAGGGTGCTGGTTGGGTTCCCATCTCCTTACTCCCCAGGCTGGCTGCATCTGTGTATTTGTTACCCCCCAGGTTGGCGAGTCTCTTCATATGGTCTTGACAAAAGTCCGTGCAGCGGAGCTTCCTGAAGCTTCTGGCCTATGTACACCACCTTTCCTCTTGTTTAAGTGTCCTATGATAATATCTATTTGTTCCCATTTTTCTCCTTTTATTTGTTTGGTCGTTCCACTGAGGATTTGAGAGGCGCAAGAATTATGAAATAGGGGAGTTATTGTGTTATCTCTGCCTTTGTCCTAAACTCCTTGGTAATGTTTGGGTCTGAGTCTTTCTGTTTCTGTTCCACAATATTCACTTCTCAGCCGCATCCACAGCTGAGACCACAACTGGATTTGATTCTCAGTGTTTTGTCTGTTCCTGTGTGAAGCCATCATTAAAATGGATTCTTCCTTCTTTAATTACATGGGGCCTGTCACCTGTGTGTCCAGACCTCTCTTGTCTTAGCATTTCCCTTCCTGTTGCTCTTGTACACAGCTGTGCAGAACAGAGGCGATAGCATTCGCTCACGTCGTTCTTTTCGAATTCCCCGAAGTAACTTCTGTCTTTGGTGATAGCTGGATTGTATAGCTCTTCTTGCTTCCAGGAAAGAAAAGAAAAACCATCTTCTGGATGATTATTGTCTGGAACACTCTCACTCCCACAGTTTTTTTTCTTCTGCTCGTTACACAAAGCTCCACTTCAAAGAAACTTCTATTGGTGGCAAGATTAGCCCAGCAGGCAGAATCCTGGTGTTGCTGTTTAATTGCTTTAAGCCCATTACCTAAGAGGAGGATGAAGTTACTAGGCAAACAGCCCCAACAACTTTTGTAAGAAAAATAATTCAGTGATATCGTTGACAAGACAGTCTTTCTCCACAGGAGTAAGAGGTTCTCAAAGACGTGTTTCCACCGAAGGAAACAAAGCTGAATAGTTTTACTTACCTTGTGACTAGCGTTGACTAAAATCTCCTTGAGGGGATCACGCATTTCATACCTTCAAATAGTTCTGAGGTAGGTTTTTCTTTTTAGTACCATGAAGCAGTCGGTGGTGACGAGAGTTGGTGATGCGAATGTATACAATCCGTTTCGTTTCATTACAAGTCAAGCCACAATGTAAACTAGATTGCATTATTGCGCTTTCTCTACCCGATGAACAAAAACGAGCCGAAGTTACAGTTTTGTCTCTTAAATATTTACTTTCCTCTTCATAGAGAGGCCTGAATGTAATCAGCGCTTGCAGTGAAAAGAGACGGAGCAACTTCTCAATCTGTTCCTCCTTCGGTGCCATGAAATAATCCACAGCGAAGAATTAGCACATGTCCTGGAACAGACGATGGTGATGATGATGGTGATGATGATGACGATGGTCGTGACATCACACTAGGGCCACTTCTTCTCCCAGGTGTCCAGCCTCCTATTAGAGAAGGATCTCAATATGGTAGAACTATTTTAGGAAACGGATGATCTGATCTTTGCGCTGACTGTGTTTATGAAGACGAACTGCAGAAATATTTTCTAGCTCCATGTCTTCCCTTCCTCCAAATGCTACTTGGTTCTACTTGTGTTTAACCCACGTGCCTCGTGAGTAAAGTAGTTTTACTCTAGACACACAAGTACCTTCAGTATAGTACAGTTTCGGGCAGGAAAATTCTGCAAACCACCAGAGACGTCTGCACTTTCCTCAGGATGGTGGCTGTGGATACGGGTTGTGGCAGCACCATTATTTGGATGGTTTATTCTTTTTTTAATTTTTTTAACGTTTATTTATTTTTGAGACAGAGAGAGACAGAGCATGAACGGGGGAGGGGCAGAGAGAGAGGGAGACACAGCATCTGAAACAGGCTCCAGGCTCCGAGCTGCCAGCTCAGAGACCGACGCGGGGCTCGAACCCACAAACCGTGAGATCATGACCTGAGCTGAAGTGGACGCTTAACCGACCGAGCCACCCAGGCGCCCCATGGATGGTTTAAAAAAAAAAAATCTGGTAGCTGGGAGATATTTCCTCTTTTATCTCTATTTTCTCGACAATTTAGGTTCCTAGAAAGTGGCAATCTATTTTGCCTTTGTATCCTTTTCTTTTGTTGTGAAGCAGTGAGCTTCATGCCTAAAATGCTAGTTTGAGGTTATATTCTTTGTAAATGGTGATCTCCCAACTGTGTTAACTCTGCTTCTTTACTTTTTTGAATCTCTGCAGTATTCCACCACTCCCGCCAGTCCTAATGGTGGACGTTTCTAAAACCAGAACGTTCACTTTCTCCTTGTTTCTTTCCCCTCATTTTTTGCTCATGGAGCTGATCTATTTTCACAGACTGAGTGCTCACCATAATACTTTCTGTGCTTCTTTCTTTCCTTTTTCTTTTCTTTTCGTGTTTCTTTTTTAGAGAGAGAGAGGGAGAGAGAGACAGAGTGCGAGCAGGGGAGGGGCAGAGAGAGAGAGACAGAATCTGAAGTAGGCTCCAGGCTCTGCATGGGACTCGAACCCACGAACCATGAGATTATGACCTGAGCCAAAGTCGGATGCTTACCTGACTGAGCCACCCAGTGGCTTCTTTCTTATGGTCTGTACTCACCCGTGATTATCACAATGGTAATAATCATTGCAAGGTTTGGCCACTACCTATAAAACTAGTTTCATAATATCCTCTTCCAAATCAATAATCTCTTCCCAATTCTTTATTGTATCAATGGATAATATGTTGAAATCTTATTTTTATCAGAGAAGGTATGTTTTCTGAGGTCAGAAGCCTATCCTTGGGCACCTGGGTGGCTCAGTCAGTTGAGTGTCCAACTTTTTTTTTTTTTTTTAATGTTTACTTATTTTTGAGAGAGAGAGAGCAAGCATGGGTGAGGGAAGGGCAGAGAGAGAGGGAGACACAGAATCTGATGCAGGGTCCGGGCTCTGAGCTGTCAGCACAGAGCCCGACGCGGGGCTTGAACTCACGAACCATGAGATCCTGACCTGAGAAGTCAGACTCTCAACTGCCTGAGCCATTCAGGAGCCCCCAGAGGCCGTCCGACTTTTGATTTCAGCTCGGGTCATGATCTAGCAGTTTATGGGATCAAGCTCCGTGTCAGGCTCTGTGCTATCAGCCCTTGGATTCTCTCTGTCCCCCTCTCTCTGCTCCTCCCGCACTTGTGCATTCTCAAAATAAATAAATAAACTTAAAAAAAAAAAAAAAGCGTGTTCTTACATTATTTTCATTTCTTCCAGATCCTTCCTACTTGAAGTGTGGTCCATGAACCAAACACATCGATGTCATCCGGAAGCTTGTTAGAAATGTAGGATCTTGGGCCCTACTCCAGACTTTCTGAATCAGAATCTGCCTTTTAACAAGATCCCAGATGAAAGCACTGTATCTGAAACTGTAACGTGAATACAAATCACCTCATATCTTGTTTTAACAATTTCAACAAGATTTTAGCACACACCCAGTTAGGTGGATGCCATTGAATCTCAGATCACATTTTGAGTAGCAAGACTATAGGATAGTCCTGTCCCATAAAGCGGTCTGTGATGATGGCGGTATTCTATGTCTGTTGTGTGATAAAGTAGCTACTGGCCGCATGTGGCTAACGAGCACTTTAATCAATTTAAACTTAAGTTTACGTGGCCACGTATGACTGGTAGCTACCCTATTAGACAGTACAGGCAATCCTGGACACTCAGTGGAAATGTAGTAAATATTAGGTAAGTGACGTAAAAAAAAAAACCCAAAACCTTAATCTCATGAAAATAAAAATTCATTTCAGACTCTCTGGTACTTGTATGAAAACAAGGAAAGTGAATTGGAATATGTGTAGGGTTTCTAATAGTCACATCTGTTGCCTGACAACAAATTGTCTTCCATTGTAATCAATAGAGGGTGCTATATTCAGGTCGCTTGTCCTATTTGTCAAGGTGGATTATTCATTTGCACCAAAAGCGGACATGATTTTTCAAAGCTCTGATTGGTACAGACTTGGGTATTATCAGAAAAGCACAATGGTCCTATGGAAGGGTTTTCACGCTTTCTGTCACAGCATTTGATTTCCATAGCTTTCTGGGGTTTTCTTTATTTCTTATTTAAACTTATTTCAGTTACCACAGAAAACCCCACATGTTATAAAGGAACTGGTAAAGCTTGTTTTTCTGATAATTTTTTTTTTTTAAGTTGGGAATGATGCACAGAATAATAAGAAGTTTTGAACAACACATTTTAGAGCGTTATGATTGTTTTGGTTTTAATGTGACTCAATTGTTTTAAATATGACTATTCATTTGATTTTCAAAAAAGTATATAATTTTTAAAATAAAATATTGATTTGTTAAAACGCTAATTAAATTTATTTTAAAAGTGCACTCATATTTGTAGTGACTCTCATGTGTGCTTTAATGTACATAATGTGATTTTTGTTTTTGCCAATGGCAATATTTTCCACTATATGAAATATATTCGCTCAACCGGTATTGATCTGATCGGAAACCCTATGAGAATTAAAGAGGCAATAATCAAAGGCAAGACTGTTAGGCACTAACGTGAAGGGAAGAAATGGGTCTAAGGGAGGGCAGGGGCTGTGCCTGAAGGTGCCCCGTGCTGGCTGGGGCCGGACTCAGGTTGGAGCCTCTTTGATTCTCCTGGACTGCCCAGCTCCTGGTGTCTATTTCTGGAATAGAGAGGTGAACGTTTTCTTATTTTTCTTTCCCAACACTCAATCTCTGACTCAGAGCGGGGCCCAGAATTATTTAAAACCATTGCCAATGTCGCATCTTTCCTTTTTCTTCTTCTTTTGATTAGTAGCTCCTTAATTTATAATCTCAGGGACAGCACAGTCTCCATAAGCTTCTTTGGTCTTATCAAAAGGCATAATAGAAGATACGAGTACCAGATCTTAAGTAGATTAAAGCACAGCTGTTAAGTCCACACGCGGACGAGATCTGTGAGTATTAAAGATAACCCTGGAGCTGAATGGAAGCTTACTTTCGAAGTGTCATTGCTTTTGTACTTTGAGGATTTGTTGTTGAGTACTGTGTTTTTTTTTTTTTTAAGCTTTCCATTTAGAAAGTGGGTCATTAAGGATTGTCATTTGCTAAAAAATTAACCCTCAGTGAGGTAAGTGCCTTGAAAGGAAATGAAGTCGAGTTTTCAAAGGTAAAGTGTGCAGGTACCTTAGAAAGTGTTTAGAAAAGAATGAGAAGGGTTTACGTAGAGTCCATTTTGGAAGAGACATGATCTAAGCTTATCTGCTGCAAGCAGTGTGTATCTACTACTGCCCTCGCCCAGAAAAAATACTCTTGTCAAATTCCTTTCGTAGAAATGAAGCCTCCCTCCCGTTAGTGCTGCAGTTGATTTACCCTTCCAGGTAAGATGAATTTTGTGATAGGTCAGACCTGATATGAATATCATGGCTTGTCTGTGCTTTTTGTTCTTAATCGTCTTCTTCACGCTTGGCATAAATACGAGGTTAAATGAAAGTATGGCAAAGGTGATGCTTCATGTTTTTTTGTTTATTTTTGTTTCATCTTTTCTGCGGAATCCGGGTGTGACTGTAAATAATGATTGTGTTGTTTAGCTGATCAGTGTTTAATCAGTACCTTATAGATAGAGATTATTACCACTTTTCATGGCAAGATCATGTTTGTTTAATAAACTATCATGTGGTTTTTGTTTGGAGTTGTTTCTAGTACTTAGTAGACATTGTACTCATTTACTCTGTTAAATAAATGAATACATAAAGAATGAGCAGATTGTAAGACCGAGAGTAAAGAATAGCCAGCTATTAGCTTAAAGAAGGAAGTTGTACAAGAGGTTAATTTTAACAGATTTTGGTAGAGACGAGAAGTATTTTTTATTCTCCATAACTTCCAATCGACATTGACTAGAGTGAAATAAAGGCAAAGTGATTTATTGGAAAGTTTGTATCTACATATCCTTGAGCCTCTGGATGGACAATGTAATTTAAATCTTATCTCTTTTCCCAACACTGTTTATTTTTTTTTTATTATTTTTTTTTTTAAATTTTTTTTTTCAACGTTTTTATTTATTTTTGGGACAGAGAGAGACAGAGCATGAACGGGGGAGGGGCAGAGAGAGAGAGAGACACAGAATCGGAAACAGGCTCCAGGCTCCGAGCCGTCAGCCCAGAGCCCTATGCGGGGCTCGAACTCACGGACCGCGAGATCGTGACCTGGCTGAAGTCGGACGCTTAACCGACTGCGCCACCCAGGCGCCCCTTCCCAACACTGTTTAAACCAACTACACCTCTTCCTCCGGAATGTCTCTTCTGATGCTTAGTATTTGACATAAGACTCCAATGACCTTGCTTATTGGCTTCAGTGGCTTCATTGCCAAAGGAAACTTTTATTTTACAAACAGAAATATTCTCCCCTAAGGTAAGTAGGAAAAATGACCAGGCTTGAATTTGGGGGCTTTGTAAAAAATTCTACACTGTTCAATCCTACTACTTTTTAATTTTATTTTATTTTATTAAATTAATTAATTAATTAATTTGAGAGAGAGAGGGTGCAAGTAAGTGAGGGGCAGAGAGGGAAAGAAAGAGAAGCAGGGTTCACCCGAAGTGGGACTCGAACTCACAAGCTGCGAGATCATGACCTGAACCAAAGTCAGATGCTTAACCGACTGAGCCACCCAGGTGCCCCTCTACTACATAATTTTAAACATTACCCTTTGTAACATACTTATTTCAGACTAAATAATACAGTTTGGTGAGCACTATTAAAGTTTCCCTACTTGTGGCCCATTCCAGCGAAAAGTGATAAACTTCTATTTCATCGGCTGGAGGCTCTGCTGTAATCATCAGGAAAATAACCAAAATTTTGTGACCCAAACTTTTATGGAATGAAGAGAGAGACTTCAATAAGTGTCTCAATACTGATTGTTTCTCCCATCAAGATCACCAGATTCTTGCTCAAACCTTTGCTGCTGTTTGCCCACGGAAACGTAAAATTTGTAATCTTGGAGGCAATTCTCTGAGAAGGAATTGCTAGAGCCTTGAAGAATAGTACACACGTGTGATCTATATTGATACAAACCTACATTTTGATTAAATGTCTTCCTATTTCTATCTTACAATGAAGGAAATGCCATGGTTTTATCAAATGAGCAATGTATACTTAGATCTGATGTTTTGTTTCGCAAATTTCAATATATTCTCTTTTTAGGCAAAGAAACAAGAATTTAACGCTCTGTTGCAAGCAGTGTTTTAGGTGCAATAAATTCAACCATTCTATTTGTCTTTTTTGGTGAAGGCCTTCCAGTTTTTCAGTTAGCTGATGCCTCTTTTCGGTTTATGTACTTTATCAAGAGGTTACTTAAGAGACCAAACCTAATCTTACACTGATATGTTCCCTTGATCATCTCCCATTTTTAACATGGGATTGCACCTTTTCTTAACTTATTCAGAGTGCCCTGTTTATTATCCCTCCTCTATTCATGGTAATTCATTCTGCATTTTCACATGGGGAGGATGAAGCAGAGAGTCAAGCATTCTATATGAACGTATTCAAACTGTGCTGCCTTATTGTCACCAATCCACCTCCTGGCTTGGCCACTGTTGGCCACTGGCCCAAAGAGGGGCTGATTCCGTGCAACTCTGATGCTCTTGATGCAACATTCAAATGTTTTCCGCAGCCAGCCATTTTGTCTACACAGGATAATCATGAGGGTTAGCATATACCAAGTGCTTACCATGTAGACTGTGAATCATTTTACATGCATTATATGCTTTGGGATTAAACTCTAAATCCTTACTTCATTCTACCCATCAACCAGGGTGCTGGCAAGAAAGAGATAGCACATTCATTCTGGGTAACTTGAGGAAACTTCATAAACGTTCACAACTGTACGCAGGGTTTAAGGAAAATAATTGGGACAGTACTACGGAAGTCTGGGGCTTGCAAAGGAGGGAGGCCATCTCACCCCAAGGCCTGGAGGCTCAAGGGGAGAGAGCGGTTTCTGGGAGCCTGGAGGGGGTAGGTGCATGGCAAGGGACACCTGACAGGTGCTGTGACATTTATTGAAGAGTAAAGGCAGCCAGTAGGGATTTAATGGGAGGGCGGTTGGGAGATCACACACACCCCTACCCCCTCTCTCTTCTACCCTTTCGCCTCGTGCTAGTGCCCTGCACTGGCCCAACCCAACTGAAAAGGATCCTTTTATTGGAGTAGAAGGCGACCTCCTGGGCACACGACAGAATGGAGAACAGTGGAGTGGGGATTTGAAGCCGCAAACGGAAGGCACCCTGCAGAGTCTGTAAGCATGGTTCACATCCAGCCCGGTCTCTACCGCCCGTGCCTAGCTCTCGGATCACTTCACCTACTATTTGTTTCACCACTGCCTTTGCTCCTGCCTTCGTATTCTTTCTAAAAGTTAAGCTCCCCCAAGCCCTAGAGCCTTTGCACCTGTGGATCCATGTGCTTGGAATGCTCTCTTCTAGAGTCTGGACTTGGCATCCTCAATTCATTTATATCAGGTGCCAACTGTCACCTACTTGTGGATTCCCACTCTGACCACGCCATCTACAATGTGCCTCTCATGAGTCACTCTTTTTTTTATTTTTTATTTTTATTTTTTAATGTTTATTTGTTTCTGAGAGACAGAGAGAGACAGAGCATGCGGTGGGGAGGGGTAGAGAGAGAGAGGGAGACATAGAATCCGAAGCAGGCTCCAGGCTCTGAGCTGTCAGCATAGAGCCCGATGTGGGGCTTGAACCCACAAACTGTGACATCATGAGCTGAGCCGAAGACGGTCGCCCGACCCACTGAGCCACCCAGGTGCCCCCATGGGTCACTCTCTTATACATCATTCCCTTCATTTCACTAATAACACATATCATATCATGAAGATACTTTTGTTTATGTTTTTGTTTGAGTTTATAGGGCAAAGACTTGTGTATTTTTTTGATCACTGTGTTTCCCAGCGGTTGGAACAACTCTTGGCATGTAGAAGCAATTCACATTTTTAAAGGAATCTATATATAATTAGGTCCATAACAATGTTCCTGATTTTACAAATGAAAACCTGAGGGATAAGTGTGTCTAAGACTATACAGCTAGTAGATGATAGGACTAAAGTGAAAACACAGATATTATTATTATTATTTTAGTTTATTTATTTTGAGAGAGAAAGGGCAAGGGGGTGAGGGGCAGAGAGAGAGGAAGAGAGAGAGAATCCCAAGCAGGCTATGCGGGGCTTGAACTCATGAACCATGAGATTATAACCTGATCTGAAGTCGGATGCTTAACTGACTGAGCCACCCAGGCGCCCACACAGATATCTTTAATGCTAGTGTAGGAGATCTGAGCCACTGGGTTACCCTGCCTCGTAAGAGGTTGACAGGATACTATGTCTTTGTTCATGGCCTGACAACTTTCGGGAAGCTTTAAAGGACGACTGTCTCGTAAACTAGGAAATATATTAGCAACGTGGAAGATTCTGAGTCAATGTTGGTAGCAGAGTAGACAGGAGAATTTAGAATTCTTAATTCCAGGTTAAAGTAAATGTATAAGATGGTGGTTTCAGAATATGCTTTTGGACTCCAAACATTTTCCAATCTACCATATTGCATACGGAAAACAACTCCTGCTCTGCACTGTTTTTCATGACGGTTGGGCAGAAACAGAAACAGCTCGTTTGCTGCAATGCTAGCTCTTTTGATTAGAAAATATAAAAAAAAATGCAAATTTAGCTGTCGTGGCAAAGAAAAGGTACAATTTAGATCTTCTCTTCATTTTATATTTCAATTAAGCTCACTGCTCTCCCTTTTTGAATCAGATCCAGTGGGAATGTGAAGAGTGATGTCACCTCTGGTCAGAATGGACCTTTTTGCATTTTTGTAGTACTTTCCACTATTTTTCCCTGGCTTTTGTTACACGACATGAAAACAAAGGCTGATGAAGATGTTGGCATGACAGGAGGAAGTGGGAGACAGTAGGAATAGAAAGAGGAGAATGGAACCAAAAAAATTATGCTTTAAGCATTCGCAGTGGAAGTTTCCACAGTTTTGTTCTGTGTGTGTAATTCCTCTGGGAGCAGTCGCTTTCCTCCTGTTCAGCACACTTCTCATTCACATCCACTGCTCCTCGTTTTATGAAAAGTTATGTGCAGAAGGGGAGATAAACCCTACCTTAACTATCAGAATTTCTTGCCTTGACAGTTACTCTCACAATTTAGAAACTTGTTTCTGGTTGGCCGTGGGAACTAAAGCACTTACCTCTATAATTATTCCATTTTATTCATTTTTTGCTTCCTAAGCTTCCAGCCCTAGTCTATGTACCAAGCTTGTGTTTTTGTGCAAACTCTTTCCCAGTTAAGCTCCTGGCAATAGATGTTTATATGTTCAATGGTAGGATATAGAGTCTTCCAAAATTCTGTCCTAACCATTCATCATGGCGAGGGCTCTACGTATGTGCTTCGAGGATACTACTCTTCACCCAGTAGCTCACGGGTTTGGTAACGAACATGATCCTTTTCCAAGAATTTAGCAACCCTTGATCTTTTCTCTTAGCATCGTTAAACATAGGATACTTGATATGGCGTATTGATTGCTTTCAAACCTCACAGTGATGGTGAAAAGAATATGGGACCAAAATATAGGACATCTTGAAATAAACCCTTTGGGTTTTTAGATGCAAAGGAATAACCCTGGTCTGTGAAAGGAACACACGGAGAAGGTCCTCTTTGTGATACTAGATACTAGAGTATCACTAACTAGAGTAACTATAACATTCAAAAGGTCATGTGACATCTTTTCTCCTCATATAGTAAATATAACTGCTTATGGTCCTGTTTTATTGAAATAAAATCTGGCATGGAGCAGATCATTGCCAATCTTGTCTTTGGAAACAGGCTAATACTGTCTTAAATTGATATGACCCCAAGAGGTCCATTTATTTGGTTGTTATATGTATTTTTTAAGTTCCGAGGCGGATTGAGAATTAAATAGAAAATCATGAATTGGGAAGTTGAAGAAAAGCTGCGTTGTTTAAATGTCATCTCCAGGAAAGAGAATCCAATGAGACCTGGGAAAATGAGCTACCACGAACAACTTTACAGGTTTAAGGTGTTGTTATTACTGTACCAACTGAGTCACTTATTGCTGGACTGTGGGACCAGAGTCCTTCTGTTGAGTTTTCAAGGATGAGGTCTTTGGATGTGAGATTGTTTGCTTTTGCCTAACTGGTAGATGCATTTGTTTTTTGAGGCTATGTTTGCCACATACCTTTTATTATTGCTACACTTGAAATCGTCCATGTGGCTAATGGGATGGAACCTTCTGTGCTCCTCCCGTGATTCACTGGCCGGGGAGGGGGGGCAGGGGTAGGGAGAGTTCACTTGACCAATAGCTCATGGCTGTCTTGGCAAGTGCTGTTGCTAAGCCTGAATTGAATTCTATGGTTTAAAGGGGAAACTGCATGGTCTAAATCAAGCACCGCCCCATCTTCCCAGTAGATGTTAGAGTCTAGCTTCACAAGGCCTTTGGGGCTGTGAAGTCAGAGGCTGCTGACCCACTCGAGGTGTTGAAAGCCCTCTGACTGCTGGTGAGATTACACTATAAGCCCAGAGCTTGGCATATGATACCCAGTCAACATGGTTTTAATTGAATTTGCTTTGGAAATGCATACTAATTTTTTTAAAGCAACTTGTAGTAGGTTTATGTGGGAAAACAATGGATTAGAGGCAAAAATTGGAGAAAGCATGACAATAGAGCAGTGGGAACAGACACATTCAACAAACGGCATGTCAGCCCATTTCTGAATTTTTGAAGTCTGAGGGTGAGAGAGGGTTTCAGTGTTGAAGGGATAGGTTATATGTTCTTGAAGCCTGTCAGAGATTGAAGTAGACTACAGGGGATGAATGGCTGGGATAGACAACAGGTGACAAGATGGTCTCTGTGTTGGTTTATTTCACTCTCCCTTGGTACTGGGAGTCCTCAGTGAACAAAATAGTTAAGAAGCTCCCCGTCCAGGGGTGCCTGGGTGGCTCAGTTGGTTAAGCCTCCAACTATGGCTCAGGTCATGATCTCGGGGTTTGTGGGTTCAAGCCCTGCATTGGACTCTGTGCTGACAGCTCAGAGCCTGGAGCCTGCTTCGGATTCTGTGTTTCCCTCTCTCTCTACCCCTCCCTCACTCATGCTTTTTGTCTCTCTCTCTCTCGCTCTCTTTCTGTGTCTCAAAAAAAAAAAAATTAAAAAAGAAGCTCCCAGTCCAAAATCCCATCAGGCGGGGTACTGCCTGTCACCACAATTTCAGGAAACTTTTTTTTTTATTATTATTATTAATTAAAAAAAATTTTTTTAAAGTTCATTTATTTTCAGAGAGACAGAGACAGCACAAATAGGGGAAGGGCAGAGAGAGGGAGAGAGAGAATCCCAAGCAATCTCCACACTGTCAGTGCAGATCCCGACGCAGGGCTCATACTCATGAAACCGTGAGATAGATGACCTGAGCTGAAACCAAGAGTCTGACGCTGACCTGACTGAGTCACCCAGGTGCCCTGAAACTTGGATTTTTCAAACCCCTTGAACCTAATTCTTCCCCCTTGCATGCAATGTGCCTCTCTTCAATTGCTCAAGCAACAGGAGAGTATCAGCGGCTCACTGGAAACTCCTTCCCATCCACCTTTGGTTTGTATGCTTTTGTTTGCCACTTTCTTCAACTTAGTTTTCTATCTTTTTGTTCCCTACTCTTTTTTTATACTCAGAGCAGTCATTTGGCCAGAAGGGCCTATCGACCCATGAACCACTTTTTAGTGGTTCTTATTTCTCTGGCTGTAATTCATGGAAAGCACTATGTTCTACTCTTGATTCAAAGTCCCTTCTACCTCATGTTTTGGTTGGCATTAAATGAGAGGGTCTCCTTGTTGTGAACATCCGACTGGATCCACTGCGTCAGGAGCCCATGGGTATGTTTTGCCCTCAGAGTGGGAACTGTACCTGATACTATTAAATTGGAATAATCTCAGGTCGTGTAACCTATGACATTTCTTACAGTTTTTTTCTCCTCTGTTTTCTGCTTTGTCTTCATTTTTCTCATGTCTTTTTTCCCCCAGTCAATCCATGACATTGATTTCCTCTTCAAAACTTTGAAACCATTTCCTACCCAGTCATGCTGATATTCGTCCTCTGCCCTTTGACTATTTTTATAATAATTATTGTAATAATTAATAATGATAATCATGGCTAATAACATTTATTGAACATTCATTCTATGTCAGACAGATAGTTAACGTACTTGCCACAAATCTCATTGTTAATAATTGATAGAAAGTTTTCCAAGATCTGTCTGAATTCAGAGAGTATATTCACTTTTTAAAAAAATTTATTTATTTGGTTACTTATTTTCGATTATACAATGCAGTGTTACCAACTATAGTCTTCATGTTTTCCAGGAGATCCTCAGACCTTATTCCTCTTAGAAGTGGAAGTTTGTACCCTTTTATCAACTCCCTGTTTTCCCTTACTCTGATTCTCCTGTTTTTCGCACCCCTCTGGCTCCTGGCATCCACTTTTCTACTCTCACAGCCTATGTTTTTAACCATGGCATTGTACTGCCAGTCCCACTAAAGGAGTATTTATTACTATATCCTGGTTACTTTGTAACCGGCCTCAGGGAAAGTAAATGAAAGTATGAACTTCCTCTTTCTCTTTTTATTACATTTTTGGGAGCTGAATAAAAAAAAAGAACTGTTCTGGTAGAAATGAGCTCAAAGCATGGGAGATGCTAATTGTCACACGTGGCTTCAGCCTGACCAAGATGGGGTAGGAAAGAGACTGGGCAGGGACCAGGAGCCAAGGAAACACTTGGACAGCCTGGCTGTGGGAATGAGTCAGATTCACAAGTTGGGACCCATAATCTGGCTGGTTGCTCTGAAGTCTTCAGACAAGCACACAGGCCAGCATGTGACCTGCTGCCTGCTCAGAACTTCTCATTTTTTTCCAGGGGAAAATGTCACTGAATTGATTCTGTCTTGAACTCACATTTGCACCACTGTTAAATAAAATGATGACTGAGGTATGGGTTTCATTAGTAAGTCCTGCTTGGAAAAGTCACCCCAGTTGAGTACCTGATTCACCTAAAGCTCTTAAAATTCTCAGAAGTAATTTCCCCCAAATTAGCATGTTATTATATGGTGAGAAACATAAACTATTTAATGACCAGGATATCATGAGATTATGGTTATAGGAAAGTTGAATACTCTGGTCTCTTTTGTATGTGATTTAGTCATAGTTCTACCAGCTGTCTTTCAACTCTACATTAATTATAGCCAATTATATTTTGGGGGGAAGATACAGCAGTTGGGATTTTTTTTCAGTTCTTTGATTTCTGTGTTGAGAGTCCTCTGCTTTGATGCATTCTTGAAACAACTCTAATAAAGCAATGTGTTTTATTCCCTGTTTAATAAGATAAAACCAGCAGGCTGTCCTATTTTCAGAGATGTTTGATAAAGTATCCCTCTCACTGAGCTGAGAGAAAAGGCAATGGATTTTTCTTTTTTTTTTAATTTTATGAGCTCTAGGATGCAAAGTCCCTAAGTATAATACACTGTTCTTTATATGACTTTCTCACAACATCCTGTTTTCTCTCTTCCAGTCCTTTTGAATAATTCTCACAGTTCTTGGTGAGCTGCTAATCAGTTTAGCTTGTGAAATCTGGGATGGAACAAAGTACATTACTGCAGGAAGATGAGCGTTTTCTGAGTAATATAGCGTGGCAATTTGATACTCTTTCATTGAATACGAGCTGAGATTTAATAAAATTCATAGCAAACTACAGTTTTTCTTTGCTTTCTTAAATTAATATATTAGCACTAATTAACAAAAATTAATATATACTACATACTGAAGTTAAATACACATGCTTCTCCATTTACAAGAGCAGGGTTTATTTTTTAGGTGTTTTCGTAATATGCGTGGGCCACTCTTAGAAATAGCGTAGGCTTAACTTTGCAAATATCCATTGCAGTAGCTGGACAATTCCTTGTAGGATTTTATAATAGCAAATTATGAGTAAATGACAGCCAGAAGCACACTATCTTCACTTAGATGGTTTCTGTAATGACCTACACCATTTTGAAGCTATGCAGATGTCCGTCTACACTTCATTATTGGCTTTCATCGTATTGATTGTGGCTTAGCTGCTATGAGTTTAGAACGTAGCACATGTCAAATAGTAAATAGTTTCGAAATTATTTATAGAAAAAAAAGGGAGATCTTACATGGATTGAAACTCTGCTGGTGTAAATGAAGCGGAACCTCCATTTTCAACACCACCTTTTTCCTGATGGCTAATGAGTGACATATTTGATGTTGGAATATAAGGAGTAATTTTACCATAATTTTAGGAAATTTTTTCTTACATTTCTACATATCAGAGGAAGCGCTTTTGCTCTACTTTTCGTAATGACACCTGATTTCTAGACCTTAATTCCCTTCCTTTTTGACTTTATTTTGGGAGTTGACAAATTATTATTGTTTTTGTAAGAGTTTGCACCCTGATGTTATTAAAGAGATGAGAGTATTCATAAATATTAAAGATACTGGATATATGCTCTTTTTGGCATATGTGATGATGGCTGGAAATTTGGGCATCAACCTATTGAACACATTACAAAACCCTCATCCCTGTCTTCCTTTATAAGGGTGAGGGCTTTGTGAACTTACAAGCTCTCTTGTCACCCCTCAAATCTCCTTGACTAGGAGTTCCCAAATTTTGGTTTGCATAGGCATGATCTGGGATCCTGGCACCTGTTCTTAGAGATTCCTGTCTGGAAGAAGTGGGGCAGGTCCCATAAGTCTGTATTTTTAACAAGTCCCCTAAATAATTCTGCTTCCAGTAGCCCACCTTTTACTTTGAGGAAACTGACCTGTGTCATGGCCATTAACAAAGAATGTGGAAACTTATGGCTTCACAGGAAGCCTAGGGGAGTTCACAAATTATAATAGGGCAATGCTGTATGTCCTTGGTAAGCGTTCTTCAGTACGAACATTTATGTGTTTTAAAATGAATGACAGATTATCTGGCTTTGAAATTTTGTTAAACAAGTTAATTTGAGATGAAAAATGGTACTTGTAGAGTTTATTTTTTTAATCTTGCTTTGAAAGCAATTTTAAAATTTCATAACAAAAAATGGGAACATATTCAATTATTCTTTTTTTATCCCTGAAGTTGAAGTTGAATATTTTTCTTTGGAAAGTTTATTAAAATAAAATACCAGTAGGAAAGCAGGAATTTTCAGAATTTATCTCATTTAAGATGACTTTCCTGGTCAGTGTCAATGCCAATCTTATTCTAGCTTTGTCAGTTTGGGAAAATTTAGTGAAAACAATCAAAGATTCTTGGGTAAGTTATTTAAAAACTGGGCTGTACTTGACTGAAAGGTTGACCTAAAAGGGGGGAAAAACCCCACTTCAAACTTCAGTTTCATCAGGAGGCAGGTGGTCTCAATAATGGTCATCCTTGTAGGATCTCTTGCTGGCTATAGATAATTTTTTTTTTAATTTAGTGCACAGAAAAGCAAACTGCTTAAATGCCATTTTAAAGCTGACACTCTCAAGAGGAAAAAAATTGTAAATTCCTCTAACCCCTCTTACTACCAAAATCAATATTCTTTGTCAACCTGGGGAAGGAAATAAAAAAACATTTGGGTGCAATGGAGGGGAAACTACGGATTTCAAAAAAGTAACAAATTGAAAAGCCTATCCTGGCATATGTATTTCCAGGCAAAATCTCCTGAACCGTAGGGGGTTCGGCTTTGGCGTAAAGAAAGATCTGAACTTTTCTGATCTCAGTAGCTTTGCGGGATAAACCTCCAGTGACTTCAATGGTTTTAATAGGCTTGTTGTGATTATCACAATTTGGATTCATCTGCACTTTCAAAGTAAAAATTCGTTTATTTACTGAAATGCAAAGCAAATTGGCCCCTGTTTTCGAGAATTATACATGGACAACTATACTACATTGATGTTAATATCTTCTTTACCTCTATGAGACATGTGCTATCATTGTCTCTGTTTTCGGAGGAGAATATAAAGGATCACGAGGTAGGAAGTAATATGCCTACAGCCATGTAACTAAGGAGAAGCATCTGAATTTCGAGCCCACGTTCTTAACTGCTTTGTAATATGTGCAACGACGCTGAGTTATGGGAATTGTCTACATTTAATTCATTATAGTGGACAATCTCTAAATTTTGGATATGCCTTAAATGCTTTTGAAATATTTGAATGGAGATAGGTACTCTATTGGTATATTTAGAAATAAGCTATTGCAAATTAATACGACTATCATTAAGACGGGATTCTGATATATTATTCTTCATGTTAAAAATGTAAAGTAGCCACAGGTATTCTGGTCATTGAGCTTGATAGCAAAACTCAAATTTTCTACGCCCTTGCTTATTTATTGGCTAGTTGACTTATCGACTGCTAAAAAAAGAAATTTAAAAATCTTCAACTCTAATTGTAGTTGGTCTGATTCTCCCTTTTCTTCTGCTAAGTTTTGCTTCTGTGTGTTGGAAATCTGATATTAAAAACATAGATATTTTTATTAATCTGCCTTTTGGTGAGTTGACCCTTTTATTGTTACTACAGAGCTTCTTTATCACTAGTAATAACTTTAGACTTGAAATCTCTATTGTATGGCGTTAAAACAGTTATTACATCTTCTTATTATTACTGTTTGTGTGGAATAACGTCTTTCATCCATATATTTTCAACCTAGCTGTATCTGTATAAAGGTCATTTTTTATAGACTGAATATAATTGAGTCTCACTTCTTTTCCCCACTCTGATAACCTCTACATTTTCATTGAATTGTTATTCTGTTAATGTCTAATCTAATTCTTGCTGTGATCGGGTTTGCATCTATCACTTTATTACTTGATTTTTTATTCATCTTCTTTGTTTTTCATTCTCTCATTTCTTTCTTGCCCCTTTTCAGATTACTTAAAAGTGCCAGAAATTTGTTTTACTTTTCCTATTGGCATTTTAGGTATAAGTCCTGTGTCATTTTCTTAACCATTGAACTAGGGATTATCATATATATCCTTAGCTTTTATGGTTCATTTAAGTTAATGCAACTTTATGGATGTAAACCACATAGGTAATGAACACATAGGTCCACATCCTCTTGGCTTTTATGCTATGGTTGTTACCTGTATTGGACCTCCGCATATTGTGAACCTCCGTATATTGTGAACACCGAAAGACAATATTACAGTGTAAGGTTTAAACAACTGTATATATTAAAAGAGAAATAATACAAAACAGACTTCTAAAAAATTATACCAGGTATTCACCACTTCTCATGCTGTTCATTTCTTTATCAGCATTTGAATTTTCATCTGGTATCATTTCCTTTCGGCCTGGAAAATTTCCTTCATCCTTCCTCGTGTTGCAGATCTGCTGGTGACAATCTTTCACTTTTATTTTATATGATCATATTAATTCTGTCTTTATTTTTGAAGTATATTTTTCCTGGATGTAGCATTCTTGTTGACAAATGATTTTTCTTTCAGCACTTTGAAGGTTTCATTCTGCTGGCTTCTGGCCTCCATATTTCCTTAACCATTGAATCGCTGTTACCCTTTACATATGTGTCACTTTTCACTTTGCTTTCAACATTACTTTTACCCAACTGATGAATTACGACGTGCCTCAGCAGGCTTTTTTTATGTTTAATTTACTTGGTGTTCATTAAGTATCATGAATGTCAAAATGTATGTCTTTTTCTAAATTGGGAAAATTTGTTGCTGTTATCTCTATATAATTTTTTTCTATTCTTTCTCTACTTTGAGATGAGAAGAAGTCATATGTTTGACTGTTGTCATCAAAGAGCCCCCTAAGCATGTGTTTATTATCATCATCATCATTATTATTATTTTTAGAGAGAGAGAGGCAGTGAGAGCAAGAGGCAGAGGGGCAGAGAGAGAATCTCGAGCAGGCTCCATGCTTAGTGTGGAGCCCAACACGGGGCTTGATCCCAAAACCCTGGGATCATGGCCTGAGTTGAAATCAGAGTCAGACACTCAACCATCTGAGGCACCCAGGAGCCCCAGCATGTGTTCATTATTTTAAAAAAAATTTTAATGTTTTTTAAATTTATTTTTGAGAGAGAGAGAAAGAGAGAGAGAGCACAAGTGGGGGAGGAGCAGTGAGAGAGGGAGACACAGAATCTGAAGCAGGCTCCAGACTGTGAGCTGTCAGCACAGAGCCCGACATGCGGTCGAACTCATGAACTGCAAGATCATGACCTGAGCCGAAGTTGGATACTTAACCAACCGAGCCAGCCAGGCGCCCCTCAAGGTGTCTCTTGATAAATCTTTGAGGCTGCTTTTTATTTATTTATTTTTTCATTCAAGAGATATTTAACACTGTGGCATTTTTGGAATCTGTATTAAATGATTTCCTAATATAACTTTTATTGGACTTGGGAACGGAACAACATTGTACATTTACTACCATACATATGTTAGTTCACTGTTTTCAAGTGATGCAAGGTAAAATATATCCATGCACCATGTAGATTTTGTACTAATTTCTTTACCACAGGTTCTTTTAATCTACATATGTCTATGCTGTTATATGTCATTTGATGACTCAATTCTCCCAATGAACTACTGTGAATCCTCCCTTTCTACACCTGGTATGACATCACTTGACCTTAACTTGAACTTACACAATCGAAAATATGAGCACAAGGTGAGACATTGAAATGAAATGGTAGAGCTGTTTTTTTTAAAAAAGATATTCATCCAGATCATTCAGAAAATTTTTATTTAAAAGAAAATACAATTATGAAATATTATAAACTGGAAGTCCTCTGAGATTACATTTGTAGTTCCTACCTGTCCAATGTTTCAAGTTTGAGAAATTCTGATTTGGTGTTGCTTTTTAGTTAATTAAACTCCATTTGCCTCATGTGGGAAGGGAGGAATGGGAAAAGAAAATGCATTTTAAGGCTAAGGAGTGAAAAAAATTTGAAAAGTAGGAGAGAGAATATTCATTTGAAAAGGAAAAAGCAAGAAAAGATAGTCTTTTAAAAATTAGAGAAAGGGAAGATACAAAAAAAGTGAAGGAAGAAGAGAGAAAGAAGAGATATACTTGCTGTAAGAAAAGGTGAGAACAAAGGAGTCAGATAGAGAAGGGGGAAGAAACAAATTGGGGCAGGTACAGCCTGGCAGCTGCTGGTAGTGGGACGAAGAGGGAAAAGTAGAGTTCAGCATTTAGCATTGGGTCCAAGATTTTTGTTTCCACATAGAGAAGAAATGGCAGGTAACTAAGACTTATTTCCCCCAGAATTCCCTTTATACTTTCCTCACTTTGTGCTTATCCTTCTCCTTTCTTCCCTTCTGCCACCCTAGAGAATTCTGGCCTCTCCTCTGATTTCTCCCTCAAGTCCCCATTATTTCTCTCTCTCTCTCTCTCTCTTTTTTTTAAAGTTTATTTATTCTGCGAGAGAACTCACGTGAGAGGGGGGAGGGGCAGAGAGACTGAGAGAGAGAGAGAATCCCAAGCAGGCTCCATGTTGTCAGCGCAGAGCCTGACATGGGGCTTGGTGTCACAAACCATGAGATCACGATCTGAGTTGAAACCAAGGGTCAGCCACTTAAATGACGGAGACACCCAGGTACCCACAGTTCTCATTATTTCCTAAGGAAAGTGGAGGTGAACTGTAGATGAACCATGGGAACATGGCGTCAGTCTTAAGGTGGTAGTGGGATCCCAACCACACTGTAGATTTATTTTCTAACCTGAATAGTGTGGCAGGAAGGTGACTCTACACCGACTGTATAGCAAGCACTCAAGTGTAATAACACAGTTTTGGGGAAGCAGTTGTCTAGAAATCTGTCTCTCCAAGTGCCTTTCTCCCCAAAGTGAATGATTTGTGTTGGTTAGTTGAGCGGAGAAACCCTGGGATATTTTATAGAGAAACCCAAGTTGCTTAATACATGTGGAAAGACTTAAAAAATCTAAATGTATATAAGAAATGAATACATATATATATATCTCGGACACTTGCTTGAGACGATATGAGGTAAACTATTGTTTTACTAGTGCAAATAATACTCTAAAAAATTAATGCAGCTTCTCAAAGTAACTTAGCTGATAGAAAATTTCACGTGGTTCTAGGGCAAAGACTTTTGTTCCCAAGACTCTTTTATACTATGAAAAATTATTAAGCACTCCAAAGAGCTTCTTATTCTTTTTTTATTTGTTATATGGATTATACTTACCAAATTAGAGATTAAAATATAGAAATTAAAAATATTAATTTATTAATAACTTAAAAATAAGAAATGCGTTCCATGTGAATCCATTCACATTCCATGTGAAAATTAATCAAATATTTTTGTGAAAAATCACAACTTTCCAAAGCAAAATTTAGCAAGCAGAGCGAATGCCTTCTTAATACTGACTTACTATGCTTATCTGGAAGGATCTTGGACCATGATCTGCCCAGATGGGGAAGAGCGCTAAATTAGATTTCTAAAAGTCAGTTATAAGAAACTATTTGCCTTCTAAACTCTTTAGTGTCTTCATTGACCCAACTAGTTTGGAGTTTGTAAAAAAAGGCATTCTGAGTATCTGTGTGGCCCAGAAAGCTGATTTTGATTTAAATTGCTTTAATAATGACAACCTTGCACAATAGAGAGCATGTAATATTGTTCTTCCATTAAGTCAAAGGAAATTTCACAACTAATATTGATGATATTTTCTGAGGCCATCTTTAAATTCATGACATTTTGGCAAGTGGAACAATATGATGTTCACTGTTCTAGAAATATATACTAGGATGGATGTTACCAAACCACCAATATTCCCTCAAGTCAGAACCCTTTTTACACTCTGTGTGACTGTAGTTGTCATTTTCATCTTTCGTTTAAAAGGTTCCACCTTCACTGAACCAAGTTACAAGTTTCAAAGTTAAAAAAAAAAGACCTTATAAAATATTTGCAGGTAATGTGCAGCAATAGCAGTCTGAATTCTGATAAAGTATATTTTTCTTTAAAGATGAATTATTCTCATAAGAAATAGCATCGACAAAAAGAATGTTTCCATATCTGGTGGGTCAAGGAAAACCTAATATGCCAAGAGGCTACAATCACCATAGGAAGAATTCATAACGATTATAATGGATGAAATATAAGCCTGTTCCAAATAGTCTGAAATAGGAACACTCTTTTTTCCAAAGCAATGATGCTCTGAATTGTTTGTTACTGAGAAATATGATTTAAAATTAGAGCAGTAGATACAATACAGACCATTTTGATGTGTTAAGAGTGGCACTATATGCAACTCACTTGTTTCTGGGTTTACTTAATGACACTTATCCTTTTTTTTTTTTCCTGTCTTCTATGATGTCTTCCTTATATCCCCATATCCATCCATTAGGAAGGCTTCAAGTGCCAAGTCTGAGATTCAGTGGGACTTGTTGGGAGAAGGGATGAGCTAGTGAAGCAAATAAGCATCCCGTCTTGCCTTTTCTACCTTGGAAGCTCATCGGATTCTGGGTAATCCCAGAAATTTCTTCTTCCAACCTGGATAAACCACGGGAGTAAAAATGTCCACAAATGTGGTCTATAGGAGTCTCATAACATTTTTATTTATTTTTAAAATTAATTAACTAATTACGTTTTTATGTCATGATTAATAATTATTTATTTTAGGAAATGTGTGGGGACTAGGTTTCTGGGTTTAGCTTCTTCTTGCCCAACACAGAACTATGTCCTGATGAGACTATTTAGGTTCTCTGGAAGATTTTGGGCTACGGTTGCCAGATAAAGTACAGATAAATTTGTACTTCACTGTAAAATTAGGGGCACCTGGGTGGTTCAGGTGGTTAAGCGTTGGACTTCAGCTCAGGTCATGACCTCACGGTTTGTGAGTTCGAGCCCTGGGTTGGGCTCTGTGCTGATAGTTCGGAGCCCGGAACCTGCTTTAGATTTGGTCTCTCTCTCTCTCTCTCTGCCCCTTGCCTGCTCTTGTTCTCCTTTTCTCTCAAAAATAAACATTTAAAACAAATGTAAAATATAAATTTTATTTCTGATAAGTTATGAGTATCTTTTTGTGTGCAAGTATGTCCCAAATATTGTATGGGACATACTTATACTAAACCTTATCTGTGGTTTATAGGAAATTTAAATTTCATTGGGTGTCCCCCGACCCTCTCTTAAATCCATCTAACTTACTCTGGACTGAGGGTGTCCAGTGCTGGACTGGATTTTGCTACTGGAATAGACTATCTGGGAAAATGATAAGATCTAGTAAGTACAGACACTGTTTTGGTGTTGTGTAGGGATATGGAAAGAGTAGTACACAGGGACCCTGGAGGATGACTACTGCCTCTTGGCATTAAACTTGATATTTGCTGAAAATTAAATTGAGTTTTGTGCAGAAAACCGCTTGAAACTTCACTTGACGTTATTATTAAAAATAGGATGACCAATTACCAGTACTAAATTTTATCGGAAGCACAGGAATTACCTCTATTACCAACTTTGGCTGAAGAGCTTGAGATTTTGTGGCTGTGTCAGGGCTTATGATAGGGACAGTCAGAACAAAGTCGGAAACATGGCATCAAACTCTTCACCATCCTTGAGTCCTGACTCCCACATCTGTAAAGTGAAGATAATTTAAACCTAACTGATAGAGGAATAGTGTGTATTAAATTAGATAATGCAGGTAGAAAACTTGTAGGGCGACTTTTTCCCCTTTAGTAATGGGAACTCTGATGTTAGTATCAAAACCCTAGTGAATCAAGTCAGTTTCTTAGCCATATGGAAAAGGGGACCTCTAAGTTTCTCCCTTCTTACGTCTTCCCCTGCAACACCTCAGCCTGATTAATTTCATGGTATCTTTTATCGTCAAAACCATCATAACATTATTAAAGTCTGACCACTTTATTGGAGGGGAGCACTTGGGGTTATCACGGCTCAGGGATTGATGTTTTCAGGAAATGACTCTTTAACACCCAGGAATGTCAATGAACCCATTTAATGATGTGTAATAACTGGCATTCATTTTTATTTAATGAGAGAGGCTTAGTATTCTTGTAAAAAAACGCTTTGTGCTTCACCTCATAATTTCACATTCCTATGGTAAAGGCATACTTATTTTATATGAATTCTATCTTCCAATTGAAATGTGATGGAAAGACACTGTGACTTACGGTGGGGTAGTATTTTAATAGGTTTTATTATTATTTAGTAACAGTAAGGCTAACAGATCAGTAGATGACTGCCAGTAAAAAGATACTTTGCTGGGGCGCCTGGGTGACTCTGTTGGTTAAACGTCCGACTCTTGGTTTTGGCTCAGGCCATGATCTCATGGTCCATGAATCTGAGCTCCACATCTGGCTCTGTGCTGACAGGGCAAAGCCTGCTTGGGATTTTCTTCCTCTCTCTCTCTCTCTGTCCCTCCCCTGTTATCTCTCTCTCTCAAAATAAATAAATACACTTAGAAAATATTAAAAAAAATATAGTTTGACATCCTCACAGATCCCAAGAGAAAGGAGCATGGCATGCTATGGAGGGCACATAGGGAACCATCAAGGTTGGTCAGGAGACATCTGGAGACGGGGCAAGAGCCTTTATTGTGGTTTCCAAGGGGAAGAGGGAAGAATGGGTGAGACAGGGCAAGTAGGCTTAGGATTGGTCAGTGGAAATAATTTTCGCGGGCTCTGGGATATAGGCACTGCCCCTAGTTGTCCGGTACCTGTCTCTGGGGTGATTAGGGCAGGTGAGTAGTGGCCCAGAGTGTGCTAGTTCCCCCCAAAAAGGTGGTTGGAGTGTGCGTTCTTGCTTGGTTGGTTTGCATTTGAGAAGTGCACTTCTAGGTGAGTTGTTTACTGTCTCTAACCCTGAGAGGGGCAGACCCCATAGGATCAGCAAGTCCCCCCGATGCTAACAGCGTTAGGGTAGAGAAAATAAAAGGTATCCCCAACATATAGAGAAAGCCTGGAGATTGACGGCATGGTTACATACCTTGGTTCTGCTAGATTTTTAAATGTTTTTCTAAAGAGAGAACTTATCTTTAGAGATACATATTTCAATGTTTAAAGATGTCTGTGACTTGCTTTGAAATAATGTGGAGTTAGAGTGGGGAGTAGGTGCTGAAAAGGTATTCATACTCCATTTTGTTCTAAAAATAATGGCAGATGATTCTCTGCTTTAAACGGTTGTAAATGTTTTAGTCAGTTACATTAGCTTTATGAGTCTCATTTCCTCACCTCTCAGATAGGAACGGCAATATTTCTATACTAGAGAAGACTTACATGTGAACAAAATTTGCATTATCAATAATGCGTGGCCCTGGGCAACACATTATGTCTTAATGTCTGACGTGCCTGTGTCTGGTTATGAAGTAATATGAACACAAAAATCCATGTCAACAAGCAGATGACTCAGCAGGAGTACTGTGGTTTTGGTCACTGACAAGTTCATTATGTATTTTCACTTTTATCAAGGTCCGCTTTTCTAAGTGGTGATGACTTTCCATTTCTTTTTCACTCAGAAGTGCCACTGGTCCAGTTAGGATATCAGGTAATAATTTCAGACTCTTTGCCCTCTATTTTCACACTTGTAAATATACATCTTGATTAATTCCTTCTTTTTCTATGGGAAGCCACAGATACTGATGTGACAGTTCACCCGAAATAAGAGTCTTCACATAGGAAAGATTCTCTATCCCCTGAAAAGGGACTACCATTGGTGGAAAAATACCTCTTTAGAAAGGAAACCAGGATGCTTTGTGAATGCAGAACACTTTTGGAGAATCAGCAGGGGGCACTCAGATTCCACAGCAAAAACGTATCCCTGCAGCGTTCATAAATTATTTTTCTTTTGCCTTAACTCTGAACTGATAACACCATAAACTCTATGCTTCTTTATCTTCTCTACAGCTGATAGTGTATCTTTTCTTTCTAACCCCGAAAGTGTAGGTGCACTTAACAAATTTCTTTATCTACCAATTAGGAAAAACACAAACAACAAAACCTTCCCATGAACTCATCTGCATTCTTGTTTGCTCCTCATTCGGCATTCAAATGCAACGCTGTTTTCTTCCCTTTGACAAACATAGAGTCATTAGGATTTTTCACAGACAAATGATTACCTAATAAATGACCTTGTGCAGGCACCTCTATTAAAACGGATCAGAAAGATGTTTACTACAAGTGGTGGCCAAGAAGGAAGGTCCAGGGACAAGACAGGCTCTGCATAACCAACAGCTTCTTCAGCTCCAAGAATAATGAAGGCACTTACTGGACTAGCAGATCTGCATTAAAAATAATTATAAGCCTGACAAGACACAAACTATAAACACAAATTATGATTGGCTATTGTAACACTTCATTAATTCCATGGAAGTCCAAGGGTAAGGTAATAACACTTACACTCACGTGGGACGTCGGCAAGTAAGGGAAAAAAAAAATCAAAATATATAAACTAGGCAAGGATGAAAAGAATACTGATCCATTTTCGTATGTTTTCTCTGATTCCAGTACATTTAAAGGATGAGGGAAAGTATGAACTCTAAGTGGAATATCTTTGAAGTATATTTTTGTGAAGATGTAATTTTTTTATAAAACAAATTGCTGCAGGATCTTTGACTGAAGTATTGGATATGGCCACGTATTTTTGCCTGTACCCTTATTTGTAAGCCTTTAAAAACTACTTAAAAATATAGCCTTTGCTTTGGGTCATATTGGCCAGGGCTTTAGGTAACTGGCAGCTTCGTAGGGAATGACCTCAGGTCGTAGAATTTTAGAGCTAAGAGGAACTTTGCCAGTTATCTCAGCCAGTCCTTTGATTTGATAAATGAGGACGCTGTAGGTATAGAAAGATCACTGAGAAAGCTTTATAAACTGGAGTTACCATCCACCATGGCAACTGAACCGGCAGTAAAGTTCCAGGTCACCTGACTCTGAGGCAGTCTCTGCCATGTTGCCTTTCTGTTGCACAGTTTATGTGTATAACATATACAACACATTATATATTTTATTATATAACAGTTGTATAACAGGTATGTGTATATACCCACATATATATGAATATTATATGTATATATTATATAGATACACTGTAAATGTGTGTATACACACACACACACACACGTATGTACATAGTATTTCATTTTTAACAATTTTGATAACAGCATGATTCCTAAGGAAAACAGGCAAAGATTGACTCCCTGGACCTTATAAGTGGAGGATGCTTTAGATTAATTCACAAGAGTAGGGGGGCCTGGGTGGCTCAGTTGGTTATGCATCTGGCTTCTGCTCAGGCCATGACCTCGCAGTTTGTGAGTTAGAGCCCCACATTGGGCTCTGTGTTGATGGCTCCGAGCCTGGAACCTGCTTCAGAATCTGCGACTCCCTCTCTCTCTGCCCCTCCCCTGCTCATGCTCTGTCTCTCTCTGTCTCTCAAAAAATAAATAAACGTTAAAAAGTTTTTTAGATTAATTCAAGAGAGTAAATATCTCAGACCATTAGGAGTGCTCAAAGAAGTAAGCATACCACTTATTGTTTTTTCTATTGAACAACTGAGGCCCTGTTGCAGAGAAGTCACGGGAAGAATGGAGAAGACACCCAGCAGAAGAGAACTGCTTTTCAGTTAAGATTGGCATTGCTTCCGGTCCGGACACCTGAGAAGAGCAGAGTGAAAGATGAACCTCTCAGCCCTACACTTAAAGCATGGCACTTCTCTACCAGGAGCATAATTTGGAGTTGGGTGTCTCGTTTGCACTTGGCTGGTTCAGTCCGTCCCCTTCCCCTTCTCTTCCGCATAATTAGATCATTTTTATTAGGCAGGGTCTGTGATGACGCAGGGTGGCTGTGTTAGCTGCCAGTGCAAGTGGTTTGTGCGTTACATTTCATGCTGGTTCTCTTTCTATTAACAACAATGGAATTTTCAGGCTTCATTACAAGATTAAACTCCTGATAGAATTAAAGATTGTTGATCCTTTCTAGGCACTTTTTCCCCTGGAGACCACCACCCTGAACACTAGAGCTCCCAACCTCAATCATTCCAGGGATGCATTTTCCTCTGCTCGCAGGGAAAAAGCATCACAATGCATCTCTGAACTTGGCAGAGGAGGTAGACAATGCACAAATGAATTCTTTGAAATAAATGAAAGAATCTTACAGAATAGAGTATATAACTGCTTCAAAATACCCAAGAGCAACACAATATTAGCGGTGACTCTAGGGACGTGGAGAGTTGCGATTTCTTATGAAATGGTAAAAGATGCCTTTTAACTTTGTAAAACAATGATTTGTTTTTTCCTTTTGGGTATTGAAGATGCAAGCCGGGTTTCTTTTTCGTGGCCTAGGGATTGGTTTTCTTCTCCCTTGTAGCAAAAAAATTCTTTCAGAAATGCTAAAGCATTATTTTTTCTTTTTATTCTTGCCACGCGTGTTGGGCTGTCGGTACCTTTTTGTCATGACTTATCAAGGGACTCAGGAGTCCACGGCTAACAGATATCGACCCTAATGAAAGCCAGAGTGCCAACTATTCATTTATCAGACAGGTTTACTTGAACTACTATATTTGTTTTGACATATTCTTTCCAGTGGATTAAAGAGACAATGCTTTAAATGTTCATGCGTGAAAACACGTTTGAAGAACGTATGGTATTTAATGCGACTTGTTAACTGTAAGTTTGGTAATCTCAATGAAGAATATTAATTCAGACATTTTGTTTTTAATGAGGTGTTTTTTCTCAAAAAGCTTAAATGTGGGCCTCTGAATCTGTGTTAGATTGAAGTGCTCTTGGCTGAAACTCCCTGGGCTCCTTCCTGTCCCTTTCATCTGATTTCTGTCAGTGTGAACTAATACATTAGGAAAAGGGAAGGGGTGCCTGGGTGGCTCAGTCAGTTGAGTGTCTGACTCTTGATTTTGCCTCAGGTCATGATCTCACGGTTCATGAGTTCGAGCCCCACATTGGGCTCTGTGCTGACAGAACAGAGCCTATTTTGGGATTCTCTCTCTCCCTCTCTCTCTGCTCCGCACCCCCCCCCCCCCAATAAATAAACTTAAAATTAAAAAAAAAAATTAAAAGAAAAAAGGAAGATTGATCAATACCTGGTATATATATTCACTTTACATATAATCCCACGTGAGAGGTTGGAGTGACCAAACAATTTGGCCAAAACCACAGGGTCATAAGTTGCAAAAATAAAACTTGAATTCAGGTCTGTCCGATGTCAAAATCCAACCTATATTTCCCTCTTTACATTACACTTCCTTTTATGTTCAATTCAATGGACCAATACATCCTTTAAAAAAAAAAAGACTTTACAAAATAGAAATTGTCCCCATTTAAAATATCCATGCGTTATTTTTCTAAAAACTCCCCAAGACCAATAGTGTCATGTCCGAAACAGTCAACAGCATGTTATGGACTCACTTCAAAGCTAGTAGCATGGAGAGGATTTATTTATTTATTTATTTATTTTTAAATTTATTTTTGGTATTGAAGACACACATGTAATCAACTGACAGTGTGACAAACTTTCTCCTGCCTTTGGATTTGTTCCTTGGTTGGTTTCCAGCCTGGCTTTCTTTGTCTGCTGTAAGGCAGTCAACAAAACATGGTTTTATAGGAACATGAACATTGAAAAGACGTTGTAAATGTATTAGAAATAACGGTAGAGAGAGGTGATCGGGTGACTGCAAAAATGTTTCTAATTATTCACTTCTTGTATAAGACTCCTTGCCATGTGACTTTGTAGCTTCTCTCAGTGGTGGTGCCTGGGAGCCCTCTTCATCCGTCTAGGATAGCCTTCGACTTGCTTTTGCTGAAACAATGTGGCAGAATTGAACTGGGCCAGTTCTAAGCTTAACACTCAGAAGAATCTTGTAAGCTCAGCTTGCTCCCTGCCCAGCTGCTCTGAGGGCAAGCCCAGACCAGCCTGCTGGATGAGGAGAGACAAGGGACCCACTCACTCCTCACGCTCCAGCCAACAGCCAGCCACACAGGCTAGTCATATGAGTGAGGTCACAGCTGACCTGCACGTACCTAGATAAGCCCGGGTGAGAACAAAGAAGCAAGGCCCAGGTCGTGAACTACCCAGAACTACCCAGGCCACCTGTAGATTCATGAACAGTAAGCGGTTATCATTTTCGGCCACTGCATTCTGACATTGGTTGTTACACAGCAATAGCTAATAGCTGTAGATCTGTCAGCAAGAATAAATGGTTATTGTTTCAAGCCGCTTATTTCCGAGATTATTTCTGAGGCAGCCATAGCTAACCACTAAAGAAGGTTAAGGAGCAGATAACTGAGCACTGTGTCAGGGGCAAGAGGGAGTGAGCCATCCTCTGGGAAACATAATGGGATGGCAGGGAGAAGAGACAGAGAATTTAGGCCCGGTAACTAAGAATAAGGTGAACTGCAAAAGTAGCTCAATTAATTTGTGTGCATTGCTGATTCCGAAGATGAAGATAGTTAAAAACATGCATGCATACTTAAAGTGTTAAAATCATGTCTAATATTCAGTAGAACAATGTCAACAAATATTAGCATTAGACACAAATGTTTGGCTTTCCCTGAGATTGAAACACAAATTCACTCCTTTCATGTTATTGGAATTTAAGTGGTCTGGCCTTAAGTTTTTTGCTATTTCCTGCCATCAGTTGTTTGAAATGGCTGAATAAAGTAAATCATTTTGTTTTAGTGTATGGGCTTTATGTTACTATTCTCTTTGTAGTTGAAATGAGCAGTGGAAAATAGCCTTTCTGTGAAGTTGGTCTTTTAAAATATGCACCACTGTTCCAAACAGCCGGCTAATTTTCGAGTTCATCAGATGTGTATTTATATGGTGAACATATCTGTCACATAAACATTTTGTCAATCACCGCCTTCCTTCTGTTCCGACACAGGATGCTGGAGCCCCATCTAAATGTGATGAGTGTTGTGCTTGTTCCGAGTGAGAATTAATTATGGCAACGACAAGTGTGCTACCAAAGCCACCCATCCTCTGTGACAATACTTCATTAACAGCAGCAATTGTTGAAATTTCACATGAAGAAAAAGGTAAGTCCACGATTAATTTAGCAAACCCTTTAGTTTGGACCCCTAACGTAGTTTATCCTTTGGATGAACTTTTTGCCTGAATCAACTCAGTCATGAGTCTAAGGTCTGCAACTGATCAGAATGAGGAAAATGATCATAAGTTCAATGAGGAAATCATTCATTCTGCTTCTCTGTATCTTTTGAGATTGACTTAAAAATATATATATATATAATGCTATAGACTTCAAAAGGAATTCGAAGATTTTTCCTGCAGATTTGATCCAGGGAAATTGGAACAGAAATAATGATTAACTAACATATTTAATATCTTTGCAGTATGAAATTGTACGATACCTAATATAACTAGATCTTTATATTTTTCTCTGGACTTATTTTCTTAACAACTTATGTGCTCCTGGGAGGTTATTGTAAAGAGGATCATGTTAGTTTGTGAACACGACTGGATATAAATATGACAAATTGAACAAGTAGCCTGAAGATGATAAATGCATAAACCTAGCAATTTAAAAATAAGTTTAGAATGACTATAGAATGTCAAATCACATCCCCAGCGGTCTCAATATAAAACGGCTATTCAAGCATTGCATACACACCCTTGAGAAGAACAGATGAAAATCTACATCAGACGCTTTTTATAGAGGCACTGAATGGGTTTAAATAAAAATGATGATGATAATAATAGTTACAGCAACAAATGGCATGTAAAAAAGCCTTTATGTTGCAAGCATTTGGCCTACCTTTGTCTTGGCAATTTCTCAATACTTATTTTGAATGTATGTAACAGATTATAGATGAGGCATTATAAATTGGCCACATTGTACCTAAAAAAAAATGGCCATTTTGTGTAGTTCAATCTAACAGAAGTATAGACAAGCAAATATAAAGATGAACAGAATCTTCTACTTTTCCCAGACAGAAAGCAATTAGATGCTTGAAAACACACTAGGTCTACTAGATTGGAAGGAAGAGCAGCAAATCAAACGGAGAAAGGATAACAAGGCAGACCCAGTGAAAGTGTGGAATGGGGAGAGTGTAGCTTTCTGACCCTTTGGAAGAAAGAGTGGTTACAGAATGAAGTTGGTGGGATTCAGACACAAATTCCGAAATACACTCAAGTATAAATCAACGATCTACAAGTAAGACAATGTGATGGGTCATACGGAGGCAGAAACCCAACGGAATGCTCCGAATATTCTAATTTTTTTTAAATCTTTATTTATTTTTGAGAGAGAGAGAGAGAGAGACAGAGTATGAGCAGGGGAAGAGCAGAGAGGGAGACACAATATCCGAAGCTGGCCCCGAGCGGTTAGCACACAGCCCCACGCGGGGCTCGAACTCCCAGAACCGTGAAATCATGACCTGAGCCGAAGTTGGACGCTCAACTGATTGAGCCACCCAGGCTCACCGAATGCTCCTAATATTCTAAAGAACATTTATAAATAGTTTACAAATCTTTCTCATTGCCCTATACAACATGCTCATCACCAAGGCTTTTTTTTTTTTAATTTTTTTATTAATTCTTTGAATGATGTGAAGCATCTGAAAAGTTGTTAATTTAACCATTTGGAAGTTAGGTACTAACTTAAAGTCAGGTTTAAATTACTTAAAGGTTTAAAGTTAATTAAAGTTAGGTTTAAATTACTAAGTAGTATATTCACATATCTCCATTACTTAAATAAAATTTTTTTTAATGTCTGTTTTTGAGATAGAGACAGAGAGTGAGTAGAAGAGGGGCAGAGAGAGAGAGAGAGAGAGAGAGAGAGGTTGAGGGAGAGACACAGAATCTGAAGCAGGCTCCAGGCTCTGAGCTGTCAGCACAGGGCCTGACATGGGCCTCAAACTCACGAACTGTGAGATCACCATGTGAGCTGAAGTCAGACGTTTAACCAACTGAGCCACCCAGGTGCTCCAATCTCCATTACTTTTTAGCGAAAGGATAATGAAGGGAAGTAAAAGGATGGCAATTAGGTATTCTCTAAACTTGACATTATGTCTGTTATCCCTGAGTGAAATTAGGAAAAATCAAATTACGCAAAGGAACTTATGGTAGGGAGACCCTGAGAAAAGTCCCTGTGTGGGCATGGAGTTCTGAAACCACCATTTCCTGGGAAATACACGGGAGAGTCACTATTGCGTATTTTCCCCAAACAGAATGGATCAAGTTCTCTGCCGTCTTTCTAAAAACAGGCGAGCGGAACATAAACTGCCTACTGGCTATTGTTAAAATTATCTCTGTTTAGAAGTCGTGGCTGCTTGTTTTCTATTTTTATAGAGAATAGAATGAAACCTGACCTCCCTGGACCTTAGAGTCCCAAGGTAGTTGAGTCATCACGACCTATAACTTCTGCTTAGAATAACACAAGAAGAGTATTAAGACCAGCTTTTCCTTTGCTGGGAATTATAGATAAAACCCTCTGGTCCTCATTCATCTCTGTCTTCAATATGAGCAAAGCTATCTGTGCCCCTTAGATCAGATATCATCTCTGGCTGTATCTGCCCTCAGATGACATCCAGGCATTGGCCCAGCACCCTATTTGGTAGATTATGCAAAGGTTGAATTGAATACTTGCCTTTTCATATCCTGAAATTTTGTCTCGTTCTGCAAATAATAAGTATGATCTGGTCTGGACAGGTAAGATAGCCAAGTTGGACAGATCTGTAATACGTGAATCAACTTGAGGAGTCCTGTCAAACACTGCAAAGAATGTGCACAATTTTTTGTGCATGTCCTATTTGCTTTTCTAAGAAAAGATCTGTAATATTCTATCGTTAAGCGTATCTGAAATATAAATACAGAAGTACAAAAATAAAGAATGACTGATATAATGAAAATAGTAGGCCGTCTACAGCAGGAGACCAACATCATCACCGAAAAGAGATTTAGATCTACAGCAAGAACACACTTGATGGGAAATTATCTACAAAAACCAAACCAAAGCACAAAAATAATTTAAACCCCCCTAAAATAGAATGCATTGTGTATTCTCTATGTGAAGGAAAATCGGAAAACTGGCCTTGAAAACTGAAAAACAATGGTAACATTTTTCTAACATTCTAGTTAGAAAAACGACTTAGACTCCGTAACCCAAGAATCTGTCCATAAGGTTGTCATTGCTTGAGGACAGCAACGTGAAGATCATCCAACTCATTCTCCCTTCTCGTGTCCATACTTGCCAAACAGTCTTCTGATGACAATTGGTCTTTCAATGTAGACATATATGCCCACAGGTAGATAGTATACTACTTAATGGATATGAGAACCTGCTTTCCTTGATGGCTGAACTTCTCATTGTAAATGAATAAATTGGCATCTGGCTTATATATCTTTCCATGAATTTGATTAATATCAATCTATTGTATCTCACCTACTCTACCCGAAACACAAGTTAGATGGTCAGGGTCTAATAATTTGTGTTGGTAAAACTTACCTAAATTGTTTTCTGCTTTCCTAAGAGGGATGCGGTCATGGAACAACAAGAAAGTCTTGTAACTAGTTTCTTTAAATTTAAATATACGTACACAATTCACAATTGCTAGTCAGCTCCTCCGATTTTGAAGGGGCCTCAGCAATTGAAGATGGTTTAGGAGACTAACTCATTGGATTAAAACTTGGATCCCATTCTTTTCTTTTCTAAGGTTATTTATTTCTTTTGGGGGGGGGGTCACATGCACATGTGAAGGGACGAGGGGTAGGAAGAGAAGGAGAGAATCCCAAGCAGGGTCTGCACTGTCAGCACAGAGCCCAACGAAGGGTTCCCATCTCAGGAGCTGTGAGACCATGACCTGAGCCCAAATCAAAAGTTAGACGCTTAGCCGACTGAGCCACCCAGGCGCCCCTGGAAACCATTGTTGATGTATACTGAATTTTCTTATAATTCAACAGAAACTAATTAACGCGATTCGTAAGTTATGTAAGGTTTTAAAAAACCCTGAATATATAGAAAATACCATTTTAGTTGAATGCTCTGATCTTCCGGGAAGTGCCCTTTATCTGAAAAAAACTTTATATGTTATCGGACATTAAAGACTGATGTGGTTCTGTCTAGGAGACTATGTGCAGTAGCAAGGAAAGATTAGGCACAGGGTTAGTAAACTTGACATGGGAGCAGGAAGCCAGGCACTGTGGGCCACGTCCTGCTCCAGGAGCACTCGAGGTCATGCCTCACAGGCCTTAGCATCTGATTGAGAAATAAAGAGAGTAGTGATTCATGATTAATAAAACGAGTAACATTTTTATTCTACTTGTGTGCATGTTTTTACACCCCCCCCCCGATTCTTCGCCTATGTCAGCAATCTCATATTAACGTGAGGAAAAATAGTTCGAAGATGAATGCCAACTCGATACCACTACAGTTGAAATGAACCATGAAAGTGTTGTAATTTTTTAAATAGGAGGATTGATGGCAAATTTGAGTAGCCTTTCCATGACTGTTAAACCTGTGCCTCCGTCTCATGATGCACACCTCACGCATACCTGAGACTTGGCTCCTTGGCTCCTTGGGGTGATTATTTTGTCTATGTGAGTTCCATCTAAGAGGAGAAAAAATTGTTCTCTAACATCTTGGCTTGGAAACCGACTTGTGAAAGTTTCCGCATGTAAATAATCTGCCAGTTTCTCAGGGGCATCATGGGAGAGAAAGTTTTTGCCTTGTGTACATATAAGGAGGGTCGTGGGGCTATACGGAAGTGGGAAAGTTTGTTTTTCATGTTCATGACTGATAATTTCTCGACTGTCTGCTTCATTCTGAAATTGTGTTCCACTTCATGCTTTAGAGCCAGTGACACCAAGGGCATCGTGGGTGGTGGGGGAATCATTATTTCCTGAAAGGAACTTAGAAGAAGCAAATATAACATGTCTTGGGGAAATCACGGGCCAGAGAATTAGTGTCCTCTGGAGTGAAGTGAAAAACCATGGATGATGTATATGCCATTAGAAAGATCAGAAGGAGTCAAATTAAGAGCCCGCATTCATAAGGACTCAGCCAGACACCTCAGTTTAAAGCAGAGGGTATTGTTTTGAGACATGGGCTCTGAATAGATCCCAGAAAATCCTTCTTTGAAAAAAAAGAGCAAAAAATGGGAATAGATATGCTGAAAAAAACGGAAAAAAAAAGAGCAGATGATTGATTCATTTATTTTTGGGGGGATATTGCATGAATATTGCCTGCACCTTTGTTTTATACACTAGTCCAGAACATTCATTCAGTTACTGCACAAATGCATACTGAGTTGTGATGTGGTTGCATACCTTGGGTTGTAAATTCTTCTAGAAGACAGAGTCTAAGGATTCCCTCATGATGCAATGCCTATTCCATCAGCACATGTAGTTTTATATTATAGGATGAAGATAATTATGACGATTATGATGACAAAATATTTAAAAGCCCTCTTAAGATACAATGTCGAAAAATGACACAGGAAAGAAGTGAAAAATAAAAACGCACATTTAGTTTCACATTATTAAGTACGAAAGAGAATGGTTGCCATTGCGGCAAGGTCACGAAGTCTAAAAATATTTTGTGATCATACCACATATATCTTGTTATGTGAATCTTGACCAGTTTAAGCTGTAACTGAGCATAGATTCTCAGAAGTAAAATTTTGACTCAAAGGGCATGGCTAATTTTATGGCTCTTTGGTAATACCATCAAACTGATTTCTAGAAATTTGCGCCACTCGATACTCAAACCCGCAGTGTATGGTGAAGACCAACAAAGACTTAAATGACTAAGAAGGAAAAGAGAAGTTACACCCAGTGTATACCCGCTGCTCCAGGCACAGTGTTTTCACACATAACTGCATTATTTAAATATCACAGCTACTCTGTGGAAAGTTTTGTGGTTGAAGTCAAGACCTGAACAAGAGCTAGAATGATGCATAGCTTAGGAAAAGGAGACAAAAAAATGAGGAAGTGCCTTCCAGATGGCAGCTTGTGGAACGTGAAGTTATGAACAAATACAGTTCTGTGGTCTTTGAGGGACCCCCAAAATAGGATCCCGATTCCCTCTGTGTGTTCTGAACCAATTGGAAAATAAGATAGCGATGAGGCAGAGGGGTACGAAAGTTCTCCTTCCGTGGTCAAGGGCTTTCTAAAATGAAAATCCCCAAATCAGTCAGCAAAAAGAAGGCTTCCCGTTCCCCCCCCCCACGCCAGTTCACGACCACTCCACTGGGGCAGGACCCTTCACAATTTAACGTGTGTTTCCTACAGGTTGGCTCATTCACAAGGGAGGAGATAGGAACCAGGCGGTGGGTGCCTTGTTTCTCCTTCCAGTCTCAGCAATCGGCAACTTATTCCTCACTGGGGAAAAGGGGTGAGCGAGAGGTTGAGGGAAAGGTAAGATTGCAACAGCTAGAAGAGTTCTCTCCACATTGAAGACCCAGTCAGCGGGAGGGAATGAGCACTTTCCCTCTGACTACAGGGCAAGGTGACGATAGTGCAGACTGGCCTGGTTAAGGTTTAGGCTTAGAGTTATTAGAAGGCCGAACGTGGGCTACCTGAAGTATTATGTTGAAGTATCAGCTTTCGGCCTTGGCGATCTCTGGCAATTTCTGAGCAGCGGCCACATAGCATAACCTTTATGTCTCTTTCGTATTGTAATTGTCTCTTTTGACTCCTCAGTGTCTTGAATTCAACACCAGTGGAGAAGATGCAAGGTCTTGGGTAATGATTCTGGTTTGTTTTGGACTGGGTCCTTTCTCTTGGTGGCATTGTCTTCCACTATGCTCTTCCTCTGTGGGCCCAAATCCACAAAACAAAGATTGGCAAGGAAAGAATCCCATTATGGAAATCATTAAAAAGATATGGTTCATAGTTATGAATAGTTAGTGGTCACAGACAAGGTAATAAAGTTCCTAATATAATCTTTAGTGTGAGGTGGCCGGGTGCCTCTTGTGCCAAATCGTTACTATTTTGCTCATCGCCAAACTTTTTCTCGAAGAGATCATTCCGTGGACAATCCAACGTGCCTGTCACGTACGCCTCATAGATCAGAGGCAGAGATGCTCCCTCCAGGGTGGGATATCCGGGTGGGAGAATGATGGTGTTTATGGAAACGAAAGGAAAGTGATGCCCACCCTGAGTTCATGGTTAAAGTATAAATGACCCTCAGCAGCAGACCATGCCTCACATATGGGTCCGATACAAAGTCAGGGTTCCAATGGATGACTGTAATAGCGGTAAAAACATCAACACATAGTCATTATGGCCACAGAGGATTATCTGTGCTGTAGGACCGGTCTGCAAGGCAACATTCTTGCAGTCTCTGGACGCTCTTGTAAAGAAGGAGGACAATGCATTCCTCAGGGGCCCCAGAACAGTCCAAATCAGGCAACATAGTATCTTTTTCCCATAGATTTAAAAATATTACTGCTGAGTACATTTGAGCATAGTATTTTCCCCAATGATTAAACAAAACTTTCTCTTTTTAACTTCGGAGAGAGAATGAGCAGGGGAGAGGGGCAGAGGGAGAGACAGAGAATCTGAAGCAGGTTCCATGCTCACATGGGGTTTGGTGGGGGCTCGATGCAGGGATGGACCCAGGGCTTGATCCCACAACCCTCGGATCGTGACTTGAACCAAAGTCAAGAATCAGACGCTCAACTGACTGAGCCACCCAGGTGCCTGTGTTGTTCTTCTTAATACTTAATCCTCAATACCAGGAAAGCCAAGGCTCCATTGCATGGAGTTATTCTTCAGGGTGCCTGTTACCCTGGGGGGGCAGATGCAGATGGCTGTGTGGAACTGGGCTGGGAGTCACCCTCAGCAAGGCCCGCTGGAAGGAGGACAAGGCATTGCATGTATATTGCTATTTTTCTGTGCTCAAATGATGCTCTCCATGACTTCCCCACAGAATGTTCTTCAGTACATGATGCGTTTGTCCCATTTGGCATGTTCCTAGTGTCATTTACATTCTCCCTGCAGTCCTAGCCCTCGTTCTGCTGCTTTCCCAGAACTTTCCAAAGCCCACTCATGGGCTTCAGCCTATCTTCCCAGAGATCCTTGGGCCAACAACTACTCTCCACCACAGAACAGAAAATGCTTTGTGGTTTGCAAATAAAATGTTCATAATTTGCCATAGAATGTAGCATTTTCTTCTTCTTCCTCTTCCTCCTTTTCTTCCTTCTTCCGATGAAAGAAACAAACAAACAAAAAATATTCCTTTTAATTTCAGTACAATGTTAGAGATAATTTTGCCGAGTACCTAGAACTGTGGCAGAGTTTGCGTGCATCGTTTTAATATGACAAAGGGAAGATCTTACTTCAAATGTAACTTTGGGATAATAAGAGCTCTTAAAATATTTTTTCCCCTGTATTTGTGAGACGTGCACGTGGTTACAGAAACTATGGCTGCGTGATAAACCCAATATATACCCTTCACCTGGTTTAGGACAGCCAGAAGCCCAAAATGTTTTTTGTTGGGCTTCGTATAATGTCGGGGAGACAATACCAACACCTGAACTTCACACCCCATCACACAAGAGAATTTGAAGGCCATTGAGCACGGCATTTTCCTGTTGTACTGCAATTACAAGAACACCTGTGCTACCTAGCCGTGCACCGAGCCCCATGAAATGCAATGTTCCAGAGCTGTCAAAATGTCTCATTTCTTGCCTTTAATTCAGGGCCGTAATTGTAGCCGATCTGGTTATTATGTTCTACTATGCTTCATTTATAAGCATACCGCAGAAGGGCTAATAATTTTAGATTAAATCCGGAGGGCTCTTGTAAACATCCACCTAGATCTGTGTACCTTTCTTTAAGACTTATGGTCTACTTGCAAAAGAAAAATGGGGTTTTCTGTAATGTAAAACTAATCCTCAAATCACGAGGATGCTTGAGCAGAACGTGTTAATCAGGACTCAGATATATGTGGGTTTTTTTTTTTGATATGTTCAGCTCTAAGGTCTGAGTCATGTAGTTTAAGCTGTGTCCTAATACAAGGTGCATTGTCAGTTGACTTCGATCACTGGCCGACGTGGTGTCGTTGCAACTTCTGAACCAATTGACAGTGACCTTTAAAAAAAGTTCTCAAATCAGATCAAATAATCTGGAAAGGATATTGTCTGATGGGTGAAATTATTTACATGACAAATTTAAGAAGGTGTAGAGATTTTAGATTATGTATTTAATAAATCAGTTTTACTGAAATGAATACCACTCTTAAGAGTCTAACACTCTGTTGGAAACTCCCTTAGAAGCAGGAACGTGTCAGCTCCACATTTAATAGCTCTCAAGAAGATGGTGTCAACTGGTAAATATGGCAGTGAAGGTGGACTCCAGAAAGATCTATGACACAGGTATGTACTGTGTATGTGCATAGGCAAAAGACTGGGCTTTTGTTGCTAACTTTTTCTAACATACGCTTTGCCTTCCATATACTCTTCTTTTCCTATAAAATTCTACTGGACCATGGGCCCTTTGGGGTTGGGGTTGTGCTTGCTTTCCACTCTCAGCACTCAGCAGATCCTATCACACCCAGGGGGCCCTAAAACATGGTGACATTTGATGAATTGAAATAAGACTCCTATTTGGCTATTGGATATTTTTAGTGAATCTTTATGTCTCTGAATTCTCTGACACTTGACTTTTAACATTTCATGGGTTTCCAGCTGAAGTATTAGATTTGCATATGGCGAACATTGGGAGCTGTGGTACGGAAATTGAGCTTCGCACTGTGTTGGCACGTTGCCTGTGCTTGTCTCTGACTGTAAGGCCATACTGTGCTGTAACTGTGTTCGTGTGTCTGTCACTGTCACTTAACTAACTGAAGCACAGACGCTGGGTCTTTCTCACTTTTTATATTTCCTGTCTGGCACCATTTGCTTTGCAAATAGTGGGCTTTTGAGCTTAATTAACGTTTAACATTTTGGCGATGGGAGGTACGGTCACTGGAAGAAAATGTTTATTCTGTTCACTGATGTAGCTATCAGAGAACTTTTATGAGATTTTTGGAAGATTAGTCATACGACTTTTTAGAAGATTCATCATAGCAATGCATGTTTTAGATTTAAATATCTTTCAAACTTTTTGGATATGGTTTGTCGATATTGTAGAAATGCTTTAAGAAGCTTATGAATGTTAGTCTATAAATTTAAGGAATCATTTTGCAAAATCACCATTGTGTTAAAAGAGGAGCTAGATTCTATTGCTTAGCCTTATTACGTCTTGCGTTATTTTATTTCTATTCTTAGGTTAACACAAAGTCATCAGTGCTCTTTAAACAATGGGCTATTCCCATTGCTCTACCAGCGGGGACGGTTGATACTTCATTAGAAATTGAACTTAAATTAAGGCATCAATTTTCTCCAGTTTTTTTCCCCCCTTTTTGAAGCCTTTGGTGCAGTTATGGCCCTAGATCAGATTTTCTTTGTGATTCAGAAGAAACAGATTGATTCATATAGAGATGGAATCTGTGATATTGGCCTTGTTTATGCCTTTTATTGATCAACATATTCAACTTTCTAAATGAGTGAAATGAGAAATTGAGCAAACGGAAATCATTTTCGAGAACATTGTGTATTTACCTTAGATTTCTTAATGCCGTGGCAAATTTCAGCTGCATGCTTGGTACAAAGATCAATTTTGAAAGTAGCACCTACAACATAAACGTGTTATTCTGTTCAGGTAGGAGTAAAGGCTATTATGGTGTATTCAAAGAGGTATCTCAAATTTCCTCTAATTAAAGGCTATGATTTGGTCAGCAATAAAAGCAAATCCATGGAATGGAGAAATGATGACAATGTTTATACATAAATTTTATATAGTTTAAAAAATACTTGTAAAATACTTCTAAATTCAAATGAAAAGTCACTCACTGTGTTTAGGGAATTAATATGTGATGTTGGACCAGCTTTTCCCATTAAGTTTGCCATCTTCTTTCTCCTCATTGGGCAAATGTCACTGTTACCATTTCTTTTCTTTCTTTTTTTGTTTTTTGTTTTTTGTTTTTGAGGGAGAGAGCTTGAGCAGGGAGGGGCAGAGAAAGAGAGAGAGAGAGAGAGAGAGAGAGAGAGAGGTGGACAGAGAATCTGAAGCAGACTCTGTGTAGACAGCAGTGAGCCCGATGTGGGGCTTGAACTCAACAACCGCGAGATCATGACCTGAGCCGAAGTCAGATGCTCAACCAACTGAGCCGCCGAAGCACTCCTCATTCATACCATTTCTAATTTTCAAATGTATAGTAAGAATGAAGATAAGTCTAGAATCATTCCTGAAGTCATGTGTCTTATGAACACAAAGAGCAATCAGATTTGTGAAGTGGCTATTTGAGTTCAAAGGCTGGGGCACCTGGGTGGCTCAGTTGGTTAAGCATCCTACTTCAGCTCAGGTCATGATCTCAAGGCTCGTGGGTTCTAGCCTCGCGTTGGGCTCTGTGCTGACAGCTTTGAGCCTGGAGCTTGCTTCGGATTCTGTGTCTCCCTCTCTCTCTGCCCCTCCCCCCACTCACGCTCTGCCTCTCTCTCAAAAGTAGATAAACATTTAAAAAAATAGTAAAACATTTGTTAATTAAAAAAATGAGTTCACATGCAAATGAGAGTAAGTCACTGTCACCTAATCCTTCAGGGGGTCCCCACTGCCCTCTAGACAAGCTGAAAGCATTGTAGTAAATTCCCTCCCGCCTCCCCAATTTGTGCCCTTCTCTTCTGCTTCCCGTCTTACCAACACATGTTTCCCAATTACCCAAATGCCTTGCATTCTCTTTTCCCCCTAGGCATTTGTACTTGTTTGGCTTGCCTAGAGCACTTCTGTTCTATTTTTGCCTGGCTTATTCCTCATCTTTGAGGTCTCAGCCTAGAAGACGCTTGTTCCAAGAGGAGCCTTTCGGCCCCAAAGTCATGGTCAGTTCTCCTGTGATGAACCCTGCTGTGCACAGTGCTTCCACTGCTGTAGTGTGAACTGCTCACAGAATATTGATTGCCTCTTTATTCTTCTTTCTCACATGGTTTCATGCTCTGTGAGAGCAAGAACTATATAAGAGCTATATCTTCCCCAATTCTATTGTATCCCCAGTAACAAACACACTCAGCGCCTGGTAAACAGAAGGCTCTCAGTAAATGCTTCTTGAGTGAATGCATGATTGAAATGCATCCAACCCATAGGAAAACATGTTTTCTTCTGAAAAAGTTCCCATTACAGTTACAGGCACAACTAGTTTAGCTTGTTAAGATATTTAATAATGGCTACAATTATGCTTAGTTTTGAAGGGTTAAGACTGAAATGACTGATCTGTTTTGTAGACATTTGTCTTCTTTTTAATGGCTCACTAATGCTGTTTTTTGAAGTTAGAAAGAAAACAAAATCCTTCAGTCCCACTCTGCCATTTGCTTAAGATGAGTGCTCAATATTAAATAGCAAAATGTGGTCGCACTTCACCTAATTTTCTCGCTTTTGTCATTTGACCTCAAGGGTCTATTTATTGAAATATACCTAAAGGAGCTCATTACCCTAAGCTCTCCCTCCCATGGGTGGCCCTCTGGTTTTGGCTCCCTGGCCACGGTGATGGAGCAAAGCCTCACTACAGTTCATTTTGGAGCTAACAAAGATGACTAAATTACATTTTTGAAATAAGACTTCTATTATAGTCTTCATTGTATGAAATTCTTTTGTAGTAAAGGTGATGGACATTTTTATGTAGATTTTTCAAAGAGGGAGCTGAGGAGGCTACGACCATCTATGACAGAACAGGAAAGGGTGTTAAAGGCCCCTGGGATCCCCACATCATAATTTTGCATTAATGGAGTACTTTTGACATGACTTTCTTTATATTGATTTTCTCCTTGTAACATCAAAAACTATATTAGCTTCCCAAATACTGTGCTTGAAAGGAAAAGAATATTAGACCAGAAATCCCGTGTCCTTACCTGCTCTTATCTTTTGGGAAAAACTGAATAAAAGGTATAAACATAATTCACCTCGTTAAAAAATAAGTTATTTTGAATTTCTTCGCCAATGGACAACTGTAGCCTGGAAGCAGCATTTGCTTAGCACCTCAGGGCCTCTGTTCATTTCCATCTGTCCCACATCGCGTGACATTAGTGTCCTGGGCGTATACAGGGACACAGGGACGGCCTCGCTTCTCCATGGGTCGCTGTCCCTTGTTCTCTCCTCCATTATATAGTATAACATTCTCAGGTTATCCTGGGATTATCTTGCCTTTTAAGTGTACTGGGTCTCCATGAATGCCCAGCACATAGCACACGTATTTTGGCGCACATGGGAAGGTCAGCCCGAATTCCTGCTTTCCTTGCAAGTTTACTTAAAGACCTGTCATCTTTGTCTTGCACCATGATGCATAATGATAGAACGTACTTAATAGGAACAAGTAATGTAAGTTTAGTGAGCTTTTTGTAGCCACTGTTTTTCACAGTATATGACAAAACGAATCTTTGAAACTACTGTACCTGAGATTTTGATTTTGTTGACCTCAATTTTGTATTCTCCTATCAAAACATCATAGGTTCATGTGTTCTTATTGGAAAGAATTATGTTAGTGATCAAGAGGTATTGCCAATAAACCAGCAACTGAAATTTTATTTCCGAATGAAGGTGCGGACTATAGGATAAGAATTGGATGGGGCGCCTGGGTGGCTCAGTCGGCTGAGCGTCCGTCCGGCTTTGGCTCAGGTCACCGTCTCGCGGTTTGTGGGTTCGAGCCCCGCGTGGGGCTCTGTGCTGACAGCTCAGAGCCTGGACCCTGCTTTGGATTCTGTGTCTCTTTTTTTCTCTGCCCTTCCTCTGTTCGTGGCTTGTGCTCTGCCTGTCCGTCTCTCTCCCAAAAATGAATAAACATCGAAAAAAATTAAAAAAAAAGAATTGGAGTATTTTTTGGCTTAAATATAACTTCTTATTGGCAAGCACAAGTGTTTAATATTGTCTGTACTGTTTAGTATGTTAAGTCACTATTACTAGATAATTGGCATTTTGATATAATATTTCTGTACAGATTTTAATGGACCCAGGATGTCAGCTTTTTTACTTTGATGTTTTCAATAAGCAGCATTTCTTGAGCTGTGCTTCAGGGAATGCTAGTGTCCTGAGAACTGTTAATAGGTGTTTGGGGGAAAAAAGATTCCATTGGCCAAATTAGCTCCCAAAGTAAACCAAACCAAATCAAACCAGACCAAAACAAAACACAAAAACACACAAAAAATGTTGACCTAATATTTCCTAAGCTTCTTCTAAAATCTTTTAACTTAATGGCCAAATTTATATAAAATAAAAAAAAATTGCACAATGGTACAGCTTAATGAATTACTCCCCCCTCCCCCATCAAACCTCACCACCCCCACCTCCTTGGTAATCTATTTCTTACATTTCTTTCCCATGCAAACGCCACAGGATTTTAGTTTTGTCTTTCTATGTATGTCTTTAAGCGTTTAAAAGTCTCTCTCCCTAAAAATATAATGCATATTATATACAATATGTTTAAGGTTTATAAATATAGATGATCCTCCCCCTTTCCTCCCATAAAAACCCTGAGTCCACCTCCTGTTATGGGGACACTAGTGGGTTTCTACCTAAATCTGCATGCCCCGAGTTGCAATTCCTTGATCCCAGAAGAACGCTTTGCCTCTTGAACTGGTTTCTGGTTTTGAGTCGATACTTGCTTGCTCTTTTCCCCCTTTGACCACTCCTGTTACCTGGCTTGATCTTTTTTTGTCTCACTTTTATTTATTTCTTTTTCTGAAACCCTTTAACCTTTCTTCATTTCCTTTTGATTTTAAGAAACTTTCTGCATTTAATCTTTCACTTCTCTTAAGGTATTGTCTTGTGTGTATTTGCTCTTGTGTTTCTGTCTTTTGGATTGTTTTTATTTCTGAAATATTTCTCTTTTCTTTTTAATTCTTTCTAAACTCACTTCTGAATTTCTCTTTTCTCTGGGATATATCTACATCTATATCTATCTGTATCTATATCTATATCTATAATCTATATCATCATCTATATCTATCTGTATCATCTGTATCTATATCTTATCTATCTATCTATCTATCTATCTATCTATCTATCTATCCATCTATCATCTATCTATTGTATCTTGTATCATTTCTTAATGTCCTTATTCTCCTTCTTTTCACTCGCTTAAAAATGCCTGTTTGCAGTTACCTCCTTGTTGGGCTTTTCTTTCTGGGGCGTGCTTTCATTTTTGTATAGAGATCTTATGCCACTCGTTTTTCTATTACTCATTTTTTGATGAAATGAGCTTGCTGAACTTTTAGCATGGGAGTGTGGTGCTGGGGGACTTTTCCAATTTTGTTGCGCTAACGCTCTGTTTCTGATATTTCTATACCATCCTCAAAACAGGGCATGTATGTCATGAGAACTCCTGAATTTCTGTCTTCCTCCAATGTCATTTAGACATTTCATTCTTTGTCCTTTGTGTTTATTATTCCTATTTGGCTCAGTTTATATTTCAAGTTTGATTCTTGGTGTGGGCTTTGTATTGGAAGGGAACGTTGGTTAGTTTTGAGAGTTTCTAACATTCTTGCCTACTGTAAGACTTTGTAAGCAGAACAGAACTGAGCAAATGCAACAAAATGCCTTATTCATTGCCTTCCATCCACCGCATTAGCTGTTGGAGGACAAGAGGTAAGCCTGGTTTGGATTTTGTACATCCATCATGTAGGGAAGGAAGGATAGTTTTCTTTCCACCCTTCTAGGTTCTTGGCACACTGATAAAAGATTGAGAGGAGAAAACCAAACAAAAGTTTAATAACATTTCTATTTCCTGTAAACATGAAAGATACCCAGGAAAACTGAATAACTCTGGACATGAAGAAAGCCATTACCTTAAATACCATCTTTATCTATCAGCAACAAAAAAGGATGTTGGAGGGAAAGTAGGGGAAGACCCATTGATGGGAGCTTTCCAGGAAAAGCATGAGAGCAAGTAACCAGGGTAAGGTTGTTAGGCAGATCTAAATCATGGCCATCTTCCTTTGATGAGAATTTTTAGAGACTTCGTCACCTTTCTCTTCTTGAGACAAGAGAGAGATATCCTTACAAATGGAGATTTCCCTTACAAAGGTAAAGGTCTCTTACGAAAGGGCAACTTCTACTCCGTTTTCAGAGGTTCTCCAGTGTCTGCAGCCTCTCAAAAATAATCCGCCCCAAATAATCAATATTTTGGGGTGGCAAATTTTCTCCCCTTCAGGACTGACCAAGATGGTGTTAATATTCCCCTTCTTTCTTATATTCAAGAAATATATTCTTATATTCAAATATTCTCTTTGCTTAGGGCATTTACTTTAGAAAGCTTGTATGGTTCGACCTTGAACAACCAGGGTTTGAACACAGATTTTTTTAAAGATAAATACCATACAGTGCTGTAAATGTATCTTCCTTTCTTCATGATTTTCTTTTCTTCTTCTTCTTTTTTAAAATGTTTTATTTATTTATTTAAGAGAGACAGAGACGGCGTGAGTGTGGAAGGAGTAGAGTGAGAGGGCGAGAGAGAATCTCCAGCAGGCTCCTCGCTGTCGGCACAGAGAATGATGAGGGGCTTGAACCCACGAACCAGGAGATCATGACCTAAGCTGAAACCAACAGTTGGATTCTTAACCGATTGAGCCAATCAGGTGCCATTTTCATGATTTTCTTAATAGCATGTTCTTTTCTGTAGCTTACTTTATTGTAAGAATATAGTATCTAATACACGTAACATACAAAATACATGTTAATCGACTATTTATGTCATCTGTGTGGCTTCCAGTCAACAGTTGGCTATTAGTAGTTAAGTTTTTGGGGAGTTAAAAGTTATATGCAGTTTTTAGTGGGGAGGAGGAGGGGGGGTCCCCTAATCCTTGCATTGTTCTAGGGTCAAGTGCGATTGTAAATTTTTTCTATGCCCCTTTGAGATCCAAGTCTTCTAAAAAGCCTCTTGCTGGTTTTACAACCTAGGACTGTTTCCAAGGAAGCCATGTCTTTGAGGTAGGAGCATCAAGGACAATGTTCTGTAGTTTCTGTGGGAAGGTTGGAGCCTAATTTTGGTGGCCACCTTACTCTAAATTCAGGTAGAAGATAGTGGCAAGTTTACTTTTCCTTTGAATGAAGGAAATTAGCAGATGGCCTTGAATCCTCCTCCCCGGTTCTTTAAAAAAATTTTTTTTTTACGTTTATTCATCTTTGAGAGAGAGAGACAAAGAGAGAGAGAGAGACAGAGAGAATGTGAGTGGGGGAGGGGCAGGGAGAGAGAGGGAGGCACAGACTCTGAAGCAGTCTCCAAGCTCTGAGCTTGGTCAGCACCAAGCCCGACCCGGGGCTCGAACTCACGAGCTGGGAGATTATGACCTGAGCCAAAGTCGGACACCTAACCGACTGAGCCACCCAGGCGCACCCCCGTACACAGTTCTTAAAAGCGCCCCACACCCCAACCCTTGTCTGAGCAGAGCTGAGCAGGACTTGATCGTGCTCTATCCCCAGTTGCTGGCGAGAGCACAGGGATAAAAGAGACTCAGTTTGCTCATCTCGTCCAGAGTGAGTTCTCCTTCCCAATAGTATTTGACGATTATACGTGGGAATAATGCTAATGCAGTTGGTGGTGTCACAGATTAACATATTGAAAAAGCCAGTTGAACATGTGTCTAAAACTTGGATGTTAGAGTCTGCATGTTTGCTGTTAGTAAATGTGGTAGGATTTTGTTCACACGTATAATAGGATATGGATATGAAAAACAAGCCTTTGATCGAACGGTATATTTGCTCATAGATGAAAGGAAGAAATATATTTGATGTTGGGATTGAAAAAAATGAAAAGCTCTCAGTTCAAACTCATGGGCAAAGAATGTTGGTTCAAAAGACAAGCTAACAGGTTGGTTACTGCTTGTTGGACAGTGTTTGTTTGACCTGCGCTCTTCAGATAACACTAGTAACTGTGTCTTGTTTTCACATAGCAACTTTCCTTCTGGGGGCTCCATAGGCCCCTGGACTAGCGGAGATTATTACAGCCATCTGGCAAGTGAGGAAGTTGAACACATTTAAGTGAGAACTTTCAAGGTCGTATTATCAATTAATGGTAGTTTTGTGCTATTTTCCATCATTTGTAGACTTACTCAATGACACAGCTCATTTTAGAAGCAATATTTCAATGTGATGGCTTGGGGAAAATCATTTGAACCATTAAGGAAATAACTTTTTAATCAAAGGTGTAGGGAAAAAAAATCAGTGATAAAACTTTCAAGCAAACCAAAAATGCCTGTCCTTGAGTATTAGAAGTCAATGCTCCAGCCTATCATCCTTCTCCTTTTAAATTGCTATTCTTGATTTTTGTTTTCTTCCCCCCCTTCCCTGATATGCTGATTACTTAATTGGTGTTTGTCTTTGTGTACACGACTTGAGAATGTTTGTGTTGTTGAAAGGTGCTGTAGTTTTGCTTTTAATTGAGCTACAGATGTTACACTTACGGAAGTAATAATAATCTCACTAGATTCCATGAATGCGTTTGCAATGTAAAAACCTAAGAATTGAGGACATAAAATTTTTTTTTTATAGAAAATGAGGTATTACTGGAGAAACAGACCAACAGATATTTAGGTGTCTTACAATAATTAGAAAAGTTTTGCAGCAGCCAATGTTGCTCAGAAGTTAAATTAGAAAGTGCTTTACAACTTTATTTGATTTCAAATTTTAGGAGGATTCGTTATTACCGACTAGGCCTATTTTGTTTCAGAATGTGAGTCCTTTACTTTTTATGGCCATACTTATTTTGAATTGCTTGAAAAGGATTTAAAAATTTTGAAAAGGTGGGGGTATTGGCTACACTGCGTATACTCATGACGTTTGAAAAAGTGTTCTTTTGGGGCGCCTGGGTGGGTCTGTTGGTTGAGCGGCTGACTTCAGCTCAGGTCATAATCTCACGGTTCGTGAGTTCAAGCCCTGCGTCAGGCTCTGTGCTGATAAATTGGAGCCTGGAGCCTGCTTCCGATTCTGTGTCTTCCTCTCTCTCTCCCCTTTCCCCGCTCACATTCTCTCTCTCTCTGTCTCTCTCAAAAATAAATAAACATTAAAAAAATTTTGGGGGGTGCCTGGGTGGCTCACTTGGTTAAGCGTCCAACTTCAGCTTAGGTCATGATCTCCCCATCCGTGAGTTCAAGCCCTGCATGGGGCTCTGTGCTGACAGCTCAGAGCCTGGAGCCTGTTTAGGTTCTGTGTCTCCCCCTCTCTCTGCCCCTCCCTCACTCAAGCTCTGTCTCTCTCTGTCTCTCAAAAATGAATAAACGTTAAAAGAAATTAAAAAACATTTTTTTAAAAAAGTGTTCTTTTATTTTCAAGAACCTCAGTAGCTTTGCAACATATTTTGTTTCTTCTTCAGCTCATATGATAGTTAATTATTATTTATGGTGTAGGTAACTTAGATTAGTTTTTTCCAAAGGAGTTCCACAGAGTGACCTTTGAAAAAAGAAGAGTAGCACTTCATCAGGAGCTTCTGTGCATCATTGCAAACCCTCCCGCCTCTACCATTTTCCCAGAAGCTGCTGCGGCCACCAGTTCTGAGTAAGGCTCCAAAGACCTTAGGGCAGGTGTAATTAGACAACATGTCCCCTCAAGTCCTGAACACATATGTCTCACTATATCCTCCATGGTCCTCTGACACTACTGAGTGGACTGTTTGGAAAGCTCGCTCTGTACTCACACATGCAAATTCTGGAGATATGGGGGAAGGTGATACCCGTGAGGCCACCTCAGACCCATGGGGTCTGGAGTGAAGTCTGGAAGATGAGTGACTGCCTTTTCAATCTCTTCAAGACTCACAAGCCATTTCATAAGCATCTCATAAGATGCCAGAGAAACCCGCAGAAGTTGCCCACACCAATGACAAATTTGTAATGAAAGCTTTTACTAGTTTTTTTCTCCTCTGGTCTCTCCTCCCCACTCCCCAAGATTACTCTGCTTTTGGGTAGAATGCAGGATGAAATGTGTGTCTAAATCCTTTGCCAGGGGGCTATCACATCTGCCTCAGTCAATTCATAAAGTGTATTTACCATACTGGAGACTCTGAGAAGTCCTGTAGGAATAAGCCTGGTTAGCTTTGTGAATTTTAACATTTCGCAGAATTAGTGCACCACCACCCCGCTTTCACCCCATGACACCTGTTTCTATCTTAACACTTTGAGAAAAGTTGGCCTAAAGACGAGCAATGAAAATCTGTGTGAAAAGCTAGACACCATTGGGCAAGCTCCAAGCTCTGCTCCCATTTCAATTGCACCAACACGCGGGGAAGGCTGGTCCTGTTTCTCACGCTGCCCTTAGAGCCTCGACATCACTTTCAAGGTCATTATCCCAAGGGCTGATGGTTCTGATTTCAGCTGTTACGGCCCGCCTCTAACAACGCAGAAAAAACAGTAATGTTTTAGGTTAAAGGTTAATTAATCAGTAAAAATAATACTGAAGGGATTGGGGGTATAAGGCATAATGGGGAATTCTTTATTTATTTATTTATTTATTTTTCAATATATGAAGTTTATTGTCAAATTGGTTTCCATACAACTCCCAGTGCTCATCCCAAAAGGTGCCCTCCTCAATACCCATCACCCACCCTCCCCTCCCTCCCACCCCCCATCAACCCTCAGTTTGTTCTCAGTTTTTAAGAGTCTCTTATGCTTTGGTTCTCTCCCGCTCTAACCTCTTTTTTTTTCCTTCCCCTCCCCCATGGGTTTCTGTTAAGTTTCTCAGGATCCACATAAGAGTGAAAACATATGGTATCTGTCTTTCTCTGTATGGCTTATTTCACTTAGCATCACACTCTCCAGTTCCATCCACGTTGCTACAAAGGGCCATATTTCATTCTTTCTCATTGCCACGTAGTACTCCATTGTGTATATAAACCACAATTTCTTTATCCATTCATCAGTTGGTGGACATTTAAGCTCTTTCCATAATTTGGCTATTGTTGAGAGTGCTGCTATAAACATTGGGGTACAAGTGCCCCTATGCATCAGTACTCCTGTATCCCTTGGGTAAATTCCTAGCAGAAGCACCTGACTTTTGATTTTGGCTCAAATCATGACCTCAGGGGCATAAGATACAGCCCTGTGTTGGGCTTGGGGCTGAATGTGGAGCCAGCTTCAGATTCTGTCCCCCCCCCCCAGCCCCTCCCTCCCACCTGTGCGTGCGTGCGCGCTCTCTCTCTAAAACAAAATAAAAAAAGACACAAAACTCACGAGTTGGAGACAGAAGCAATGGCCAGAGAATCAGCATTTGCACCGGCACCCTGATCGCTGGTTCCCACGGGGCAGCACAAAGAGTGGACAACTGTGCACACAGTGGGTGTGTTAGGGGACAGGAACTCCGAGTTTAGGAAGTCTGATTAGTCTGGTCAGTGGGGCTGCTTCACCTTTGTCTTGCAGAAAGACATTATGACGTTAGCGCGTGTGTCTGACTTGTCTCCAAAGGGAATCACTGTCTCCATCTTGCAAGACTGGCATCAAACCCTCCCTTGGCTTTAGAGGGAGAGATTGTGTCTGTCTTTCCAAGATTGTTCGTATGCAACCTTGCCTGAAGAGACCGTCTAGCACAAAGTCAGGCAGCATTAACAAAAATGCAGGATAATAAAATGGAGGGTGATTTGCATGCAAGAACAGACAACGTCAAACGGCACGGGAAGGTGTCCCTGAGGTGGAGGCAATACTGAGCCAAGACCTAAACGACAAGAAAGATCCAGCTAAGTTCAGATCCAGGGTAAGCTTGTGCCAAACCATGGTGGTTATGAGCTTGGCTTTTATGAGGATCGAGAATTCTGTTGCTGTTACTACCACCAATTACTTCAACTGGTCTAATGGCAACGGCATGGCGGGTGTCTTCTAACCATTTTCCATGTTGACATGAGAAGTCTAAGGCTCAGAGAAGAAGGAAGGTGCTGAGGCCTAGGCAAAGTGAGTAGGAGGAGAAAGGGGCATGAAAATAAGATCAAAAAAATAATCATGGCCCGAGGTGACAAGACAGTTTTCAGGTTGTGTTGATATCAAAGCTCTCCAGGGGAGGTGGATTGCAAGCAAGGTTTAAACAGGCAGAGAGAATGTGATGAAGGCACGATGGTTCTGGAATCTTACAAACGGAGAGAGGGTGGGCAAAGGGAAGGACCAGAGTAGGGCAAGGAATGACTAGGGAAAAGTTAAGTACGTACTTGTGATCCCATTTATAATTTAGGCTGATGGCCGTGTGGGTTGGTTGTGGAAGACTGGGCTTGAAAGAGGATTTAAATGGATTTAGAAGGGAAACAAAATCTTTTTGAGTAACAGGCACAGGATTCGCAAGGCACAGATGAATCTATCGGTGACAGAATTTGTCAGATGAGATTGGTTTGATGTAGAGGTATTTTAAAAAAAAAATTTTTTTAATGTTTATGTTTATTTTTGAGACAGAGAAAGACAGAGCATGAACGGGGGAGGGGCAGATAGAGAGGGAGACACAGAATCGGAAGTGGGCTCCAGGCTCTGAGCCATCAGCCCAGAGCCTGACGCGGGGCTCGAACTCACGGACCGCGAGATCGTGACCTGAGCCGAAGTCGGACGCTCAACCGCCTGAGCCACCCAGGCGCCCCGATGTAGAGGTATTAAGAAGGCCTGGAGATTTTGTTGAAGTATTATTGGGAAAGCATATATATATATATATGTCCATTTTGAATTATTTTTAAAGGCTATATAGTAAAGATGAGATACAGCTCAGAAAACTGCTCTGATTTCTGACACCCTTCTGGAAGGGTAAGCATCCTGTGAATTGTCCTGAGTCAGTTTTGCTCCAGAGCTAGCTGAAGACAAAGTTTGGAAAGCCACCAATTGATATGTTATAAATTTTGGCTAAGGTTTGAGCTGGTGATGATTCAAGCAGGAATGTGTATTGCTGTTGAACAGCTGGTCAATAGCATGCTGACACAATTCTTTTCCACAGCTCTTTCTTGAAAAAAGATCATGTACTCTACTCGTATGGTCATTATAAGACTTCATCAAAGACAGGTCTGTATTCCGGGAAACTTGGAGACAAAGAGAATCCCTTTGTTTAAGATTTCTCACTCTTTGTCATTGTCACTATCCTAAAGTGAAAGTGAAAGCAAAGGAAGTATTTTATTTTATTTTATTTTATTTTAGTAAGAATGCTTAATTTGAGATCTATTCTTTTAACAAATTTCTGAATGTTCAGTATGTAATTGTTGGCTATAGGTACAATGTTGTGTAAGCTCTCTAGAGCTTACGCATCTTGGGTGACTGAAAATTTATGCTTAGCAACTCCGCATTTCCCCCTCCTAATAGCCCCTGACAACCACAGATTCCAGTCTTTGATACTATGAATTTGACTATTTTATATACTTTATATAAGGGGAATAATGTGATATTTGCCTTTCTGCGACTGGCGTATTTCACATAGCATGATGTTCTTAAGGTTCATATATGTGGTTGCATATTGCAAAATTTCCTTCTTTTTAAAAGACTGAGGCGCGCCTGGATGGCTCAGTTGGCTGGGTGCCCCACTCTTGATTTTGGCCTAGGCCATGGTCCCAGGGTCACAGGATCAAGTCCCACATTGGGTTTTGTGCTGAGCAAGCAGCCTGCTTGGGATTCTCTCTCTTTCCCTCTGCTCCTCTTCCATTCGTACTCTTTCTCTCTCTCTCTGTGAATAAATAAATGAGTAAATAAATGAAAAATAAAATAAATAATAATAAATAAATAAAAATAAAATAAATAAGAGGCTGACTAGCATTCCATATCTTGGTTGTTGTAGATAGTGGTGCAATAAACATAGGAGTGCTAACATCTTTTTGAGATTCTGATTTCAATTTTTTTTTTTTTGGATAAATACCCAGAAGTGGAATGCTGGATCATTTTTAATTTTTGGAGGAACCTCAACACTATTTTCCATGGAGTCTACACCATTTTTTGTATTCTTACCAGCGTGCAAGGGTTCCAGTTTTTCCACAACCTTGTCAACATGTTGTCTTTAGCTTTTTTGATCATAGCTATCATGATAGGTGCAAGGTGATATAGCTCATTGAGGTTTCGATGTGTATTTCCCTGATGATTAGTGACGTTGAACATTTTTTCATATACTCGTTGGCCATCTGTAGGTCTTTCTTGGAGATGTGTCTAAAAAACGAATTTTGTTTTCTTGTCCCTCCAGCTCCACATTGGCTGATGAGAAATATAGCAATTTAACTAACACTGAACATAAGTCAATAGTTGTGACTCAGAATGACCATTTGGGAGTTCATGAATTCTAGTATTGTTTATGGTTTATATAATAGCTTTGTGGTAAATTAGGGATGGCTCTCTATGTTTATCATGAGTACAAAAAAGTAGCAAGAAATAGAAATCTTACTATGGTGAATACTTTTCATCACCTTGATATCATAACTTTAATGAGTATCTCATATTCTCCTAGTCATTTGGACTCAAAGTATTAGTGCAGACTCCCATTTCCATCATTTCACAAATCCAATTTGTCAAAACATTCTGCTAAAATTTCCTTCTTTGTATCATCCCAATATCCTAACTCCGGCCTAATAACCTCTTTCTGCAATTACTGTAATTGTTTCCAAACTGGTTTTCTGCTCAAATCAATCCTCTTGTTTTTTCTTTTTAATTTACAGCACCATCATTTTTTTCCTGTAATGCTTTTGATCTCAGGGTACCTGCCAATTCCACCCTTAGTGGAAACTTATATATCTACATATGGGGAGATTTATTAAAAGGAATTGGCTCACTTAATTATGGAGGCTAAGAAGTCTACCATATGCACTCGGCAAGCTGGAGTCTCAGGACAGCCATTGGTGTAGTTGTAGTCTGAGTCCCTATTTGAGATGGAAAGCAGAAGAATCCTGTTCCAGCTCAAAAACAATCAGGCAGAGAGAAAGATTTCTAGCTTATCTGTTATTTCTACCTCGTCTTCAATCAACAGGTTGGATGAGACCCGCCTGCATTGGGAAGGGCAATCTACTTCACTCAGTCTACCCATTTAAATGTCAATCATTTCCAGAAACACCCTCACAGACACACACAGAATAATGTTTAACCAAATATCTGGGCACCCCCTGGCCCAACCATATTAACAAATAAATTAATCATTGTACTTCCTATGGAAACTTCCCTGATCTTTCCTCACTTCTGTGAACTCCCACAATCTAGGGAACATAAATCCTTCTTAGCTTTGTTCATAGTCAGTGTATTAGTGTTAGTTATGTACATCACCTATGTTATCTGGCTGATAATAGGTACTTAATATGTATGATTATTATTATTATCCTTGGGTATGAATATTAATATGAAATCTCAGATCCTCTTTCCCTCTCTGCTCAGAATACTGTGAAAGTTCAGCTTTAGTGAAAAGCTGCTAGAAAACAGATTGAACTTCTCTGTTTTTGAACATTAGCCCACGTATGTATAAATATGCATAATAGTTTCTAGACCTATGGGTCAGAGCCCAGACTTCTACTATGGGGACAAGAGACTGCTTTGCCTGTAGCCTATGGGCAAACTTCTATTTTCAAATCCATGCAGGCTTATTATCATTAATTTTTAATCTTTGGCTCTATTTAAACCAGCATGACATAACTAGATATAAAATAGTTCAGTAAAATAAAGGACAAATGATATCAGATTCTTTCTTGTTGAATTATTTCAGTGATAATAGTCTTCTGTTCACTTGAGACACTGTTTTCATGCAGGAGACCAATTAAAAAAAACCCTTTTAAATAGCAAGGAATAAGTCTATAAAATAAATAAATCCAATTTTTTTTTTTTTTTTTGCTAAATGTAGGCCACCAGAACACCAGAAAATCAAATCTTTAAATTACATTGCCCAGGGGATAATTTTATGTAGGAGAAGACTCTCAATTAGGTTCCTGGACTCTTGGGACTATAACTCAAACTTATTGGCACCCCCAGTGTTCTGTCACCATATTTTTTCAACTGTTTAGGTTTTGAATTTTGACAAATACACATTAGCAGGTGTGATCTTTTTTTAAGGAGCCGTATGGCAACTGACTGGTATTTAAGTGACACAAAGGTGGTATTAACCAATTGTTCCGTGACACAACAGCCATCTATATGAGCCTTGACTGCGTTTTGCTGTCTTTGTAATGAAGACCAATTTTAACTGTCCTTGACTCTGTGACGCGTGTGGCAGCTTGTCTTTCGCCAATATTTTAGGCTCTCATAAACATAATTAAATAGGAGGTAATGTAGTTTTACTCTGTGTTTATGTTGCCTCAATTCACTGCATTTTGAAGAAGTCTTAAATAATTTTGTTTACTCTTACATTGCATGCAATCTACAACTTTTGCTAGAGCGCAAGGAATTATGAAGCTCTCTTAACTAAATCAGACTCCGCAGAAAATAAGACCTACAGAGGAAACAGTATTTATTTTGTTGATTAAAGTAGCATGTAGGTACCCAATGATTTACAGGCACAGTGTCATGTTCTTACAATATTCTTGGGGAAAGGAAAGTGTTGAGACTTCAGAAACATATTTATCCTCTATGCTGGTTTCATAAAACAAGAGACAGGACAGTTACCAGCCTTTATATGTGAAAACACCATTGTTGTTAGGGATTTTTTTTTTAATTTTCTTTTTGACATTCTTTCAAGGAAACTACTTCAAAAGTTCTTCTTGAAATTTTGAATCTGATTCCTTAAGAGCGCAGATATCTACTCAACCAGAAATGTATATTTTAATGGCACATTTTATTGACCCCAAACAAAATTTGACTCACGATCTTAGATATTAATTAAAAAACCTTTTGAGAACTGGAATTCAAGAATTTTTGTGAGGTACGGCACTTGCAGCGTTTGTAGACCCATGATACTTGTCTCCTTATTCGGTGTGAACCAGAAAGTCTTCTCCTTTGAGCATAAGGCGTTTAAAAGTTAGTGTAACCACCTATCTCATAATGGAGAGCTAAAGAGTGCACAGCACAGCATCTTCTTGGCTTGGGAATGTTATAGTTCAATTCGCTGTAACCCCAGGGGGGCAGGCCCAGTGCCGTGTGATCTGTAATCTTCCTATCTACAAATACAGAAGAAATTCTCAGCGGCTGCACCGTAGGTGGCATTAAAAATTATACTTTTAGCTCACACGTCTGTTGGAGATGAATGAGAAGTTAGATCCCGAACACTTAGAATTATTTGATACTTTCTTTTGCCCACTCGTTACGATCCATTCACAGCAGGAGAGAGACAGCACAAGGGACTATATTGAACAGGTTTTGCACCTACGCGTCTTTCAGCAGGATACTTAAAAGTGGTGCATGACTCGGAAACCTATTCATATGGTCTCTTGTATTAGTCCATTGAGACAAACACTTGCAGTCTGACTTGCAAACTTTTTAAAAAAAGATTCACACATGCAAAGTTTCCAATTTTCTGGTTATTTTGCTGTAACATTTTCCATGCTCGAATTGGAAAAAGGAAAATATAATATTGCCTGTATTTTTGTCTAGATTGGATGGGGGCCTATTCTCACATCTAAATATGAATCTTGCTTTTTTCTTCTTCATCCAGTTTATAGCCATAGTCATGATTAGAGGAATAGTAAGTCGAGCTAACATTTACTGATCATTTACTATGCGACAAGCATTGGTTACTGCTTCATATACATTTTCTCACTTAAACCTCACAGCTCCTCTACCGTTCAGGTTTTTATATTTGACAGAAGTGAAGTTGAGGCTTAGAAAAATTAGGCACTTGGCTGAGATTCTAAAACCAGGAAGGGGTGGTGGTAAAGTTTTAACCCAAGTTTATCATGTCAAAGCTCATGCTTTTAAACCCTTCCGCTTTCGTAATAGAAATCCTTACACAGAGGAAAGTTGTGAATGCAAAACGTAATGATATCATATTTATAAAAACTATGCAAAATGGAAGTGGAAATGAATGGGAGAATATTTATCTGCTGAACTTGACTTCAGGTACTTTGGTAAGAGGAGAATTGTAAAAGGAGCATGAGAAGAAACTTTTATTGACACGTTTTGATGCCCCGTGAAGGAGCGCCACCGGTGGGGATACTGGTTCAGTACTATCCATATTGAAGCAACATGACCTTGCGTCTTATGGAATCAATGGGGGAACAACACAGGTTTATATTTTGCGAAAATAGAGAAATGAAAACATGATTAAAACCATTATGTTACTGTGGTCAAAGAGGTTGTTTAAAACGATGGGTAACACTGGGGCACCTGGGTGGCTCAGTCGGTTAAGTGGCTGACTTCGGCTCAGGTCATGATGTCGCGGTCCGTGAGTTCGAGCCCCGCTTGGGGCTCTGTGCTGACAGCTCAGAGCCTGGAGCCTGCTTCAGATTCTGTATCTCCCTCTCTCTCTGCCCCTCCCCCATTCGCGCTCTGTCTCCTTCTGCCTTTCAAAACTGAATAAATGTTAAAAAAATTTTTTAAAAAAGATGGGTAACACTAAATGCCTTTTATCTTGTATCTAAGCCTCAGGTTTTCAATCATTACTAGGTTCATTTTCTTTTATTTTCTTTTCTTTTATTTTTAAAAAAAATTTTTTTTCAACGTTTATTTATTTTGGGGACAGAGAGAGACAGAGCATGAACGGGGGAGGGGCAGAGAGAGAGGGAGACACAGAATCGGAAACAGGCTCCAGGCTCTGAGCCATCAGCCCAGAGCCTGACACGGGGCTCGAACTCCCGGACCGCGAGATCGTGACCTGGCTGAAGTTGGACGCTTAACCGACTGCGCCACCCAGGCGCCCCCATTTTCTTCTTTTTTTAATAAGAAATCAGAATTCCAACCTGAAGACTATCAGTTGTATGATCTCCCATCATCATGGCATTGAAGATGAAAAGTTGCATTTTTCACGAGTGGATAACACTATTTCAGTTTCTTGCAAAAAATAAGAAAAGTTGAAAAAAAGCATAGATTGGGGAAAAAATCACCAAAAGTCCCATTGCTGACAGTAATAATAGAATGTCAGGATGAGGGACATCTAGGGTTCTGTTGGCAGGGACAGTTATCTTAAATTGCCAACCTAAGAAACTAAATTACTACCTAGGCTGCAAACATATTACTAAAATCTTAGAAACCCCACAGCAGTTCTGTATTTATTAGAAAAGGGGAGCCATACAATTTGTTATAACGAGGGGAATCTCTCTCTCTCTCTCTCTCTCTCTCTCCCTCTCTCTCTCTGTTTCACGCACATACACACACACGCACACACGCCCCTTCACTTCATAATATAGATGTAGGTTCTTGTATTACATTAAAAAAAAACAGAGGAGGAAACTTTTAAATTCAACAAAAAAACTCTAAATTTTGCTTAAGGGCAAAACTGTGTTTTTCTGGAACACCTATGGTTTTGTTCAAAATCATATAAGGATCAGTGTGTGTCTAGGGATGGGGGCAAGGCACAGGGAATGCAGAGAGGACAATATTACAAAAGAACATGATGAAATTTTGGAGGATGATGGATATGTTCCTTGCTTTGATGGTGGTGATGGTTTCTTGGGTGTATACATATGTCCAACCTTCTCAAAATGTACATCTTAAGTATCTGCAGACCACTGTATTTTGATTCCACATCAACAAAGCTGTCTTAGAAAATGACATAAAAATAATGGTCCATAAACTGCCTGAATTTCTCAGTCCAGCTTAACCTGACTTTGTATGTGTAAGACATGGTACATATGGGCATCGTTCCCGCCTGTGCCCCCCAATGACATTAGGGTTTGTTGTTCATACGCATGTCTCCCCAGCTGGTTGAGCGGACATTTTGAAGTCTTAAAACTCTAGCATTTGGCTAAGAGAAATATATCAGGAACACCCTTCCATGGGTTGTAACTGATGACACCAACCCTTTATGTTTATATGGTAGCTCACATTTTCTCATGTGCTTTTACATCTGTTAATTCATTCGGCACCCTCATGACATCCCCTCGAAGACGTTTATTATATCCATTTTTGCAAATAAAGCTACAGAAATTCAAGAGATTTAAGAGACTTTCCCAAAGTCATAATGCCAGGTTTTCACCACATAGTGTTACCTACAATTATGTTCATGCAGATGAATTTTCTCTCTCTTAGAGCCTCAATCCGATATTGAGCTCTAGACTAATCAATAAAATTATTCATTAGTATTATGATCCTTTTGCATCTATGCCCTCAAATAATATTTCCTGTGATCTTTTTATCAGAGCTGAGTGATGACAACCAATTAACAAATGGAGAACATTCTATTATCCCACTTGGAAAGCTTGTCATTGTAATAGGTTGCTATAATGGAGCTCTCGCTGCCTTTTTTTTAAGCAACAAAAGTGACTTTGTTTTATGACAAAGTTGGGAATCCAGGAGACTGCACTTGCTTCAAATGATTTCAGCAGATTTGATCTGCCCGTCCCTCTTTTTCTTTGATCTGCTTCCTTCTGTAACCACAGGATGGACACCTGCATGTGAAGATTGTAGCATCTCTATACCTATGATTCCGAAGAAAAGAGTTCTTTTTGTCCCAATATATCATTATTCCCCCAAAGTACCACGTAGACATTTCTTGCTTGGTCCTTAACTAGTTTGCTTGTGCTTCCTCAGTGATGCTGTGGGAGTATGGTAAAAACTGCACCCTTTATTTATTTATTTTATTATTATTATTTTAATATAAGAATATTAAATTATTAATTAATTTAATAATAAGCATGAGCTGGGGAGGGGCAGAGAGAGAGGGAGACACAGAATCTGAAGCAGGTTCCAGGCTCCTAACTGTCAGCACAGAGCCTGACGTGGGGTTTGAACCCACAAACTCATGACCTGAGCTGAAGTCAGACACTTAACCAACTGAGCCATGCAGGCACCCCTAAAAAAATTTTTTTTAACGTTTATTTTTGAGAGACAAAGCGAGACAGACCATGAGCAGGAGAGGGGCAGAGACAGGGAGATGGGATGAGAGAATGGGAGACACAGAATCCGAAGCAGGCTACAGGCTCTGAGCTGTCAGCACAGAGCCCAACACGGGGCTTGAACTCATGGACTGTGAGATCGTGACCTGAGCCAAAATCAAGAGTCAGATGCTTAACCGACGAAGCCACTCAGGTGCCCCTGCACCTTATTTTTAAAAACTTTTTATTCTGGGGGCACCTGGGTGGCGCAGTCGGTTAAGCGTCCGACTTCAGCCAGGTCACGATCTCGCGGTCCGTGAGTTCGAGCCCCGCATCGGGCTCTGGGCTGATGGCTCAGAGCCTGGAGCCTGTTTCCGATTCTGTGTCTCCCTCTCTCTCTCTCTGCCCCTCCCCCGTTCATGCTCTGTCTCTCTCTGTCCCCAAAATAAATAAACATTGAAAAAAAAATTTAAAAACTTTTTATTCTGAAATAATTTTAGACTTATTGAAGAGTTGCAAAGAGAAAACAGAGTTCCCAAATACCCTTTATCCACCTGCCTATAATGTTACTATCACACACAATAGCAAAATTAGGAAATTAATATTGATACAATATTATTACCTAAAGTATAGACTTTAGAGTTTACAAGTTTTTCCATTCTGTTCCATAATCCCTTCCAAGATCCCATATTTCATTTAATCAGTATGTTTTCATAATCTCCTCCAGTCTGGGGGTTTCCCCATATTTCCTTGTCTTTCATGACCTTGACAGCTTTGGAGACTACTGGTTATGGATTTTGGGGGAGGGTAGAAGAGAGGTGATTTGTGCTTCTCTTTGTGTCATATCAGAGTGTTTATGAAATCAACTTGAATTATCACTGGTGATGCCAGCCTTGGTCACTTGGGTAGGGTGGTGTCTGTCAGGGTTAGCCACTGCAAAATTACTCTTTTCCTCCTTCCACGACCTCTTCCAGACACCTGCCCTTTTTCTGTAAAAAAGCGGATAGTAAATATTTTAGGCTTTGTGGACCATATGGTCCCTGTCACAATGACTTAGCTCTGCTGGATACTAGGAAAGCAGACATAGACAATACACAAACATGTCCCGGTGCGTGTCCTAACAAAACCAGCTTTTATTAGAAGGGTTAGGGTTAGTCGCTAAGTCAATATAGATGTAAGGGGAGAGGAATTAAACTATACCTCCTGGAGGGACTCATATCAAAGAATTTGTGAACATAAAACTATCACAGTAATTACTAAATATTCTGGAGGAGAAACTTTGAGGCCATACGAATATCCTCTTCTTAAAGTTTCTTCCACTAATTTTAACATCCAGCATGGATCTTTCCTGAAGCAGTTACTTTTTTTTTTTTTTTTTAACGTTTATCCGTTTTTGAGAGACAGAGAGAGACAGAGTGCAAGCGGGGAGGGGCAGAGAGAGAGGGAGACACAGAATCCGAAGCAGGCTCCAGGCTCTGAGCTGTCAGCACAGAGCCTGACGTGGGGCTCGAACCCATGAGCTGCGAGATCATGACCTGAGCCGAAGTCAGACACTTAACGGACTGAGCCACCCAGGCACCCAGCAGTTACTATGTTTGAATGATGACTTTCTTTTTCCCTTATTCTTTCTACATTTATTCATTGGAATTTTCTGGTAAGGAAGAGTTGTATCTTCTTCTCTGCTTATTTATTCTAATAATTTCTTTGTATCAATATGTCACCTTGGCTATTTATTTTTTTCCTTGGGAAATGAGCCAATAGTTCTTTATTTACTGTTCACATGGTTACAGCTTTGGCCATTGGGAGTCCTTCCAGGTTGGCTCCTGTGTCCCCTTGACAGGTGCTTATCCTTCTGTGCTTTGAGCACTTCCTTGGTTTCTGATAGTATGAGGCTCTCCAGGTTCATTTTGTCTTTCCCCTGCCCCAGTGCAAGAGTCAGCCATGGTTCTGCAGAGCACGAGTTCCTTTGCTGGAGAATGGTATTTAACAACCAATACCCGGAGCTAGCTGTGTTCATCGCCACACTCATTAGAGTTGTCACTTGCAAAGCGGATAAAGCTAGGAAATGTTATATGTTTACGAATCCACATGTAGACACATATCTGTGTTTATTTCTCTATCTATCCATCTATTTATTGAAATAAACATGAATTCATATTGCTCTATACAATTTCAACCTGGAATCACAGTTTTATTCTAGCATTCCCGTTTTTCCTATATTTGTTACTCTTTTCTCCTACGGTGAGAAAAACAGCTTTCATTTACGGACCACAAGAGATGGTTTCAGAATGTTTAATGTGTAGTCCTATGGGAAATAATTTACCAACTGGAGTACAGTGTTTGTGCGCCGTTGTTTTTGTCTTTCGATTTAGAGCATTAAGTCAAAACATTGCTTTTGGAAGTAGTTTAGGAAATGTTATTCTTTACCCCTTCCGTGAGGTCATGTCATGCACACAGCTACTTTCATCTGTCACAGTCCACATTCTTCCTAGTGTCCCCCTGACGTCCTGATTGATGGAAATTGTAAAAATCTGCATATGGTGAAATTCAGTTTGTGATATACAGTTCATGGGATTCATGAATGCACACCCGGGTCTCCCCCACTTGAGTGCCGTTCACAACTGTGCCATCACCTTAAGAAAGCACCAAAAGATGCAACCACTAATCCGTTTCCTGCTCAGATCGTTGTTTGTTTTCTGGAATGTCACATAAACAGAGGCATACGAGAGGTAAACATTCTTCACCTGGCTTCTTTTACTAAGCCAAACACATTAGAATTCATCTCTATTTTTGCATGACTCTGTTCCCTTTTTGTTTCTGAATAGTATTACATTGTGAAATGTAATGCTTGTCTATTCACTCACCTGCTGAAGGATGGTTCGGCAGTTTCTAGTTCTTTGTGGCCGTGAATGATGCTGCTATAAACATCTGTGCGCAAATTTTACATGAACATGAGTCTTTATTTATTTATTTATTTATTTAATTTTATTTAAAAAAAAATTTTTTTTACGTTTATTTATTTTTGAGACAGAGAGAGAGCATGAACAGCGGAGGGTCAGAGAAAGAGGGAGACACAGAATCTGAAACAGGCTCCAGGCTCTGAGCTGTCAGGACAGAGCCCGACGCAGGGCTCGAACCCACAGACCGTGAGATCATGACCCGAGCCGAAGTCGGTCGCTCAACCGACTGAGCCACCCAGGCGCTCCTGAACATGAGTCTTTAATTTGCTTGGAAGAATACCCAGGAGTGGGACTCCTGGGTTGGATAAGGAAGTGTAAAGCTGCTCGCGTGTGGTGTGGAGGTGAGAAATAGAAGAAATATAATAAATAGAGGAAAAACAAAACAAAAAAAACCAACAACCTGTGGCAGGCTTCCAGTGTGAAGCAGGCCTGAACTTGGGGAGGGAAAAAAACCCATTAAATCAAAATCAGATTTTCAATTACTATTTTGGGCTGGACATAACTGGATCGAGAGTATTTTTGTGACTCTTTAGGCTGAGTGAGCAAAAAAGGCTGGAGACGTGCGCTCTTACCTGAGGGGTGAATACATTTTAAAGGGGCGGAGGGAAACACAAAATGTGCACTTAAAATCATTATAAATCATGTCTTTCAACATGCCATTTGTATTTTTCAGTCACTGCACACCAAAGTATGTTCACCTTTTGGTGATTAATTTACTATTCAATCACCGGAAATGATAAATTTGAGTCAATTTCTCACTACTTCTCTATTATGAAGGCAATGGAAATGATTTCAGGTGGGCCAATGGTAAAACCAATATAACACTAATTCCGAGAAAGAGATTAGGTTAAACTTAGTTTTGACATCAGTGAGATGAGCACCAAAATTTCTTCAGGTGAGAAATCTAAAGGAAACCATGACATATATATACATCTTTTTACCCATTATATATCATATAGTACCTCAGCTTACATAAGATCATGTGAAACAAATATTTATTGAAGGCTGAGTAAATAAAAATGTATAAAAGTGATACTCAGTAAACACTATTCATATACATAAATCATTTATACTAGTATCCTAGATTATACTTTTCTTTATATATTTATTTATAAGAAAAAAGTATATAACATCTAACAGTTTGTTCTATTTAAAAAGTAATATGTTAGGGGCACCTGGGTGGCTCAGTTGGTTAAGTGTCCGACTCTTGATCTCAGCTCAGGTCATGATCTCATGGTTCATGGGATCGAGCCCTGCGTCTGGCTCTGTGCTCACAGCATGGAGCCTGTTTAGGTTTCTCTGTCTGTTCCTCTCCTGCGTGCACTCTCTATCTCTCTCTCAAAATAAATAAACATTAAAAAAATAAAAAAGTAATACATTAATGGTTCATAATGTGCCAATGAATAGTGTTTAAGAATTCAGACTTTGAATAGAGAGATTTTAGTTTGATTTTTGGATTCACTCCTCGTGGGGAACCCTGGAGTCTGTAACATCTCTGAAACTGCTTTTCTGTGTCTGCAGTACAGGGATCCTAATAATGCTGATCTCAAAGTTTATTGAGAGAATAAAAGGAGATGTAGATATAAATAATGCCTGTGTCATGGTGAACTTCCCGTAAATGTTAGCTGTTATAGCTCTTGTTATGTTACTGGTTCAACCCATAGCATTCCTATCTGCTTTGCTACACTATGCATGTGAGCAAAAATCACTGTTTTCATTTTGGCTACCTGGGCTCAGGAACACCTGCTTGCCATCTCCTATTTGTTATTTGAATGAGGTCCTGTGCAGCTCACCAATCACACAGATAATAGATATAAAGGCTGAACATATTAACTACTAATTACAAGTTTTGACCGGAATGGGCTCTTTGATATGGTAGGAAAGATCATTTTGAAGCAAATGTTTTATTGAAACATTTCCCTAGGCAGATCTGGTTCTCTTGCGAAGAAAAAAAAAATTACCTGTATGTAAATAGCTGAGATAGGCACGTTCGTGAGTAGAGACATTCTCTCTAAAGGGCTTTTCTTCTGCTAAATTAAGGAAAATGAGACCCTACACATTTTTTTTAGACAAATTTGTTCTTAAAGTAAAATATATATGTGTATTATTTAAAATACAAAAATAACACAGGAACACGGACTTCATGTATTTTTTATTTGTTTTTAACATTTCTTTATTTTGAACATCTACAAAAATAGACCAAATAATATAATGTCCCACCTTTTCTGCCCTTCCCTCTACCCGCTGTGCTCCCCTCTCTCCCCAAATCCCCCTCCTCATGTGTTCAACAATTTATATTAAAAATAATCTGCTTCTGACTAGTCTTGTGTCATCTCTTACTTTTCACTCATTTCCTCCTTCTGGATGTTTTGAAGCAAATCCCAGACATCATATCCAGTCTGGGTTCATTTTTTGAGTCTCAGGGAAATGTGACTTTATAATTTTTACAGACATGAAACTACCTCATGCCATTTAGTTCATTTTAGTCAAAAGCTATGCTTATATTTTATTTTATTTTTTAAAGATTTTTAAAGTTTATTTTGAGAGAGCGCGCGCACACAAACGCATGTCAGTGGGGGAGGGGCAGAGACAGAGGGAGAGAAAGAAACCCAAGATGGCTCCATGCTGTCAGCAGTCCACGTGCTGACATGGGTCTTGATCTCATGAACTAAGAGATCACTACCTGAGCCTAAATCCAGAGTTGGACACTTAACTGACCGAGCCATCCACGCACTCCTATGTTTATATTTTAAAGAAATGCGATATGTTATTTGATAGGATCATTCTTAAGTCTAATGTCAGTAATTTTTTAACCAAAATATCATAGTTGAAAAGCTTTGAAAAAAGTTTACAGATACAATATTGGTTTACAAATCAGCGTATCATCTTTTAAAAAAAATCTCTAGCAACGATCTAAAGACCTTATTGTGACATATTTAGTTTCTCATAAAAATATGATATGTAAGTGTATTGAAACTTACATTTTTAAAAAAGCTGAATATTAATTTTTATCCAAAATACTAAAAAATAAATCCAAATGTGATTATCTTTTTGTCTTTAAATAGAGTACATTCTTTTTTGCTGAAAATCACATAGCTGCATAGAAGATCTTGGGGTTTGACCTTTCAATTCTCATGACTACATTGTCCTGGTTGTAATCACTTTGGGAATCACTTTCTTGGCAGTAATTAGAGTTCCTTTTGCAATTTTATGAAATGAATATTGGCAATATTAGCAATCATAGGAGATTTCGGTGTCTAGAAATGCACCAAGCTTAGAGCTCAATGTTTGACCAGTATAAATCCTAGCATTTGAATTTTAGAGTATCATGCATTGTCACAGAAAATGAAAGCTGTCCAAATAGCAATTATTTCCTATAGTTGGGATTTAATTCAGCAAAGAATTATTTTGAAGGGCATAGAGATTTACTTTGCTTTGATATGATAAATACCGAACACATGAATCATGAACCAGTTCACTTAAAGCACGTATTTTAAGAAATATTAAATCATCCTTCATAAACACTCAGTATTCAATGAGATATTAAAAAGCAGAAGCTTCACATTTGAATTTGCACTTATATTCATCTTCCTTATGACCAATTTCTCATTTTTGGAAAAATTTCCTTACATATTTCCAACTCAAAATATCTTGTGAGATGTAAAAGACTTATTTTAAGGTATTAAATCACACCTTAATGCAGAATCATATTTTAATTTTACCCTAAACCCTTGATAGTTGTGTGTGTGTGTGTGTGTGTGTGTGTATAATTTTGATGATAAAATGTCTAGTCAGTAAAGAATACAGCTTTGATTTTGATGGCAAAGAGAAAAACAAAATGATTATTTTGAAATCAGAGTAAGAGAATGCAAGCATTTGCTAATTTAACCACATTATTTTAAAATCTTTTCTTTAAAAAGTCTATATTTGTTGAAAATGGTGAAGATCGTAATTAGATTTCTCTTCAGATTAACTTTTTAAATTAACACGGGGATCACTACACTAAACTATTTCCAAATTTCTATTTTTCGTTAAAAATAACATTTTATAAACTAGATCAGTTGGATAAAACCATTTGACTTAGTGAAATAAACATTTGAAATTCTATAAATTAGAGACTGCCTAATTAAAAGTTCTTGATGTTGATCGTGAGAATTGAGGAGAGAAGAAGAGATTCATTTTTTGTGATTCTATGCATTTAGACTGGAATGGTACAGAAAAGAATGGCACATAGAAAGAATGATACATTCGTAGTACTATTTATGTAACCAACATCCTAGAAAATTAAAAGAAATAATCTTTCATTATGTTTACATTATGTTCAAATGATTGCCGTATCTATTATGCAGTCTAAAGAAGAAGAACGCAGAACACTGCCATCGAAAATTTGAACTTACTGCTCACTTTTTTTGGAACTTAGATTATACCGAAAGCAAAATGCCTAAAATCCACAATCTTTGCTATGATCCTTTCACAGACTGGTTATTTACCAGATTTCCTCACCTAGTAAATTGCAATTGGTTTGCTGACTTTAGGTTTCCTGGACATGTTAATTCAGTTACTATTTACTGTACTATATATTGAAGATCTCTGTCCTGCATGGTCTCTCCTATGCTGCACGCATGTTAATTCAACTTGATATGGGTGGGTCACAGGGAATGAAGCTGGGCCAGTGGAATGGTTTTTTAAAAGGACCAGAGGGGAAAAGTGCCAGAGGAGGAGATCAGGAAGGAACACGTGTAAGGAACACGACGCATCAGAAGTCCGCGTCTGTCCTGACGTCTTAGGCATGAACTCAGGGCAAGAAATGTGAGATGAACACACAAGGTTCAGACACTGGTGGGATAGTGAGACAGGATGAGCAAACCCTGAGCGAAGGTGAAGGCCCCCCCTGGTGCGGAGTGGATGTAGAGGGCCACAGGCTCCTTTTAGGTGCTAACCTACTCACAATATGTCTTTTCTGCTAAGTAGAAATAATTCATTTTCTAAGTGGTCAGCTAGCTCTTAAAAGAACATACTTCAAAAGGTAACAATTATTTGAAGCAATTCACCATGGGCAATTTTCTGCCCTGTTTGCTTCTGACTTGTTTTTGTCTCCTAGACCATGACTCCAGATTCCAACTTACAGCCCATTTCCGAGCCCTCTGCCTTTGGGATACACCAGACCTCTCTGTCTCCAACGTTGCACTGTCCTTGGCTTTGTTCTGTAGTTTTCGCCACTTCTAGTTGCTATGAGGACTGTCAGCTTCAGCCTCAGTCCTACAAAATCTTGTCTCCAGCCAGCACCTATCACGACCACCTTCATCCACGGAGAAATGGGCAGAACTCAGGTGGAGATACGAGGGTAGCAAAAGAAACACGTGAAAAAGTGGACTGCGTTGGGATTTTCCCGTAAGATATAGTGTTCGTTTTTAGGACACTTAGATTTTAAAATAGCTTTGTGTAAAATGATATATGCTGATTGCGTGTGTGTGTGTGTGTGTGTGTGTGTGTTGTCAATACCAATCAAACAGAACCATTAAGATTTGTGCTTTTTTACTATTGATACTTTTCACCTCAATAAAAAAAAATAGGTCTGCAAAACCACGTACAGTAAAACTTTGGATTGCGAGCAACTTGTTCTGTGAGCGTTCCTCAAGGCGAGCAAATATTTTTAATGAATTTTAACTTGATAAACAAGCGACGTCTTGCAATAGGAGTAGTATGTGACCCCAAATGTCACGTGATCATAACTGAGCCAATGGTTCTTGAAATTCACTTTGATATACAAGGGCTTTGGATTACAAGTGTGTTTCCAGAACGATTTGTGCTCGCAAACCAAGGTCTTACTGTGTATTGTAAAACCATTCATGCAAAATGATAATATACATGTATTCATTTACAAAGAAGAAAGCAAAATATGTGCATTCTCACTATCCAAAGGTCACCAACACACTCATTTTGGCAAACATTCCTTCAGGAATTCCTCGTGTATATGTACATATAGATCAGTGGTTCTCAACTGGGCCAGTCCCCGCCCCCCACAGACCCTCAGGAGATAATTGGCAAGGTCTGAAGGAGTTCTCGGTTGTCACAGCTGGGTGATGCTACTGACATCTAGGGGGTAGGGGCCAGAGATGCTTCTAAACATACTGCAACACACAGGATAAGGGTGCCTGGGTGGCACAGTCACTTAAGCGGCTGACTCATGGTTTTTGGTTCAGGTCGTGATGTCCCTGTTCCTGGATTCAAGCCCTGCGTTGGGCTCCACGCTAAATGTGGAGCCTGCTTGGGAGTCTCTCTCCCTCTTTCTCTCTGTCCCTCCCCTGCTCACATGCTGTCTCTCAAAATAAATCTTTTTTTAAAAAGTGTTGCACAAATACATATAATAAGTAGTAAATACAATTCAAAGGAAAATATTAACAAATACTATAAATTAAACTGCCTTAACACAAAATAGCCTTATAACTTTGATTACCGTGCCTGTAGCAGTATCGATCATAATATGATACATCTCTGTGAAACAAATTGTGCAAATATCCTAAACATTATGAAAATAAACAACATTTTGGCATAAAGACTGCTTCCATAAAATATTTTTGAAAGAAGTCAGTGGGGGGTGGGTGATAGTAACAAATGACCAAATTAGGGATTAGTGAGATAGTCCACTTACCACGTGGGTGTATTTCAAAATTTATTTGAAGGGGTTTGGACATCATTCCTTCTTTTTTTTTAAATTTTTTAAATGTTTATTTTTGAGAGAGAGAGAGAGAATGAAGGCGTGCTAGTGGGGGAGGGGCAGAGGGCGAGAAGACACAGAATCTGAAGCAGGCTCCAGGCTCTGCGCTGTCAGCACAGAGCCCGATGCAGGGTTCGAACCCACGAACTGCAAGATCATGACCCAAGTCCGTCAGTCGCCTAACTGACTGAACCACCCAGGCACCCCTGGACATCATTCCTTCTGATGGACCATTAAAAAACAAGTAAAATCACTTAGAAAGACAGATACCATATGGTTTCACTCTTATGTGGATCCTGAGAAACTTAACAGAAACCCATGGAGGAGGGGAAGGAAAAAAAAAAAAAAGAGGTTAGAGTGGGAGAGAGCCAAAGCATAAGAGACTCTTAAAAACTGAGAACAAACTGAGGGTTGATGGGGGGTGGGAGGGAGGGGAGGGTGAGTGATGGGTATTGAGGAGGGCACCTTTTGGGATGAGCACTGGGAGTTGTATGGAAACCAGTTTGACAATAAACTTCATATATTGAAAAAAAAACAAGTACAATCAAACAGAGATCTGCACAAATTAAAAAATGTAACCAAAGTCACCTAGCAAGTTTTGGGAGGGGATCCTTACTTTTCTACTCACTGGACATGTGTCTGCGGGGCTGTTTCTTAAGCTGGAATTATTTCTCAGTTGGTCTTGACAAGGCCCAAGGAACCCCAGACGATTTGCTTTTAAAAGTATTTATTTAGAAATGGCCAAGCTTAGAAGCAGCATAGACTTTCAAAAGTCACTTCTGGAGCAAATATTTGATCCAATACTTAGTAAAATGTGTTAACACAGATGCAAAGTACGCGGTGCTATGATGAGGTCTTTTCTTTCTTTTTTTTTTTTAATTTTTTTTAATGTTTATTTTATTTTTGAGACAGAGAGAGACAGAGCATGAATGGGGGAGGGGCAGAGAGAGAGGGAGACACAGAATCGGAAGCAGGCTCCAGGCTCTGAGCCATCAGCCCAGAGCCTGACGTGGGGCTCGAACTCAGGGACCACGAGATCGCGACCTGAGCCGAAGTCGGACGCTCAGCCGACTGAGCCACCCAGGCGCCCCAATGAGGTGTTTTCAAGCACAGACCCTTCAGTGTGCCCCATCTGGGTTTGAGTTCCAACTTTACCATCTATTAGTTCTGGGACCCTGGGCATTTTAACTTTACCTCTACGTGGCTTAATTTCCCCAAGACTGAAGTGAAAACTTGATATAGGTTTTGTGAGTTTTAAGTGGGAAACTGTTTGTGAAGCACTGTACTGAAAACAATGTCTGATAAAAAAAAATGATGCTCTGTTTTTAAAAGAAGTTGTAGGCGTTTCAAGTTGGGAATAAAATTGAGGTCAGCGTCGGTATGGGTTTAGTAAACTATCGGTAACTTACCCAAACCCACAAAGTTCTTAAGTGCCAGAGAGGAGCATCAAACCAAGATTTTTCTGGGCCAAGTCCTCACTCCTGAGCAATATGCTGCAATGAGAGCGGCTTCCCAGTGTTAAAAGATAAACTGAGGCATATTAAAAATTTTAACAGTTTATTTGAGTTAAAATTGATTTGAATCGGGCAGCATCCCATCTAGCAGGTAAGAGGGAGCTCTGAGGGGCAGTACAAAATGAAAGACTTTTACAGGCAGAAGGGAGCAGGAATAAGAAAGTCATACGAAGCAAAAAAGTGGATTGATTATCGCAAAGTTACATCTGTGTAGAAAATGGCAGAGGTCTGTCAGGTGGATGATTTATCTAAGGCTGACCAGGAGATTCCTGATTGACTGGCTTAGGATTTTACTACTGGGAAAGCGGAAACGGAAATAGTTAAGCCTCAGTTTGGTGATGTGGAACTTAGCATAAGCAACTCCATTTTGAGCCTGTTGTCTTATTCTGCACACTTCTTCCCAGCCCAGGTCTGCGTCCCCAGCCTGCCCAAAAGATTAAAAAAAGGAAACTCCCTATTCAAGCAGCCTAGAAATTTCAGATATGCAGATTTAAATGCAGTTTAAATGATATTTTATAATAGCAACATTATAGAAGCCTAATATATATTTTTTCTCTTCCTAGTTTGTTTTCCTACTTTTCCCTTTCAGCTTTGACTTATTTCTATTGTTTTTGTCTTGAGGTAGTATAATAACTTATTTTCTTGTCTGTCTTCCCTTCTGGACTATGAACTTCCTAAGGGAAGATTCTGCCTGTTGGTCATCTCTGTGTCTAGGGCTCCTGATATAATAAATGGAAGATAGTTTTGAGTGAAAAAAATATATCTGAGATTGATGTGAAGCTTGCAGTATGGATCAGTTTGAATTATAGTCTTGGGCACAAGGATATCTATGTATTATCTATGTATCACCTATCTATCTATCTATCTATCTATCTATCATCTATCATTTTGTTTTATTGGTCTTATTGATGCATCAATAAGACTTGTTCTACGTTAGAGTCACTGCAGTGAAGCATAGGATCTCTGAAGCAAGAGAGTAGGGATTTGAGTCCATGCTCTGTCTCTTAAGAACTGTGCAAGGGAAATTTACTTAACTCCTGTTGCTCTTTATCGCTAAAATAAATAAGGAAATTATAACACTTATCTCACACTTTTACTGTGAAGACTAAATAAATTAATACACTTTTACCTTTAAGAAGGGTGGGAGGCAGGGGCATCTGGGTGGCTCAGTCGGTTAGGCATCGGATTTCAGCTCAGGTCATGATCTCCCAGTTCCTAAGTTCGAGCCCCACATTGGGCTCTGCACTGGTGGTGTGGAGCCTGTTTGGAATTCTCTCTCCCCCTCTCTCTCTGCCCCTTCCCCACTTGCACACACACACTCTCTCTCTCAAAATAAATGAATAAACTTAAAAAAAAAAGGAACAGTGGGAGTCATATATCATGTACTCAATAAATGCTGATTGTTACTAGTATTTGGTGCTTCTTGGAGTTAATCTTCAGCTCTCCAGGTGGTTTTAGAGTAACTGAATTCATGTTTCTGGCCTTATTTTATCAAATTATTCACTGAAAAGTTCTCTATAATATAAAAACTTTCCTAAAAGTCAACATGGAGAATGTATCATCTTTGAGATCCATCATTATCCTATTAAATTTAGCTATCATACTAAAAATTACAACATTAATTTAGAACTAAATAATGGAAATTTTTTTTTAATGTTTATTTATTTTTGAGAGAGAGAGAACGAGAGACTGAGTGTAAGTGGGGGAGGGACAGACAGAGAGGGAGACATAGAATCTGCAGCAGGCTCCAGGCTCCGAGCTGTCAGCACAGAGCCCGATGTGGGGCTCGAACACATGAACCGAGAGATCATAATCTGAGCCAAAGTTGGATGCTTAACCGACTGAGCCACCTCAGGTGCCCCTGGCAGTTTCTTAATTTAGGCATCTAAAATATAAACTGAGCAAAGTGTTGAAGACATTTCTTTAACTGGCCAGAAGGAAACTCCCAGTCTGTTTACCTAAGATGCTTTAGAGCCAGTCTGAGAGAGCAGTGGCTCAACATGTGTGGAGCGACTACACCGGAAGCCTGAGAGCGAACGGACACTTCCTGTTCCTCACACCTAGCTCAGCCCCACCCTGCACTTGGCCGCAGATAGACCTTGCCATGATGAGAGCGCGTGTTCTGCACATGGGACCCAATGTGGGGGCTTGGAGGGTCGTGAAAGAGAAGCACATTTGGTTGTAAATTGTCCCCTTAGCTGCAGAACAAAGATAGAAAGTGAAAATTGGTCTCAACTCAGGTACACTTTTCCAGGAATAGGCAGGGAGTGTGATGTCTGGGAAAGTAAACAGAGGATTCTGTAGAACACCCCAGTCTTTCCGGGGATGAACAAATACCCATCTGAGCATAATGGATTGCGCCATTAATTTACTGTAGGGACACGGCCATTGCTGACATGGTATCTGACCCACATGAATGAATGAAAAACTCTATGAAGGGAACAAATAGAAAACAGAAACAAAAAATAGAGCAAATGAAACTCTTGTGCACATGTAGGTACTTGTGAGTTATTGAATTTAACACTTCAGTGTCTGCTGATATGCCATTTAAACCTTTCTGACTTCTGTTTATTTATAGTCCAGAAGAAAGTCTTTGTTGACTTTAATAATGCTAAGAAGGTTGTTACTCCTTCTATGAGAAACAAGATTATTTTTACTTGGAAAATTTAACTGTGAAAATATAAAATCACATCTTGGGACCCAACAATGGCGTTGCAAGAAAAATTACTCTACCTTGCTAATCAGGAAATAAGTTTCTCCATGCAAAACATAAAACGTGTAAAATGGCTGCTGGGAGCTTGTATTAACTACAAGTTATAATAACATTTGTTTTATCTCATTCCCCCCCCCCCCCCCCCCCCCGCCTAAGGTAAACTAGCCTTTTCTCAGTAAGAGGGCTCCATTAATTTTGTTTTCCTCTGAAAATCTCCATAAACTATTTAAGAAAAGTTTTAAATTAAAACAAACAATTATGCTTGTATCCCTGGACTCTCTTACTTGAGTTGTAGCTCTCTCTTGTTATGGACGTAAGACTTAGGCATAAAACATGTCTAAATAGCACTGCTCAGTCTTGCCCCTTCTTCATTCCATGACCCCCCCCTTCCCCGATTCTGAGTCACTGTGTGGCTGTCTCTGGCACAGTAGAAAGTGGGGAAGAAGGTGGTCAATGCAAGGCAGGATACCAGTAATTTTCAATAAAGCCCTAGAATATTGTGATGAATGAGAGCAGTTAGGTCTGAGGCTTCCCCTTGACATGGGGCACTGGATAGGTGAGGAAAGAATTTATGGGTTTACTCCTGAGGAAGGAAAGAAAAGACCATGAAATAATTGTGAAAATTCTGGTGAAAGGAAAGATTATCTGCTGATTGGCAAAGAAGGAGCCGGGGTGGGAAGGGGACAGATGAAGGGTGCAGATGGTCCATTCAATCCTTTATCATTGCCTGAGGGTTCCTCAAAGCCCATGGACACCCATTATCCCATCTGGATAATAAACTAGTCCATGCGGTCACTACTGTGTTTTTCTTGTTTTCTATTCTTATGAACCTATAAGGTCTTTCTGATGTCCTTGTCTATTCAAGTTCAAGGAGATCATTCTACCTCACCTTTGCCCCACATGAGGCTTCAGGATCCTCTGAGACATTATTTAAAGTCTGTACCTCTTTCTTGCCACCGTCAGGTACAGGGGAAACCTTTTATTTGCAGGCCTGCTGAGACCTGGGGAATTTTCTGAGGCTGTCTCAGTCTGCTGTGCCCTGATACATCCTTCCAGCAGCTCTACGCTGCAGTTTTATTGCTTCCTAGGGCTCCGCCCAGGAAAGAGGGCAAACGGAGAAAGGCACTTTCTAGTTCCAGTAATACCCCAACCCTTTCCATCTAGCCTCCCTTCACGCTCAGACGGGAAGCTTGGCTCTCTCAGGGACCCGCAACATCTACTCACCTTTCATTTCTCCTTTTTCTTTCCTCTGCTCCAGGTCAGGGGGTGTTTAGCACATCCAAATATTGGCTCATATTTGAAATTTTACACTACCCCATCACTCAGAGTATGCACTTAAAGCTGACTGCTTCTCTGACAGGAGGCTGGTGTGGGAGGAAGCGAGTGGGGCTGGTAAATTGGGACTTACTGTGAAAAGCAAGAATAAGTTGTGTTTTCTTGCAAAAGCCTGCAATCCTGAAACACTTAAAAGCATTGATTTTCACTTTCCTTCCTTAAATCCCTACGCTTCCTTTTCGTCACTGGAAAGAACTGCTTAGAGTATTAAAATGAGATGTTTTCAGCCAGAAGATGTCCTTTCTGAGGAAAGGGTAAGCTTTTTACACAGATATATGCGATGAAAGCAATTCTTTCACTCGATGTTACCAATTATTAACAATCTGTATGGGAAGTTTAAAACGTCACTGGATATTTGAAACTGCCTAGGAATTACCTCCACAGGGTTAGTTTTTCTTTTTCTTTCTTTCTTTCTTTTTTTTTTTAAAGTTTATTTATTGAGAGAGAGAGAAAAAGAGACAGAGCATGAGAGCAAGTGGGGGAGGGACAGAGGGAGAGAGAGGGAGAGAATCCCAAGCAGGCTCCATGCTGTCAGCACAGAGCCTGATGCAGGGCTTGATCTAATGAACCTGAACCAGTGAGATCATGACCTGAGCCAAAATCAGAAGTTGGACTTCAACTGACTGAGCCACCCAGGTGCCCCTAATTTTTCTTTTTTAAAATAATCTGTTGGAGACTTAAGAAAGTATCATTTAAGTTAATTTTCGTAAACCAACAATTTCACTGTGTCTTTACAGAAATAGGCTGGGCCTCCAGTTCCTATAAATTGGATGTAAGTGTCCTCCCTCATTGTTTAGTTCAAGATCACATGGATTTTTTAAATATTTATTTTTGAGAGGAGGGGAGAGGCAGAGAGAGAGGGAGACAGAGGATCCGAAGCAGGCTCTGCTCTGTCAGCGCAGAGCCTGACGTGGGGCTCGAACCCATGAGCCGTGAGATCATGACCTGAGCTGAAGTCTGACGTTTAACTGCCTGAGCCACCTGTCACCCCGAGATCATATGTAGATTTAAATCCATATAGTAAATACCTAGTTTTGCTTTCTACAAATGATCATTCACAATAGGTATTCAGTGATGTTGATTTTTTTATGATGGGGCTGTCGCACAAATCTCTTGTACACTGAATGTGGAACAGATGTTACCATTATTTTGACAAATTTTGTAAGGTACTTGGCATGCGTTTTGACAAGTGGTCATGATGAAGCTGCTCCAGATGGATGACAGACAGCTGTAGTGCAGTTCTACCAACTGATTCTTAGTCGTGAAATGCTTCAAAAAGGCTAAGGAAAGCTTTAATCTGAGTTGACAGTGGGAGATCCGTTTGCCTTGTGAACTGTCGGTGATTGTTAATGGGCTGGAAATACTTTTTTTAAAAATTTTTTTTAACGTTTATTTACTATTGAGAGACAGAGAGACAGAAAATGAGCAGGGTAAGGGCAGAGACAGGAGGAGACACAGAATCTGAAGCAGGCTCCAGGCTCCGAGCTGTCAGCACAGAGCCCGGTGCGGGGCTCGAACTCATAAACTGTGCAATCATGACCCGAGCTGAAGTCGGACGCTCAACCGACTGAGCCACCCAGGCGCCCCCTTTAAAAAATTTTTTTTAACGTTTATTTATTATTGAGAGACAGAGAGACAGAGCATGAGCAGGGGAGGGGCAGAGAGAGGAGGAGACACAGAATCCGAAGCAGGCTCCAGGCTCCGAGCTGTCAGCACAGAGCCCGTGGGCTGGAAATACTTGTTAGAGGCTAACTTCTCTGGAGCAAATCAAATAATTACCATTGTCAACTCCTTGCATGGTTAAGATAGTATCTCCAAACCCTGGCCTGTGTGACTGTGCTTAAAAGTGTGTTTATGTAAAAATAAAGATAAATTTTATATAAGCCATGTCAAGTGGGATAGCCATATCCTTAGGGTTTCTTTAGATAAGGTGTGTGTATGTGTGTGTGTGTACACATGTGTGTATCAGAAAAACTCGATCAGAGAATCTGTGTCCAAGTTTCACCTGTGTAACAACACAATTCATTTAATACAGTGTTTTCCAACCTCTATCATGATTAACTTTCTAAGGACAAGTTTTAGACTTTTTTCTCCCCTCTAATTAGCCCATTCCCATTGAAACTTTAATTTCACAGATATATTGTATATATGCTTATGTACTGTAACTCATCTATAATTGTATATTATTTATGAAATATATGAACTTTTGTCTGACCCTCTCCGCGAGAACCAACTTTTGCCTTTTGGCAGCAAAATCACTCCTACTGAGAATGCATAATTTAATGCTTTGTTTAATAGTGTAAGAGTCATTTATTAAATACCTGGTCTATATCAGATATAATATGTGTTGAGGGTATAGAATAGAATAGCACTCTTGCCTGATGGAAGTTTATAGTCAGTGAAGAAGATTCCACCAGGCAAAAACAATTATGATACCGCAAAAAGCTCTAACAGGACTATGTGGATGCCAATGGTGGGAAAGATCAACTTTGCAAAAGTCAGGGGACAAATCAAGAGGAAGAGAAAGAGTAAAACTGGGTTGTGAAGCCCGAGGAAGTATTTGTTAGATAAAGGTGGGGTTTAAGTTTTTCAGATAAACAAATAAAATTTATGAATCATAGAAGTATGAGATCACAATCTTTCAGTTTTGTTCTTGCCTATAAATAAACTTAAAATAATATCTACATTACAGGACACTGGAGGATTAGAGATATACTACACGTGAAAAACCTTTGGAGATTATAGGACACTAGATACCTAGATGCATTTAAACAATTATTAATATTATAATCTCTTGGTGATTAAACAATCTATTATTCAAAATACTAATTTAACTATCTGACTTCAGCTTGCTTCATGAGTTCAGGCCCCGCATCAGGCTCTGTGCTGACAGTTCAGAGCCTGGAGCCTGCTTCAGATTCTGTGTCTCCCTCTTTCAAAATTAAATTAAAAAAAAAAACATTAAAAAAAAATTAAAAAAAGTTCAAAATACTAATTTAATAAGATGTTCTATTTGTAGCGAGTTCTGATAGCCTGAAAATTAAGTATAAAATCTTTTTGGTTGCAGCTCTTATTGAAAATATAAATCTTATTCAATTAGAAAGGACACGTATATGCTGTACAGACTAAGCAAAATACATGGATGGCAATTTATTTATATATTTATGTATAAATAATTGTGAGCTCTATTGTTGCCTGGCAAATTGCTCCAATGCACTGCAACTTAAACAACATTCATGATTTCACAATTCCTGTGGATTGGGAATCCTGGTGTGGCTTAGCTGGATATGTGTCACGCGGGGTCTTTTTTGGAATTTCAGTCAAGGTGTAGGATGCAGCTGTGGCCTCCTCTGAAGGGGTCCGAGTGTGGGATGTGGGTCAGGCAGAGGATTTGCTTCTAACTTCACTCACTTGGGTGCTGGTAGCATTTAGTTACTCACAGGCTATCGAAGGGAAAGGCCTCAGTTCTTTGCTTACTCTTACCCAGAGACCACCCTTAGTTCCTTGACATGAGAAATAGAGAGTGAGCAGGGGAGGAGTGGAGGGAGAGGAAGACAAACCCCAAGTAGGCTCCACGCTGTCAGTGCAGAGCCCCATGTGGGGCTTGATCCCAAAAACTGTGTGATCCTGACCAGAGATGAAATCAATCTCTTTGGGGGAGCTCACAATAAGGTGGGTGGCCTTTCTCAGAGCGAGTGAGAGAGCCCAAGAAGGAAGTCCCACTCTTTTTGTAACCTAATCTCAGGACTGATACCCCTTTACTTTTGTCATATCTTATTCTTTGGAAGAAGTTTATTAGGTCTACCCACACTATACAAGGAAAGGGAGGAATACCAGGAAGCAGGAATCACTGGGGGCCATTTTTAAGGTTGCCTACCATATACTGTATTAATTCACTATTCAATGCAGTGGTGATGACTGTTGAGAGTGAGTAATATTTTTATTGTCTTACAGAATCATTTAGTTCTAAAGTATAGCCAACATTTGATTATTGCTTGAAGATATCTAGTAACAGCTCATTGGTAATGAAGGCATAATTTCCACTTTAGGAACAGCTGTGATTGTAGAGAAATCTCTCTCCATAATTTCTCAAGGAGACATTCGGAGACTGAGTGTATTTGTGCATTTCAGCACTTACAAGCAGATGTTTGAGGTCACTGTTTGGGTTCTAGAAGACAGAGGCTATAGGTTAGAAGAGACTGACTATGGGGAGACTGAGTCAAATACCTGTGTGTCTGTGAGGGAGTCATTCTTTTATTCCAACATTTATTGAGAATATAGTAAAAGTACTACAGTACTCATAGTTCCAAGTACTGAAAATCCATCAAAAAAAAATCACCTTTGTGCTGTCAGTTCCAAGCCTGGGGAAACAATGTCAAGAACTAGGGTTATAGAGCAAACTGATGCTGCACAGGAGATGGTTACTGGAAAGAAGGAGGTTGTGGTATGTATTAGCTTATTCAAATAGAGTTCTTAGTATCTCAGTGTCCCTAGAGCAACAAAGGGACAACAATACAATAGGTGGAGAGCACTCACTTGTAAACAGGGGCTAGTGTCAGGGGTTACCAACCACGAGCATTAAAAACATTAGGAGTCTTGGGGAGACTGGGTGGCTCATTCGGTTAAGTGGCAGACTTTTGATTTCATCTCTGGTCAGGATCACACAGTTTTTGGGATCAAGCCCCACATGGGGCTCTGCACTGACAGCATGGAGCCTGCTTGGGGTTTGTCTTCCTCTCCCTCCGCTCCTCCCCTTCTCCCTCTCTATTTCTCTTAAAATAAATCAACATTAAAAACAAAACAAAACAAAACATTACAAGTCTTTAGTAGTAGAATTATTTGCAGAGCTGTTGAAATACTGTGTGCCCCTCCCTATTGCTGCCTCTCTCCTTTCTCTCCTCACAACATGGGGAAAAGTAAAGAGGTATTTCCCCTTTATCTTCAGCTGAGAGGGAAGTGATGAAGAAAAGCATGAGGCACATGGCGAATTTGTATGTCACCTGGATTTGGGCAGCCTAAGTTGCTGCACTGGGAAGTGTGTCTAGATCTGCCAGAGAGAGAGGGAAGGGCAAGAGGCTGCACTGTGTTGGAGATGACTTCCACTGGTGGTAAAACGAATGTCTGTGTTTTTTGCGCCTGCAGTCAGTACGCCTACTGGCAAAGCAAGCAACAAAGGGAAATGCCTGCTGCAGAGGGGCTTAGGCAGAAGCAGAAAATGGCCAGTAGAGGGCACACTACTGCTTTATTTGAATTGCAATCGGAGGTTCCCGGTGGCAGAAACTGAGACACTCCCTCAGCACATGAGAAAGATTGACACTTGAGTGACCCCCCAAACTCCCAGGATACTCTCATAGAGCCCGACAACTTCTGGCCCCCTAAATCGTACCCAATCTCTTTCTAAATCTTCTCACCTCAGGGCGCCTGGGTAGCTCAGTCGGTTGAGCATCCGACTTGGGCTCAGGTCTTGATCTCCTGGTTTGTGAGTTTGAGCCCCACGTCGGGCTCTGTGCTGACAGCGCAGAGCCTGGAGCCTGCTTCAGATTCTGTGTCTCCCCCTCTCTCTGCCCCACCCCTGCTCATACTCTGTCTCTCTCTCTCTCTCTGTCTCAAAATAAATACAAACATTAAAATAAATAAATAAATAAATAAATCCTTTCACCTCTTATTTCTGACCCCGGATGGGTCAGAACCTGAGCTGGTGAATGAAAGAAGCAGAGTAGAAAAGTCAAGATGCCTCTCCCCAAGAATCTTTCAAGCCCCGAGCCCCTCAAGCTTGAGGAATGGAGGAACTCTCACTCTAAATTAAACTAAGACGCTCAGTGATGATTTGTTGGAGGAGTAAGCGTGTAGGCGCTCTTTTGGGGTACATTGTAGGCATGATAGCTATTGCCAGAGGGATTGGAGGCACCTCACATGTGAGCAAGAGAAGTGACAGAGAAGCATTAAGGAGAGGAAGGGAGTTTTAGGTCAGACTCCAGCTCCAGGGTCAAGCTTACTTGGATTGGACTCCCAGCCCTCTGCTCACCTCCTGCACATTCCTGGACAAATGACTAAATCTCTTGAAGACTAAGCTTTTTCATAAAGTGATTGGGAATAATAATAGACTGACCTCACGGGGCTGTGAGAGTACATGGGAGAGTGGCTGCAAAGTGCTAGGCATAGAGGAAGGCTCGATAAATGTTCCTTGTTAAGTACGGAAGTGTTCGAAATTGTGGCGTAATGAAGGGTACATAAAAACAGCAGGTAATACCCAGGGTAGGCTGTATTTTGCCTCAAATGTTAGTGCATCAACATTTTTGAATTCAGTCTTTCTGCGCTAACTTTTGCTTTCTCTGAAACATTCCAACTTTTGCTAATAAGGTGTAAACTTTTTGCTTTCCCGAGAGAACATACGTCATTTAAATAGAGAAAGCTTAGCCAGAAAAATTTTGTCGCACATTTCACAAGTCAAAGGCATGCAAAATAATGAAATCTATAAAATTAAAAAGGAATGAGTTCTTACAAGGTCAAATAGCACTAGTACATGAAAGCTAACACCTAGAGAGGATATGAATAAGTCTATTGAAAAAACATATACATTTTCCCACAAATATATAAAATCTAGCATCCTGGAAATACATGTTTATCAATGTCATTTCTTGTTCAAAAGATGTTACAACAAACATAGATAAAAATAATAAAACCCCCTTGTTTTCAAAATTCTAATAACCCTTTTTTTTCTATATAATACCCCACATCCCTTTTCTGTATTTTTACAAACTTCAGATTATGGTTTTTAGTTAATGTTAAATTACAACATACTCATGTTTCCACAATATCTTCATAATCGTTGAAAAATTATGAAAACATTAAAACCATTTAAAGTGTGAAACTAAAACATAAAAAAACTCTCTTAATTCCAAAATGACCATTACAACCACTTGATATATTATTCCCTTTTATCAAATCCAGTCTTGTCTTCCATATATATATATATTTATATATATATATATTCCATATATATATATTTATATATATATATATAAATATATATATATGTGCTTTGAACACTGTGATTATTTTCCTTAAAGTAGATATAATACAGTTTGCTGCCTTTTCTACTTAGTTGTCTAAGAAATAAATGTAGTAATTTCCCAGGAGTGCCGTGGTTTTATTTTATTCTCATTGGCATTTAACTTCTGGGCCCAGAGTTTTGACTATTCCTAAATATGTCAGCAAAATATGACATCTTAATTGCTCTCATTTCCATTTATAAGACTACTAATGATATTAAATATGCACCACAAATTTGTTTTAATCTATATTCTTACATTGTATATATGTTTTTTGCCCATTTAAATATGGGGCTCTTTGGTAGTTCTTGTTGATTTTTGTGAACTTGTTATATGATAAAATATTAGCCCATTGGAAACATTTTCAATATAAATATTTCTTCCATGGCTAACTTCTTGGTTGTTATTTCAAGAATAATAGATTTTATCAAATATTTACCGTAGCAAGATTTTTACACTAATCTATACACTACATGGGATTTTTTTTTTTTATTGTCTGTTACGTCCACCTCCCCCAAATGAAGACGGGTTAAATTAGGATTTCAAACGAGTGCTGAAGATTTTCTGTGATTCTGCTTCATTTGATTAGGAATTTGCATTCTTTTTAAGGGGGCTGTTTTAAACCACAGATTTATAGAGATAATTTGAGAGATTGCTACAGCTGAGTCTTCCACAGGACAAATGGAACTATAGGAGCTAGGGTAGACAGTTTCTATCTAGGTTTGAAATTCTTGTGACATTTCAAGTCCATTTTTAACTTAAAGAGAATGAGAAATTGCAAGGACTTCGAATTCGCAGTGTGCCTGAGGCAGTGATGGAGCTGAATTCAGCTGGTACTATTATTCATGGTAGACAAAGCTAAAAATTGAGGTTGCATTCTTTAAATAGTATATTAAATTGTGTCTTGAGAAAAAGTTCATTTAATGAGGGAAGAAATTTTCCGATTTTAGGCTTTCCAAATGACTAACGTCATTATAAAATGCAAATAACCCGAATTAAAATTAATGTATTTTGTCTTCAGTTTTGAAGGAAGCTTTATATGTGTATATTGTTTTTGAGAAACAGTTATGGGTATAGATAGTAAAATGCAGTCTGTAAATTTCCATAGTATCAAGTTAAAAGAATACATCAATATTTACAAATTTTCTTAATGTGAATTTCTTAAATGTGGATTTAAAATGTTAATAAAAGTAAAAAAAAACCAAAATGACTAATATAATTCATCAAGTGAAAAAAAATTATAAAATTTTATTATAAACTTGAAGTCTTCTAACATGTGGGTCCTCAGTTATAATTTATATAGTTATGACGGTTAATTTATATGTCAAATTGACTGGGCTGAGGGATGCCCAAATAGCTGGTAAAACATTATTTCTGGGTGTGTGTGTGTGTTTGAGGGTGTTTCCAACAGAGATTAGCACTAGGTTCTGTGACCTGCATAAAGATTACTCTCACTAAAGCAGATGGGCATTATACAATCCTTTGAGGGCCTATATAGAACAGAAAGGTGGAGGAAGGGAAAATTGTTTCTCTGCTTGAGTTGAGATATCCATCCTCCCCTGTCCTCAGACATCTGTGATCCTGGCTCTCTGGTTTTGGACCATTGACTCTGCCAGTTCTCAGGCCTTTTGGTTTTTGTTTGTTTGTTTTTAATGTAGCTTTTAGTTAGTTAATATTTAGTGCAATGTTAGCTTCAGAAGTAAAATTCAATGATTCATCACTTACGTACAACACCCAGTGCTCATCACCACAAGTGCCCTCCATTTTTTTTAAAGTATTTTTTAAAGTTTATATATTTATTTTGAGAGAGAGACAGAGACAGAGAGAGAATCTCAAGCAGGATCCGTGCTGTCAGAGGAGAGCCCGATGTGGGGCTCCATCCTATAAACTGTGAGAACATCACCTGAGCTGAAATTGAGTCTGACAATTGAGCCACCCAGGCGCCCCTACAAGTGTCCTCCTTAATACCCATCACCCATCTAGCCCATCTCCTACCCACTCCCTCCATCAACCCTCAGTTTGTTCTCTATTTTTAAGAGTCTCTTGTGGTTTGTTTCCCTCTCTTCTCTCCCTGCCTTACCATATGTTCATCTGTTTTGTTTCTTAAATTCTACATATGAGTAAAATCATATGATATTTTTCTTTTTCTGATTTATCTGTTTTGCTTAAAATAATACATTCTACTTCCATCCACACTGTTGCAAATTATAAAATTTCATTCTTCTTGATGGTTGAGTAATACTCCATTATTCCATATATATATATATATATATATATATATATATACAGCACCTTTTCTTTATCTGTTCATCAGTTAATGTACACTTGAACTCTCTTTTCATAGTTTAGCTATTGTTGATAATACTGCTATAAACATTGGGCTGCATGTACCCCTTCAAATCTGTATTTTTGTCTCTTTTGGGTAAATACTTAAAAGTGCAGTTGCTGGATCTTACGGTAGTTATATTTTTAGTTTTTTGAGGAACCTCCATACTGTTCTCCAGAGTGGCTGCACCAGTTTGCATTCTCACCAACAATGTAAGAGGGTTCTCCTTTCCCCACATCCTTGCCAACACCTGTTGTTTCTTGTGAGGCATTTGGGTTTTAATTGGAACCACACCACTGGCTTTCCTGGTTCTCCAACTTGCAGATGGCAGATCATGGAACTTCTAAGACTCCATAATATATATAGTATATTGTATATACTATATATATAAGACTCCATATATATATATATATATTACTATATATATAGTATACTATATAGACTATATATTACTATGTATATAGTATACTATAGTACTAGAGTATAGTACTAGAGTATATATTACTATATATATATATATATATATATATAGTATACTATATAGAGTATAGTATATACTCTGTATATATGTTCTGTTTCTCTGGAGAACTTGAATAATACACAAGTTAAGGATTGGTTAAGTGTATAAAGAACTGTGTACAGGAGAATGGAATATATCAATAAATGTATTCATTTGCATTCCCAGTTTCTTCATTATTCAACACGAAAGCAGGAAGGCAATGTACTTTAGAAGTGATAGTTTATTCCTTCTTACTGGTCATGAATTTCCTGTTCGCCCCAGAGCCTGGAGTTCTAGAGTGTTGTATGCTCTACACCCCTTGTGTTTAGTCCATCTGCTTCTACACACAGTCCTCTGTACCCTGAACTCTATAATGCCCAGTGTACAAATACGCAGTTCAGTTTTCAGGTCCACTCTTAATCCTTATCTTATTTGTTAAGCTCAGTGTGCTATTTATCAGTGAATTCTTGGTGCACTGTGACCACTAAACCTCCCCACAGGCTTCTTGCTGATACCGTTTTCGCTTCTCAAGGAGCCCAGTTTAATTGAACACAGCTGGCCCAAAGTTACGAGACCTTTGAATATCATCAGCCATCTTTCTTTACCATGTAATCCACATGCAGTACGATTTAAACCACTTTGTAAGTTTTGTCTATTTAAGTATATTATCCCCTTAAGATTTCATTTTCCCCTAAGAGGAAAGTTGCTCTTTTGCTCCCCAATTACGTGTGTAGATAAGATGTGGTTTAGCTTCCTGGGGTACTATTACATCTTTTTTAGAGAGATGACTCCTACAGTTGAGCCAGTATATACCCGAAGCTGTGAAATATTACGGTATTATACATGAAAAGAAATATGATACAGGAGTAAAAGCCTCTGAAGTTACCGCTGGTACTTGCATTTTTCGAAAGAGGGGATATTTTCATTGCAATGTTGAAGTATCACTTATTAACTTCCACATTTGTCAGACTTCATTCAAATTGTATCAAGCGATGTGCAAGACAGTGGAAATGTAAAAATGATAATTGGATACTTATCCTAAGGAAATTCAAAATTTATTGATCTCAAGGATGGCTGTTCCTTCAACATTTATTTTATTTATAAAAATAACCAGGGATTAAACTAGCCATGATGCATTGCATCATTTTATGGTGTGACATATTTCACTAATGAATTAAAGAATGTCCTATCTGCTGGACTTGTTTTGTTCATTCATTCACTTGTTTACTTAACAGATTTGTTTGGTTACCTACTAAGTTCTACTGGGAGAGACACACAAAAAATTTAACTAATACCTGATATATACTTAGAAGATGTGGCAGCCCTGAATGTACATCATTTGGATCTCCCCTCAGGACAAAATGTGCTGCATAAAGTACCGTCAGCCTACAGCTTCCAGAAGCAGTGTCCTTGGAATTGCCTCTGCCCTGGAGCCCCAGATAGACAGCTCTAACCAATGATTGGGCAGTCCTGGGGAGTAGGGCATATCCGTTTCTGCTCACCCATGTTCCTCCAAGGGGCCATCTTTGCTCTGGAGTTCTGTTGGGCTGGTGGAGAACTTCTCAGACTTGCATTTTAATCTGAAGCTCTTGCTCAGTCCTCTCTCTTTCTCCCTCTCTCCTCACATGTGTCAGACCTACATGCATTTACCTGCTCCTGCTCCCTCTCTCCTTTACCTTTCACGGTCAATACCCCCAGTTAATTTTCATGTGCTTCTAACTCTGTCTTGGAGCTTGCTACTGGAGAGACCTGAACTGACACAGGTAATGATAAGTATAATGAAAAAAATTGGTGGCATGGGGCTGGGGGGGTTCATAATGTGGGAAATGGAGTTTAGCAATTTTAAAGCATGATAAGAGATGTATTTCTGAGAAGCTGAATTTTGAAGAAATCCTTAAAGGAGAAAGGAAGATAGTAAGGCAGAGAGGATGGTCATGTGGAGGAGAATGAATGCTATCAGTCAAAAGGAGATACAATCTTACCCAGTGGGGACGTGCCAGTCCCATATGCAGGTTTAACATGGCGGAGGGACTTTTCTACTTATCCTTGAAAGAAGCCAGATGGGGGTCACCTGGGTGGCTCATTAGGTTAAGCGTCCGACTTCAGCTCAGGTCATGATCTCAAAGTTTGCGGGTTTGAGTCCCATATTGGGCTCTGGGCTGGGGTTCTGGGCTGACAGTGTGGAGCTTACTTGGGATTTTCTCTCTCTCTGCTCCTCCTCCACTTGCTCGCTCCCTAAATAAATAAATAAACTTAAAAAAAAAGAAACCTGATGGAAGAAAGATTTTATGGGTCCCACGTGACATGGAAGCCACATTTCTCAAACTGTGGAGTCAGGGGTGATGTCCCCATCTGTCATGCAGCACTTGAATGAAGTCATGATTGGAGGAAAGGAACAAGTACATGTATCTTTATAAGATGAACAATTGTCCTATCAAAGTTGATACGAAATTCTTTAGTGGTTCGCAAGCATTTTGGACGATAAGTGCTAAAAAAAACCATGATGTAATAGTTGTGAACATCAGAATGAAATGTGTTTCAAAATAATACACACCTACGTGACATGTTTAAATTTTTGTTCATCTTCTATAGATGTTATTGTACATTTCTTGGGGAATAATGTTTTGATTTTTTTTTTCTGTTTCCTCCTATTATTAAAACAATAAAAATACAAAGCTAAAATACTAGGTTACTTTGTAGCTCAGGATGAATAGACTTCGTTGTAAATTATCCTCAGATCTCTGGAAAATCAGGGGCCCCTGGCTGGCTCAGTGGATACAGCATGTGACTCTTGATCTCGGGGTTGTAAGTTCAACCCCACGTTGAGTGTAGAGATTACTTTAAAAAAAATAAAATCTCTGGAAAGTCAGCTAAAATGCCCTCTTGAGAAGGAGCTGAGAAATAAAAGTGTCATGTTTTCCTCTGGCTGAAATAGAAAACCAAATGATGTGGGGTAAATGCACAGGGAGGAAATGGAAAGTACAAGATAAATGACCTTAAATCATTCCCAAAGGTTAGGCTTGCCCATCTATCTATATAGCAGTGGAAAAGGAGACCAAAATATAAACAAGAAGCAGACGGGATTGTCAGCATCTTTGAAATCAGGTGGGTGTGTAATGAAGAGTCGGTTAAATATATCATAAGTGCTCCAAATGCCAAAATGGAATCTAAGACTAAGTTGAAGGAAGAAGCTTAATATATCTTAAATCTCACACACTGAAAGATGAAGTGTCCTCAGCAAACTTTTCAATTCTGAAACTTTCTTTTTGAAGGAGGGGCCTGTCAAAACAGCTTCCAGAGGTCAAATAATGCATCTTCTTCCCCAACACAGAGCAGTCCTCTCTGGTTTGCTGAGAAAATACTAATTTTACCCTGTGGACATCCATTCCCAGTCAGCGCATTACTCTTTTAACACACTCTTTCCTAGAATGGTAGCAATAAAATATGGCAAGAGCAATGGATTTGTAGCAGATGGAGGCATTGCCCAATCCCCAAGGATTTGCTTGCCTCTGTGTTAACAGAAAAAGGCAGAAGTGCAGATCCCAGACGTAATCAAAGAGTTCTTAGGGCAGAAAAAATTAACACTGGAGGAAAAATGTATTTTGCCAGAACAGATGATTAAAAAATTAAAACATTTGACAATAAAAGACTATGTGGATGGCGTTTATTGTTGACTTCCCTAAGAAAAGTAAAATTATGGACAGAAAAAGTACAATTCTCAAGGGTAACTTAATTTCCTATGAAACCTTGGGATATAAAGAAGATAGGGAAATTAAACAAATTTTGTTTATTTAGAAAGGAATATGGACATCATAGTTATTATAGATGTTATCTGACTAAGTGTCAAAAATAGCACTGCATATATTTTCTTATTATTGGTATCTGATCCCGGTAATGATGAAAAGAGTAGTGACTAACTTTCTACCTTGTAGAAAATGAATAATTAATGTTAGGGTTATTTATTAGTGCTTTTCACCAAAGTTTCTCCTCCTGACCTGCCTTGAAGTTAGGTGTGAATATGTGATGTACTTTGATCATTTACATGGGTGTGGAAGTGATGGGTGTCGCTTGCAGGTGGGATTTAATGTCCGATGCATCATTTCCTAAGCCCCCCGTTTTTTCAGTCTTGGCCATTGTCAAAGCACTGTGATGCAGCGTGGAATCCTGAAAAAGGATGTGCACAGCAGAGCGAAGTGTAGCTGTAGTTCTAGTTCACCGCATTTGGGCTTGTTTATTGTCAAGCGTAGCCTAGTTTCTCCTGATGGATGTAAATGTTTAGTAAAATCAGAGTATTCATAGGAAAACAACTGATTTCTCTATCTGGTGGGTCTCTGCAAACCTGGAGTAGAAGGAGTTTTCTCATCATGATAAAAGGACTACAAAGTCTCATAGGATCTGGGCTGTTGCTACGTCTTGTCCTTCTCTCTGTCCTCTCTCGTTTGCTTATTTCTTGGGGGCTGCGCCGGGTTTCTTGCTGTTTCTAAAAATGCCAGCATGTTCCCACCTCGTGGACTTTGCACTATTTGTCGTTCCTTCAGATAGCTATGGGGCTCATTCCATCCCTTCATTTTCTTGTCCAAATGTCACGTTCCCGGTGAGCATTACCGCAGTTATTCCTTTTTAAAATTCCAAGCACTCCCCTCTGATCTGCTTTTGTAGTTATTACTATTTTTTAAATCAAAACTTCCTTTTTGAAAGCTGTTTAAGGTTCACAGAAAAATTAAGGGAAAGCTACGGAGATTTCCCATATACAGTAGTTCATCCCCACCCATGCCTAGCCTCCCTTATTATCAATATCCCGCATCAGAGTAATACATTTGTTACAACACATGAACTTACATGGACACATCCTTATCACCCAAAGTCCATAGTTTACATTACAACACCATGGTTCACTCTTCTTGTTGTACTTTCAGTGGTTTTGGACATTCATACAATGACATGTATCTATCATTATGGTATCAAGCAGACTTTCACTGCCCTAAATATCCTCTGTGCTCCCCTACTCATCATATTCCTCCCTAACCCTGATCTTTATACTGTCTCCATTGTTTTGCTTTTTCCAGAATATCATATAGTTGGAATTGTCCCATCTGTAACCTTTTCAGATTGACTTCTTTAACTTAGTAATGTTCATCTAAGGTTTCTCCGTATCTTTTCATGGTTAGATAGCTCATTTCTTTTTGATGTTAAATAATAGTCCATTGTCTGGATGTAACATAGTTTATCCATTCCCCTATTGAAGGACCTCTTGGCTCGTCCCAAGTTTTGGCAATTATGGAAGGAAAAAGCTACTATAAAAAGCCACATGCAGGTTTTTGCATGAGGTGTAAGTTTTCACGTCATTTGGATAAATACCAAGGAGTGTGATTGCTGGATCATAAGGTAAGAGAATGTTTAGTTTTGTAAGAAACTGCCAAACTGTCTTCCAAAGTGACCGTAGCATGCTGCATTAAAGCAAATAAATGAGGGTGTATGTTCCTTCACGTCCTTGTCAGCATTCGGCGCCGTTAGCGTTCTGCATTTTGGCCATTCTAACAAGTGTATAGTGTTACCTCATTGTGGTTTGCATTTCAATTTCCCTGATGACACATGACGTGGAGCATCTTTTCAAATTACCTTTTTGCCATCTGTATTTCTTTAGTGAGGTGTCCGTTAAAGTCTTTGGCCCATTTTAATATCAGGTTTATTTTCCTATTGTTGAGTTTTAAAACTTTTTCACATACTTCGGATAACAGCCCTTTATCAGATGTGTCTTTTGCAAATATTTTCCCCTAGTCTGTAATTTGTGTTCTTGTTCTTTTGACATTGTCTTTCACTGAGCAGTAGTTTTTAATTTTAATGCGGCCCAGCTTATCAATAATATGTTTTTCATGGGTTGTGCCTTTGGCGTATTTGAAGATCACCATATCAAAGTTCATCTAGGTTTCTTCCGATGTTATCTTCCGGGAGTTTCATAGTTTTGTGTTTTACATTTTGTTTAATAATTCACTTTGAGTTATTTTTTTTTGAAGACTGTGGTGTCTGTACCTAGTTCATTTTTTATATGGATGTCCAGTTGTCCCAGCACCATTTGCTGAAAAGACTATAGCTTTGCCCCCTGTGTCAATGATCAGTTGACTTTATCTATGTGGATCTATTTCTGGACTCTCTATTCTGTTTCTTATTTACTTTTTAAGGAATGCTTACTGCCTTGTAACAACTATGTCATTAACCTATTTATTATTATTGTTTTTGTTTTGTTTGACCATGTGTAGTCCAGAAGAGCAGGCATTTTGTTTGTTTGTTTTTGACTACGGTATCCCCAGTTCAGGGCAAGTGTTAGCCTATACAGACACTTTGTAAATATTTGTGGAGTGAATAAATGAAGAGATAACTAAATTAGGAAGTTACGGAATAGGGTACAGTAATACTGACTTCGTGAATTTTAACTACATCTGTTCTCTGGTGAATATAAATGTGGAAGAGAGAGGCCCATTGCTCTCGCAAAAAATAAAGTTTTCAAAACTATAAATCTTTAATTTAAAGAGTCTGAGCTTAGAACTGGTAGGTTTCTAATTCTTGTTTTTAAGAATAAATGAAAAAGACAACAGAAGTCTGACAGAGAGTTATTGTGTCACAATAACATCTTTTTTTATTTTCTCCTTTGCTTAAGAAAAAGAGGACATTCCTTTTCTTAAAAGAGTTGTGGTTTTCTTCCTCCTTTCTTGGAACCTTGTGGGTGATATGGAACTTACAGAAGTAGGCTCTGAAGAAAGGTGTTTTTCTGCACTTGTAGTGACTACGCTAGACTACAGTTCAAGGATGCCTTTTTCTTCTTTTCTTCTTTTGGTTGACACTGACATTTAGTTCTCTGAAACAACTTGGAGCACTGTGTATGTTTCATATGTAGGCTTTTGCTTATCACACAAAGCTTCTTGGCTTATGTTATGCTTTGGTGGTCATCCCTCTGTGCCTACAGCTGAGAGTTTGGTTTTCACAATGATGTCAAATATTGCGGGGAGAGCAGCTGGCATAATAGTTCAGACATAACTAGGTCACCTTGTTTTAGCTTTTCATTTTTCCATAAATTGTATTCATGTTTCCTTTCTGTTCTTGGAGACAGTGTTTCAAATTGTAGAAGTAATGAATAAATTCAGCAGTCTCTTGTGCTTTGGAAAGGAGGGTATTACAATGAAAGAAATGTTATTAAAAATATTTCTTGAAGGGAAATCCTTAGAGCACAAGTTAATTTTGCTGAACATATACTGGGTGTTATAATAACATTATACAGCTTATGTTATTTCATTGGAATAATAAGGACCATTTATATTTTTCTTCCAAACCACTCAGGAAAAATTGTGTGTGTGTGTGTGTGTGTGTGTGTGTGTGTGTGTGTCTATGCTTTAAAAATCTTATTTCATTACACGATGTTGGCTTAAGGAGAATTACTTTTATATTTAGAGATAGGTGGCCATGGGATAGATTTTTCACATTACTGTCTAAGGTCATACAAATATGGACAGGCTATGATAGTTATTTTCAGTAAGGGCAGATAAAGAGGCAAAGCCATAATGGTGAATACAATATAGTCCAAATGTGTTCGCTTATACTTGACTGTGATATGCTCTTTCACAAGATATGTCATTTCCTTTTTTTAAGCTTATGTATTTATTTTGAGAAAGACAGAGAGTGGGGGAGGGGCAGAAAGAGAGGGGAGAGAGAGAATCCCAGGCAGGCTCCACCCTGTCAGCACAGAGCCCAATGCAAGGCTAGAACTCACGAACCACGAGATCATGACCTGAGCTGAAATCAAGAGTTGGACACTTCACTGACTGGCTGTCCATGCGTCTCTAGATGTATCATTTCTGAAATGCAATTAGACTAAGATGAAATGCATTTCTTTTATATTTTGGAAGGATAAAAATTTACATAAGTTAGAATTAGAGGCACATGGTGTTCTCCTCCCACTAGAAAGAAGTGATGCGTGACAGGGTAGGATCTTTGTGAGAAGTCAAGCTAATTACTGAAATCCAGCATAATTCCACGAGGGGAAAACTGAGAGGCCTATTTTATCCCTAACTGATCAATAGATTACGTTCATGCAAATTATAGCTATTTAACTCTGTCTATGCACTTAACCCAAGTATGCACTTGGGATGCATACATGAGCAAAATGAAAGTCCTTGCTCTCGTGGAGGACATACTTCAAAAGTAAAATATTACATATCCTTTCAGATGGTGTATTTCTTGTGCAGTTTGGTTTACACTGTAAAACAATGAACACTTTTTCATGCATTTCCTCATAATAAACAGAGTTTATGAAAGGTCTCATAATTCTACAACCGAAACTGCTATGAACGTTGTTTTAGCTTTCTAATCATATTTACATATTAAAATACTACTTTTCACTTCATGGAGTACACAGAGATAAACAATCTCCTTTACTGAGCGTTCTGGTTCCTTTTGATTTCTTGCTATGAGGAAGGTATTTCTAAAATACCTTTGGGTGACACAGATTATATTTTTAGAATAAATTCGTATAAATAGTGTTGCTGAGTACAATCACTGGGATATTTTTAAAATTTTTGGTAATATTTTTAAACAGATTGTATACTTTGCAAGAGCAATCTATCTTAAAATCTATTTTAAAGCTGTTCAGTTAGGTTCTTAGATTTGTGACAATTTTCATTTTCATTTTCACTCTGATATTTGTTCTTGTACTGACTGGGCAAAAAGCAACATTTTCTCAAACGTTATTCATTCATCTTGTTTCTTTAGCTAAGAGGATTATGGTGATAGATAAATCAAGCTGTAGAGTGCAGATTGTTTCTTAGAATGACAAATCCTCGGCAGGTATTCAAATTTGGCTTTTCTGTCCTTTGGTTATTGCATTTCCAGAGCCAGTTTTTATTTAAAAAATTTTTTTAACGTTTATTTATTATTGAGAGACAGAGAGAGACAGAGCATGAGCATGGGAGGGGCACAGAGAGGAGGATACCCTGAATCTGAAGCAGGCTCCAGGCTCTGAGCTGTCAGCACAGAGCTCGATGCAGGGCTCAAACTCACAAACCGCGAGATCAAGACCTGAGCCGAAGTCTGACGCTTAACCAGCTGAGCCACCCAGGCGCCCCGTCCAGAGCCAGTTTTTATAGGGAAAGATTTCAGCTGTGTTCATGAAAAACAG